>NC_071394.1:94014557-94321930 GCF_022682495.2 Desmodus rotundus | reverse complement strand
GGTCCCGAGTGAGAGAAACCACTGCACGGGTTGGTGGGGGTGGCGGGAAGGCGGTCGTTGGTATGTTCTTTCCCGGGGCCCAGCGCTGCAGTGTCTGGCCCCGCGCCCCTGCGCAACGTGGCAGGAAGCGCGCGCTGGAGGTGGGGGCGGGTTGCTGGGCTGAGACTTCTGGGTGGTGGCACCGCGGCTCCGCCCCGGGCGCCCGCCGCCCGAGAGGCTCTACTTGCCCGACCAGCTCCCGGACCTGTGGGGGTGGGGAATGGAGCAGGGGTCGCTCCGGCAGTTTATGGGTGGGAGGTGCATGTTCTCCGAAAATCGGCGCGAGTTGCTATCCTGAAGGAGCTGCAGTGGAAGAGGCGGAGAGAGGGCCGCACCCTTTTAGGCAGGGGGAGGGGAGTGCCGCAATACCTTTATGGGAGTTTTCTTTTGCCTCCAGTTTCTTAAGGACCGCCCTGGGCCTAGAAGAATCGCTCCCTCCCCCCGTGATCTCGTCATCGCCTCCATGTCGAGTCCCTCGCTCTAGATTAGGGGCGGGTTTCTTTTGCCCATGCTTAACCTGGTGCCTGGGCGTTGTCCTGCAGGGGGTTGAGCAGGTGTAATATTTTGAGGGTGAACCCAAATTCTCTCTTCCCACAGACTTGTGTCACAAAGTAATTATAATAGGAGTGGAGGAGGAAAATGGAGGGCAGACTGATTTTCTACTACAGCAAGACTGCGCGTTATTACTACTTAAAGTCCTTTTTGTAGTTTTTTTTTCCCCTGGGGATAAAATGAGAGACTAAAGGCCAACTGAGTTTTATAGTCACCCCATTGAGACCCTTACTAAACCCCCAAAATACAGTATTTCATATTAAATCTTAATCTTAAAATTTTAGGCCCCTTTCCTTGCAACTCCAGGATCAGGCACCTTAGCAGCTCTAACTCATACTTTGAGCCCATTTTCTATTTTCTGTTTGTTGTGCTTGCTCATCAGTCCCCACACACATGCTGTTGGCTTTCTCCTCTCCTGTTTTTGGTAGCCCGGTGAGTCATGAAACCAGACAGATTGGTTCCACCCCCAGTTAGCCTACCTAACCTGAGGAGAGGCCTCACTCATACCCAGTATTACCTTTTTGCCCAGTTGGTATTCTACCTCTGACCTTGACTACTGTTTGAGAATTGGACATGAGGTTCAGCAACATCTCCCATTTACCTCCTTTGAATATTCTCTTGATCCATCTGTTTTTTGTTCTCATCAGTTAGTAACTGAGTTCAGTTGCCATGATGCTAATAGCCTCCAAACTAGTGCCTATGTCTGTGATATTCTCTCTTGATCCATCTTATGTGGTGCCAGGACAATTGTCCTAACATACAGTCTGTGCACGAAAATGACTGATGTAACTCCTTTATTGGCTTAACAGCTACTTAGAGGATGAATTCCATCATCAGTAATGTGGTATTTGAGGCTCCTCAATAGGCTAACCTCATCTGTTCTTAACAGCTTTTTCATTTGCAGCAATTTTCTACAGGTAAACACCAACACTACTTCTCTGCTTAAGTAATACTGAATTGATTACTGTTTACCCAAATCATAGTGACATACCTTTGTAGGATGATTCTGGCTGGAATGCTACCCTTGATGCTTATTCCCCTTCAAGACTTAAGGCTCAGTTAATCATCTCCCCTATATTCTTGCCTTGTGTGATCTATCGTTCTAATAGCCAGACTGTCCTATTAAAAAGTTAGCAGTGCTTCCCCCCGATTTCATAACAAGCATGTTGAATCATAGCTTTTCCCAGGTGGTTGTCATTGCTTGTTTAAATTCTCTTAACTATTCTGAGCACAGGCTCTTGTTGAGTCTTGTACCACTAAACTAGTATATTCCTTGATGTGTAGCCAATACTAAGTAAAATGGAGTGGGTGACACGTAGATGTCTTTTTAAGGATTGATAGATTATTGGTCTCAAACAGTTCTTTGTATGCTTGCTAGTGCTCTAGATTGGCACTATCCAATAGAACCTTCTGCAATAATGGAAATGTTCTCTATTTGTGCTATCCAATAAGGTAACCACTAACCATATATTAATATTGAGCACTGGAAATGTGGCTAGTGTGACTAAACTGAATTTTTAATTTTATGTAATTTAAATTAAATTGCCACTGTGGGCAGTATAGCTGTAGCCACAAATTTGTGTTGTGGATTGCAGCGTACTTAATATGGACATTGAAAATTTTCTCTTCATATTGAGCAGTAAGGAAATAAAAGTTAGACTTCTCTCGCCCACTTTTTTTTCCTCCTGCTTGTTTTAATTTGCCTGTTTCTATGCTTCAGCTGAACCTAGCTGTGAGCTAAATCCAACAAGCCCTTACTAAAGGTAAATCTTCCTTAGACAACAGTGTGTTGAGAAGGCATGCATTGACTAGTTTGCATCTCAAAAGAGAATGCGTAATGAATTTAAGGAAAGTGGAATTTCGTGAAACCATATGGTGATAGGACTATATCTAATGCAAATGAAACCAGCTCTAACTTCATCAGAGGAGTCCCCAAGTATCATATCTTAAGTTATAGGAAACCACCACAAAGTTAAGTTTCATCTTGAAGTATAAATTAGTAGATACATTTTAACACTAAAATGCTTTTTATGTGCTAAAATAGCATCTTACAGATTTCTGTTATAATTTTAAAGTTGTTTACTTAAAATTTCTCCCTAGAATATAAGACCCCTTGGATGGGGATTTTCTAACCTTCAGTGTACACAATTGACTTGCTTTATAATGTAGATTCCCAGCCCCACCCAGATATGAATTCAGTTGAGACAGAGGGGAGAGTGCACTAGAATTATGTTCTTTTTCAAATTCTTACTTGCTTCTGATGTTGGCAGCCCAGAAACTATACTGCAAAAACAGCCTGGGGCCATGCTATGCCTGTTTATCTGACAAAAATAATTACAGTTTGAGAAACACCTCTCTGTCTACTTTGTCCCTAATTTTTTCCTCAACATAGTTGTTTCCCACCCTTCCCTTCCCCACCCCTCACTCAAACGTGAATGGGAAAACGTTTGGAAAGACAAAGAGTAGTGAAAGTTAAGAGTTCTGGAATCTTGCAGGTCAGATTGCTTTCCTTTTAAAAGGGATGTTAAAATATTCCAAATATTTTTTTGAATATGAAAGTTCCCAGTTTTTGTCTGTTTTCCCACTAAATGCTTTCCTTAAAGATACAGACTTACTTTTTGATTCCCCAGTGCCTGAACACAGAGATGGGTATTCAATAAATGTTGGTTTTATTGATTTGTGAAGTCAATTTTAAGTAGTACTTCCACAAAAGACAGAAACAAGTCTTTTACGGAGAAACTTAAGGGTCATACTTAACCTAAGTCTCCTAATTTGCTATTCATGAAGGAAATTGATGCCTCATGGTCTCTGTATACATCTGTCCACTGTTCAACCCTTGTTTGGGTTTCCTGTATGAACCACTGTACTTATCCTCTTCCTGTGCTTTAACTTCCTTGGGCTTTGTAATTTTTTAATAAACCAGCAGCCTATCTCCTTTTAAAGTAGAGCCGTATTACTCTAGGACAAAAATTAAGTATGTTGCTAGTACTTGCATGAGAGTGCAGGTTTTGAAAGGGCTTTTCTTTTTTTCTTTTAGATGTGCAAAATTGAACTATGTAATGTTGCTTTCATATATTTTTTATGCATGGAGAAGGTCTGGTTCATTTATGGTTTGCAGTTGTTAGTCCAGAATGTGATAGGGAATCAGCATTACAAGGTTAAGACTGGTTTGGCTGTTTTCCGTCAATCTTAATTGTAGAGCACCTTGTTGGGTCACATCCAGGAGTCTGGTACTTTGCTTTACAGGCTTAGAAGTCTTCATTTTGTTACTTTACCTCGTGGCATTGTACTTTATTTTGAAGGGCATACTTCTACAGAAGCTTTTTTTCCTGAGAATCTGGATTGTTACAGAACTGTTCTGTAACATGAACAGTTCTATAACATATAAGAGCATGAAGTCAAATATTTAGGTTTATTTTATCTAGGCCAGGGTTAAACCTGATGAATTATTCCTGGTATCATGATGTATACCTTCATAGTGACTAGAGAGACTGTTTCTGCCCCGACTATATCTCAATGTCACAGTTACATGTACTAATACAATTTTCCAGCTTTTTTCCTAGAATTCAGTCATCACTGACCTTTAGTTTGTCCTGGTACTTAGACACCCTTTGTTTTCTAGTATTTTTCTTTTTAAAACATGTTTAAGATTGGCTTTTCCTGCTGACAGTAGGAATGTAACACATTTTCATATGTTTATAGAATTGGTTATTTTACAAGCTAACTAACACCATGTTTAGTATATGAATTCTTGTCAACTTTGTGAACACTCCTCAGCCTCTTGTCTTTTCACTGACCCTTGGTTAAAATCTCATTCCTTACTTTTATTATAACATATAATGGCAACATTCTAGTGCATACTACAGGCCGAAAATAATGGAAACAGTTAAGTTGAAGAAATAATATTTATTGAGTACCATTGTAGTGTGGTCTTGATACGTAAAACCTAGAGTTACAAGGTAGGAAACTAAAACTCAGTGAGGTTGAACAACTTTACTGTAAACATAGCAACAAATTAAGGGCCAGGGATTCAAACTCTGATCTGAATTGCATAAGTCAGTGTTCCTTACCAATTTATGGTATTGCTTTCTCTGATGGAAACAGCCTTTTAAGAAATTTAATCTGGCTGCAAGATACAGGATTGTAGGAATGGAGAAGTTTGAAGGCAGAGAGACCATTTATGAGTTTCTTTCACAGTAGTCCAGGCATGAGTGATGAGATCTGGTATAGCAATGGCAATCAAAATGGAATAGAAGTTAAAGGACTCGATAACTGACCGAGTCACTGAGAGGGAGGATAGTCTCAATATAGTGATCACTTCTCGAGGAAGTCTTCCTTGTTGCCTTCTCTGCTACATTGGGTCCCCACTTGAATGTTGTCATAGCATCTCTCACAGTTGTAATTATAAATTAGTAATTGAATAATTGTTTTGTTTTTACTTTTTTAGGTTGCTCCTTGAGGGCAGGACAGTACTTGTACGATGTCTGTCTGGAAAAAGTCCCACCATTGTTAATAAAACGAGAACAATTTGTGTGACATCAGTGTAACATGGCAGCCAAGGAGAGTGGACTGGGATGTGCATGTGTGAACAATAATGACTTCACTGTACTAGTCAGTGGGGGTGGTAGGTGTTGAGTGAGCGTGTGTGCTGTGTGGATGTTGCATTAAAAAATGACAGTAAAGCAACAAATCTGCATCAAATTTTGTGTTAAGCTTGAACATTCCTCCACGGAAACTGTTTGGATGATTCAGAAGGCTTTTGGGGATGATGCAGTTAGTGCAGTGCAAATAAAAGTATGGCATAAACACTTCAAAGATGGTTGAGAATGTGTTGAAAGTGATCCACATTCTGGAAGGCTGAACACCTGAGAGTGTTTAATGTGTACAGGCTGCAATCAACAAAGATCGGGGAATTGTGTGAGGTTTCAAGGTGCCTACTTTGAAGAGGACTAAGGTGTCATTGTCCTATATGTATAATGTTTCTTGTATTATCTTTAATAAATGTTTCTTTTCCATAGTGCATGGCTTGATACTTTCCGGACAGACCTTGTATTATGGCTGTTTCCCTATTGCCTAAGCATAGGGAGGTCTTCAAGGTTAAACTATTTTCATAATACTGAGCTGTTTACCTTTTTAAGAAGTGTGCAAAGGCTACATGATGTTGGTGGTATTTGAATGTGCTGTATATGCATTCTTGAATTTTCTAGAATTTCCTAAGGTGGTAGGTTTAGGATACAAATATTTGTTTTTAGGAATTAACTCACTTTTTAGGTTATACCTTCTATAATCCTAGCAACCCTCAATATTATACAATTGTTACAATAAAATCCTGTTTCCTTTGTGCCTAAGTGTAAACATAAAAGTACATCCTGTTGTGTTACGCAATCATGCGCTTTAAATATTTGCTCAAAACTTCTAAATTTAACAACTTATTTTAGAATTTAATAACTTAGATTCAATTTATATTTTTTGTATTTAAGACTAGATCATTTGTTTAAAAGATTTTAAGAGTAACTGTTCAACTCACAGCTTATGTCTAAAAATGCTAAAAAGGTATTGCAGAGTTCTGTTATAGGAAGAATCAACTTCAAAGAAATTAAGAGAAAAAGCTACTGAAATAAGTTATTGTATGACATTGGCTGGAGAAACAGAATAGCTGAGAAACTACAAAAAGCCATGTACATTTAACACTACTGAATGCTGGATGAAAAGTAAATCATAGTGCCACTTTTTAACAATACAGTAACTTGTCATATTAAAGACTTGTATGCAGACATGAAATCTGTTAATACCTTTGTAGAAGTGTATGTTTGCCTTAAAATGGATCAATCTACAAATGTGCATGGGCTTGTTATTTTGTTTGTACAGGGTAGGGCAAAAGGTTTATAGTTGTTGTGTGGAAAATAATACAAATTAAAATAAAAATACAAGAATAAAATCTGTGTTTTGTGTACTCACAAGTGTAAATCTACTTTTGCCATACCCTGTAATTGTCTAGCATTAGTGTCAGCCAGTCAGATTTTTAAGTGAAAGCTTGGCAACAAAAGGTGTCTCAAGGTAGTCAAAATGTTGAATAACATTTTAAAATATCATGGTTTATCCTGGTATCTTTACTGATGGTGAAAAGGCAAAGGTGGGAAAACTGCTGTAATCTTAGCATAAATCAAGGCAGAGGCACAAGATTCTAGTAGTCATTCTCCCGTGCTATGCATTTGCAGTACACACCCAGAGGGAAGAAGGGAACAGTTATACTTCATATCTGTGTGAAAACAGTAAACTTTTATATCTGAACCCTGAGTACATAACTAATATGAGTGATTAAATGGAATAGTTGCATGTAGTACTACATGTTTATGACAATGGTTGTGCAGTTGAGTGGCAAGTTGAATTAAGTACTATTTTCTCGGAACGAATACCATATTTTGGTTGTCAAGAGTAGAGTATTTGGCAGGCATTTTTTTGAATATAAAGGAAAGTAAGCCTTTCAAGGAAAACAACGGATGTTATTTTTAGAGAAGGGAGAGAAACATTAATGTGTGGTTGCCTCTCATGCACCCCCTACTGGGGACCTGGCCTGCAACCCAGGCATGTGCCCAGACTGGGAATTGAACTGGTGACCCTTTGGTTTGCAGCTCGGTACTCAAACCATTTAGCCACACCAGCCAGGGCTGAATGATGTTAATAGTAAAATTCTAACTTTGAAATGAAAATTAAAAATTTCAGAAAACTTGTATTCACTGTCAGGGAGCTTGGCATTTTTCCAATATTTAGGTTTTTTATGATACAGGTAGTGATATTGATGATTTTTAGATATCATGTAAAGAACTGGGTCAACATTTGAGATTTATATTACTAAGTGGAACTATTTTCCAAATGACCAATATATGAAATTAGAAAAAATTGCAAATACATAACATCTCAACCAACTGAGGAAAGCTAAAAATCCCACTGCCTTCTTTTAAGACAGGCATTTGACACAAGAATCAACCCAAGAATGCATAAACAAGTGGAACAACAAACTGATGTTTCTCTTCCTCTCACTCTAACAATAATAAATTAAAAGGCAGACATTTGAGAATCTAATTGCAAAAAATGTAAAATATTTCCACTCTTGAAAATACTTATGTGAAAATGTTATGAGATGCATTTGTTACTGATTTTTTTGTTTTAATTTCTAATATGGTAAGAAGTGGTCCAGAGACCGAAGTTTGAGAAACAGTTGCTCTAGCACAATGTAAAACACTCAGATGCCTATTGAATAACTGGATGGAGTAAAAAATGACAGTATTCAGGCTGGATGACTGGAGAATGGGTATGTTAGCAGGTTTTAGTGGAGAAACGTATGTTTAAGTTGAGTTTGAGGTGGGACACACAACGATCACGATAGCAGGCAGTTGGAAATTTAGAATTTGGTCATGAGAAAAACTAATATCATTTGCTTTATATATTATAGAATATATCATTGAATAGCCACAACTTTGCAGCTGATTAGCAAACATGTGGCTTTGGTGCAAAAGTATAAGGGTGATAGGCCTCTTTAAACAAGGATATACTTTTTCCATAGTGTGCACATCTTTAAAATTTGGTATGGGAGACCTGTATATTTTTCTCTTATAAAATATGTACGAAGGCATAATGATTAAATGTGATATTTTTTCCCTTAGAATATTCAAGCTTTTACCATATCCCCACTGAAATCCCTACATAACACCTCACCTGAAATTTTTGGAAAAGGCTATGCTGAGAATAAACATGTTTTACTTTTTCTATGCCTATCTCACCAATATTAAGCACTTGTAGGATTTATTGCACTTTATTTTACTTTAAGTTACTCTACAGGCCTTTTAAAATACCTCCTTTTGTTCAGTCTTCACTTACCTTTCGGTTCTTGTAGTGGAGACCTGAACTGTACCTGACACTGGTATGCTAGAATCTGCAGTTTTGGCAGTTGCTGGAAAGTCTTAACTGCCATTTTGAAAGAAGTGTTATTTCCCTTTCTCATCACTAGTACGTTGTGAGTCCCTAGGAGATAATCATCTTCCTTTCACTTAATTTATAAAATCTGTCTCAATGTTTATGTTGTTGACTCTTCCCAGTAACAGAATGTCTGGATCATCATTGACTCATTTTGTGTTCAGATTATTAAGATTACCTTCCCATCTTTTCACATTCCTATGGTGTAGGAGGCCCACTTGAGAGGTTAAAAACCAAGGTCACAGAATGAGTTAAGTTGGCAGTGTCATATATAACTCAATCCCAGCTCTTCCTGATGACCTATTTCCTGTTCCTCTCACCAGATTACAAAACAATACTAGGGAGGAAAAACTTCAAACTTGCAGATAATGCTTTTTACATATTTACATCACCTTAAATCTGGTCATGTTTTTACAGTAGTGTTTGTAAGATTACAGCTACGATGGACCAGGCACAAATTTGCTATACTTAAAAACTAAGCCCCTACACAGAAATACTCATTTGTTCATCAAATACTAAATGTCCACTCTGGAAGTTACTATACTGAGCACTTGCTAAACAGTGGTGTGTGTAAATGGATGTGGTCCTTATACTTCCCATTTCTGTGAACTACACTACCATTAGGAAGTTTAAATGGGGTTTTCTGTTAGGTGAAAAGTTGTTTTATGTTGAACCCCAAATACAACTATATTCTGGTAAAAACTCCAGGCTAGGATATAAAACACTCATTCTCAAGTGTGAGGTAGTGTATCAGAGAAAACCAGACTAGGAATGTTGGCCATGCTAATGTGACCTCTATTCTTTCAAAGAAATATTATGTCCTTTTATTCTAAATGTGAGACATCAGAAGATAATATGAGTAGTACTTTTATATTACCTAATATGACACTGAAAATCTAAGCTCAATGCAGCCAGAAACTATAAAATAAACTCAACACTTTAAAGAACTCCACATAAAACCCCAAGTACTGTGTTTCAGGGAAGCACCGTTTTTCACAGGGACTTAATGCTATGTTGAGGTCATTTTATTTTCCACCGTCTCAAGAAGGCCTTTCTGCAACTAGAAAAACATCTAAATATGGATAATGACCCAAGAGAAAACAATCAAGAACTTAGGTGAAGTTTTTAATTCAAAGATACATCAGTCCTTTTAAGAAACCAAAAATATTGACAGGCTTATGTTTGACTTTGAAAAGCAATACCACTTTTGTGTATGGAAAGAAAAATAAAATTTCTTTAAATTTTACTTGTTGGTCCCATATGTCCTCTATCATTGTATTTGCTGCTATTTACAAATAAAAATGTATTTTTGCAATTCCTTTGCTAAATCCTTGTCCTCTATTCTATGTATTAACCTGAATAACAGATGCATATTTTAATTATTAAGGCAGATGGTAAATTTTCCTATAGGTCTAATGAGACTTCATCTTGTCATGAGGCAAACACTATTTCACAACATGTAGTAATGCTTCATTTTTTTTAAAGGTTGAGGTAAAGAGAACTTGAACAACTAAATAAATAGCAAAGCTACATAGGCAATATCTGGGTTGCCCAAGATGCTACGATTATGTTCTCTGCCTTTCCATTAGGCCAGGTGGCTACAATGGAAAATAGGAACTGGTATAAAGCCTGAAAATAAAATGTTCTAAACCCAAATCCCAGAGCATTTTAGTAGGCTTAGCATCTTTAAAGCTTTTTAAGAACAGTACCAATTGCCCAGCTACCTCTTCAAAACAGCTCCAAAGAAAAGTTGTCAAGCCTCAATTCCATGCTACACTCACACCTTTTGCTAACCAGGGTAAAGAACTTCAGACCAATTTAAACAGTGCACAATGGACTTTTGTTAATACTATTTTTCTCTCAAAGTTCGTTCATGCTGGCATTTCCAGTGTCGGGAAGCACAAATACTATTAATCATCTTTATTTTTGCATTACCAAGGAGTTCCTCTTGCTCCACCTTCTGAAGAATGAACAAATGCTTGAGGTGTACGTCTCAGAAGGTAAACTGCAGCATGAAGACCACCTATGTTCACCCAGACAGTATGCACCTTCTGCCATACATGTCCCATTCCAGATAATGCCTGTGTGTACACAAAAGGCATACAAGTAATTAGCTTCTATGACCTGCCTGCTTCTAGGCCAACCAGGGGTCTTAGTTGCTAATAAGAAACACTAAGGAAAAGGAGCACAATCCTGCTGAAACCAATATCCCCAGGTCTACTTAAAAAAGATCATAAAGATACCACAGGCTGAGTTTTTGAGTTACTGTACAGTACCTTGGTAAAGCATTTCTTGTCCTGAGTAAGTAGTGCAGCTCGGCCTGTCCTTGGTCTACAGACACGGCTCATCTCTGATAAGCAAGCTGGGTAAAGGTTCCAGTTTCTTTTCTTGGAGCCCATCCTATAAAAGAATGTCCACTGAGTCAAACACTGTTGCATAAAGTACTTAGGATTATGTGAGAAGTTATTAGAAATTCATTGCAATAAGAAAACCCTGAGGTATGACAAATAGTTGCTGTTTTGAAGCCATAGCTTTGCCATTATATGTCTATGAAATGAGTGATCAGACTTAAATAAATTGCATAGATTTTTGAATTGGATTAATCAGAGAAAAAAACTTTGACAACTTTAAGTATACAAACTGCCCTCTTAATGATCATGAGCAGTCAAATTATAGAAACCAAATCAGTGAAAAAGTCATATTGAAAGAAACCAGTTTTCCTCAACTTTTCTGTGTGAAGTGTCAATTCAGTGATGAACTAGAAATGGATGAACCTCCTGTGATGGTCACTATTAAAATGTAGTTAATACATTCCTCAGTTTTCAGATGAAAAAAAATGGATGATCTATCATGTTATAATTCTTGAAAGAAAAACTGCTCTGCTGACAGTCTGCTAAAAGGAACGAAAGATTTCTGACCATAAACTCAAAGAAAACAAAACAGGTTTAGAAGACATGTGGGTACTAACTAGTATAACAAATGCAGGTAAAACCCATTCTTAAAAAACAAGTCCCACCTTTTCCCAAATGGCATGTCTGTCACGATAATGTCCACAGAGCCAGTTCTCAGTGGCAGATTGCAGATATCCCACTGAATAGCGTCTATGGGCAAGCCCCAGGACAGTTTGCTGTGAGGACAAAGGAAAGGTGCTTTAACATATTCTTAAGGGAAATTTTAAAACGTTTTTTTTTTCGGAAGACACTGATAAAAGTAAAAAATGCTACTAAAATATTAATTGATATTGACAATATCAATAATCAAAATTTTAAAAGTAGAATGCAGAAAGTTTAAGGTTATAAATTAAAGATTAATGACCAAATCTGTAAGAATGACAAAATATTTTTAAGTTATTAGAAATGGCTTTCAAAATATTACATCTGCTTCATTTATGATTTAAGAAAAAGGATTAAGGAGAAAAACAAGACTGCAACACAACTGCAATAGACAATTTTGAAAACTGTTGAGAGTAAATTATGTAATTGATGTTGCAAAACATGAAAAGGACACTGGAAACAATGCTAAAGAGGAAAAGATGAGACACATCTGAAGGATAAAGTTTGGTAAATCTACATAGTGATAACAGGAGACCTAAAAACATAGATATGTAAAATTAGTAAATATAGAAGTACTTTTAAGATTAAAAAACATATGTATCATATTATCAATAAAGAAGAAGCAAAAAAAAAGATGACAGGAGACAATAATATAATAAAAACATGATTTAAATCCCATTAAGGCAACACTACTTACTGGTTTAATAAAACACAATAGGCAATAATACACAGGTTAAGAATTAAAGGCAAATTGAAGATTATGAGCCAAAATGAAGGGTTATATGATTGATATTTGATAAAGAATTTAAGAAAAAAAACACAGAAGGCAATCACTACATAATGAGCAAAAGCACAGCTACTGAAAATAGAGCTTCACAATCACAAGCACCAATAACTGCAACAAAACAACATAAGCCGAAAATATTAAAAGCTAGGTAAGATTGATACGATAGAAAGAGTACGGGCTGAACAGACGAAAAGTGAAGGTGCCCAAAAGGGTCTGAAAAAGAAAATATTTGGAAAATAGAAAAATGATGTTTTTAAAATGTCAGGTTTCAAAAAAAAGGCCTGTTCATGTACTAACTCTCAAGCAAATCTCATGTGAAATAAAATATACCATAGAAATTCATGATAATAAAATATAAATTATCAAAAATAAAACTATCCTTGCTACTCAAGGTTGGGCCACAGACCAGCAGCATCAACATCACCCAGCTTGCTAGGAAATACAGACTCCTAGGTCCCATTCTAAACCTCGTGAATCAGAATCTGTATTAATAGGATCCCAGGTGATTCATAGGCACATAAAAGTTTGAAAAGCACTATCCTAAACAACTGATCAGAGAGCCAAGTATACAACTAACAATGCAGAAAGTAACTAAAAATAGAGAATTATCAAAATCTATAGAATATGGTCAACAGGAGTACTTTGCATAAAAGTCAGCTCTAATGAAAACATTATTAAAAAGATATTTACAGCATATAACTAAAGATTTTAGATAAACTTTAAAACCTCAGTAGGAGATAGGAATAAAAACAAAAGGCATGGAGCATAAAACCAAAGAACAAGTAGTATATGAAAACAATACAAAGCACTGGCAATTCTAATCAACAGGGAAAAAACAAAATTAGCAAAGAAAAGAGGATAACCAATATACAGACATAAGGCCCTGGTTGGGCAGGTCATTTGGTTAGAGCATCATCACTACACACCACGGTTGCATGTTAGATCCCCCAGCGAGGGCACATATAAGAACCTACCAATGAATGCATAAATAAGTAGAAAAACAGAAATCAATGTTTCTCTCCCTCTAAAATCAATAAAAAATATATATATATACACACACACACAGACATAAAATAGTAACAAGTATACCATGAATAACTAGTAAAAGAGTATTTGCATAAAATGAATATATATTTTTAAAAACTTACAAATATAAACCTAACAGGGTTATGAAGGCAGGTGTTTCTAGTTCTGTTGAGGCCAATCATGGGCCTTTTATGACTTATATAATGACTTCCTGGGCTATGTACTCAGAATGTGGAGCAGATGTAAAACCTGACAGATCTGCTGATGACTACCTACTCCTGCTGCTTTATAAGAAAATGAAGGACACCAGCACTGGAAGCCAGAGAAACAATTTTATGATGAGGCCCCTGGTAAGAAGTTGTAGACTAAGTGACAGTTCAACCAATTCTTCCCAGAGACAGTTGAGACTTTGATAGAATAGTGAAAGGCTGGCACAGATGGTATCCTCAAATGTAACTGTTGTAGTGGGCTAAAGCTTAATACTGTAACATATATCTCAGATGAAAAACAAAATTTCCCAGAGGCTAATGGAATTCCAATGCACAGATATCAAAAAGATACATTTAAAAGACTTGGAATATTTTGCTTGGAGAAGAGGGGATTCGGAGAGGTGAGGATGGAGGAAGGGGGAGTTTCGGTAGCCCTTCAAATATCTGATGTCAATCATCGTGTGACACAGAAAATTTTTTTCATGGACCCAGGTGGGAGGAGAAAAAAAAATCTGTAGGAGGTTCAGGGAGAGATTCAGTTCACTAAGAGATATGACTAGCTGTGCAAAGAGGGAATCAACAGCAGTCAGAGATGAGTCATTAGAAGTGTTTACACATGCTGGAAAGAAAATGGTTAGGATCTCTTTTAGGATACTTAGGAACCATGGGATGGATGGCTTTAAGTTCTCCCACAACTCAGATTTATTTTTTATTTTTTTAACTTTTTAAAAGATTGCATTTATTTATTTTTAGAGAGAAGGTAAGGGAGGGAGAAAGAGAGGGAGACAAATATCAATGTGTGAGAGACACATTGATTGGTTGCCTCTTGCACACTGCCAACTGGGGCCTTAGCCCGCAACACAGGCATGTGTCCCAACTGGGAATTGAACTGGTGACCTTTCGGTATGCAGGCCAGCCCTTAATCTACTGAGCCACACCAGCCAGAGTGCAGCTCCGATTTTTTTTTTTTTAAAGCACCAATTAATAAAGGAAAGGCTAAATAAATTATAGTATTTCTATACAATGGAATATTATGTAGTTATTAAAAACAGACTATATAGTATTATTCCACTATGTGGGGTAAAAAAGAAAAAGGAAGACAGAAATAAAAATAGTTGCATCAGGGCAGAGAAATTACAGTTAAAAATATTTTAAAACTATAAATCATTTTCAGTCTTTAAAAATTTAAATGGAGTCTTGACATGTTCATTTTGGTTAAATGATGTCACAGTGCACTGTGGGTATTAATCATAAAGTCAATATCTAAGTCTAATAGATGCTACAGAAACTTTAAAAATTTTACCCTTTAATTTGGCTCTTGGTGAGTAAAGATGAGATGTTATTTGCTGCTCTATTCACAGCCAACGGATTATTGTCGCCAGCAATATGAAAACAATGAGACCATTCAGTGGCCCCCTAAAAGACAAAAGTATATATTGAAACAAAAGTAGCAAACTGTAAAAACATGATTAAAGAAAAAATCATTTCAATTGATTATCAATAAACAAGACATCGAATCCAACAGTCCAATGCTTTTCTAAAGTGGCAAGACACTATATGTTGTTAACCCTGCTATTCCCCCTGCTTAAAATGCCCTCCTGTTCTTTCTCTGCTTGCTGAACTACTCATCTTTCAAGACCTAGCTCTGTGACATGAACCCCAGCCCTCCAAGCTGCCTCATTTGCCCCTCCCCTAAAGCACTTTGTATATCTGTCACTGCACTTTTTCTTTTTAATTATTTCTATACCTGTGTGACTCTTAATGAATCTGGGAATTCAGGTCTGGTATTTTATTCAATCTCTCTCCCCACAATACCTGACACATAATACATTATTACAGACCTTAAATGCAAATGTAGTTTGAAAACACAACCAAATTTGCGGGGTGCATCTTTACTTTTCTCTCCTAAACTCTTAAGAGTCCTCAGGGGAGCAATGGGAAGTGGCAGCTTGTCCTGGGCTTATGCCCTGAACCTGTCTCCAAGGCTCCCTTTTCTCAGACTTGTCAATGAGCCAACAGCAGCTCCATTGTGGCTCAATTCTTTCCATAATGTTTCTAGGGAGCCAAAGCAGAGCACCACCTAAGCTCTCTCCTGTTGCTTCTTCCACCCTAACCCCTTCTTTATTTCACTGTCCTTGGAGCTTTAATAAACATATTCTCAAAACAAAGGAGAATGAGAAAAAACAACCAAATCAAAATGACTAACCTATGTATCTTTTTGTGATTATGGGATTTTACATAATCTGATATATTGGAATATTTGAGAATTTCAAAATAAAATATAATCTCCATTGTATAGGCTTTTAAATAACTACCATAACCCTGAAAGGATTTTGTAAGTTTAAGTGAAAAACATGTCAGCAGAATATAAATACCAAGGTGTTACATATCATTTGTGGAATGAAGTGACATACTAAGTTAGGCCTGAACAATGTATTCAAATTAACAGGTTTCTGACATGAAGGCAGAGAAAGTTCTGTACTCTGTTCAGGGATAAGTGATAAACTCCTCTTCCTTTGTAAACAGTAACACACCCTCATCCATGAACACAGTGCTTCACAGCTTTTTCTTTTGCCCAGGCACTCGAAGATGACGTAAAGGGTGATGTACAGGTGATGTGAAGGAGTCCTAGAGAGTTTGATGAAAGCCTCTCATGTGATTCTACTTCCCCAACGTTCTTTTTTCTCTTCAAAACCATTTAGCTTTTCAGTCTCTAACATTAGAGAGGGGTTTTGTAATACTTCCAAGTTTTAAGGGGAGTATGGTAAATCAAGTATTTTATACTTAGGTGAACAAATCTGTCTACCCTTACATGGAAATGCCTCAAATTCTTTCTTTTTATCTTTTATTTGGTGGGGTAGGGGCCTTCTCTGGACTTTTAGCTCTGTTGTATATTGTTTGGCATGTAGTAACCTTCCCTGCTATTTCATTAATACATCATAGTTTAATGCTAAAGAAAAACACTCTGCTTTGTTCCCAGAATTATTCTTGACAACAACTGCATTTTACTCTGTCAGTTTCTTTAGCCACAGTAAACTTCTCTGACATGAGCAGAAAGCAGCAGTCACCTAGACTACTATGATTTCCTTCTGGGATTTTATTTATTTTTAGAAAGAGAGGAAAGGAGGGAAGGAGAGGGAGAGGAAGAGAAACATCGATGTGTAGCAGAAACATGGATCAGTTGCCACTCATACACCTCCCTCCTGGGGATGTGGCCCACAACCCAGGCATGTGTCCCAACCAGGAATAAAACCAGATACCTTTCAGTTTGCAGGATGACACCCAACTCACTGAGCCACACCAGTCAGGACTCCCTCTGGGATTTTAACTCCCAGATGACAGATGTCATTTTCTAATTGCACTCTGGATTATTTTTCCCTTTGTAAGTTGTTTCGGACTTGGTTATCTATCCAGTTTCTTCTGCCCACTGAAAGAATCTGTGGCAGTGATTTTCCACCTTTTTCATCTCATGGCACACATAAATTAATTTGTAAAATTCTGTGGCACATCAAAAACTATATATTTTTGCCAATCTGACAAAAATAGGTATAATTTTGATTTACAAAAAATAATAATAGTAGTAATTACCTACCCTTTTTGCTCCAAAGTGACTTAAAAAAACCAAGTGCCTGTCCCTGGCGAGGTAGCTACCTGTTAGTTAGTTAGTTAGTTAGAGCATTGTCCTGATGCCCCAAGGTTGTGGGTTTGATCCCCCAGTCAGGGCACATACAAGAATCAACCAATGAATGCATGCATAAATAAGTGGAACAAAAAATCGATACTTTTCTGTCTTCCTCTCTCTTTCTAAAATCAATAAATAAAAATTAAAAAAAATAAACCTCAGGTATATACCTGTATATAAGGATTTCTGGTACCAAGAATTAACAAATCAGATACAACCTTATTATGCGATGTGACCAATAAGATGCAACTCTATTATATAATCTATATATTTGTGGTTCAAGACAGGGCATTCATACCAGACAGCTGTTATTGTGTTGATTGTTGTCATTTAAAAATTTTGATAATCTAAGGGAAAAAGAGGTCAGTGCCCCTGACTAAATAGTCAGGTACTGCATGTTTTAAAAATTCTTGCAGCATATCAGCTGAAAATTGCTGATCTCTCATTGGTTTTAGTATACTATATGTAACAACTTACTATGTTTCACAAATGTAAGCAATTTTACTGCAAGTGCCCTCTTCTAAATTATTTATAAAAGTACAGATAATATGGATTCAAGGAAACTCTCATTAGATGTTCTCCACTTAGAAAATGCCTTTCCATTTCTTCCTTTGCTTTAGGCAATTTTTGAGTCCTCTCAATGTCACAGTAATTTTAAAAAGTACTTAAGAACATTTGATGTAGTCACATTTTATTTTTCTTTTGTTTCCCTTGCCGGAGGAGATATATCCGATAAAATATTGCTATGGCCAATGTTAGAGATTGTGAGATTTTACTGCCTATGTTTTCTTTTACAATTTTTATGGCTTCGGGCCTAATAGTTAAGTCTTTAATCCATTTTGAATTTATTCTTGTGTATAGTGTAAGAAGGTGGTCTAGTTTCATTTTCCTGCACCTATCTGTCCAATTTTCCCAACACCATTTATTAAATAAACTATCTTTAGCCCACTGTATGTGCTTGCTTCCTCTGTCGAATATTAAGTGGCTATAAAGGTGTGGGTTTATTCCTGGGCTCTCTTATTCTGTTCCATTGATCTATGTGTCTGTTTTTATGTCAGTACCATGCTGTTTTGATTACTATGGCCTTATAGTATAGTTTGATATTAGGTAGTGTGATTCCTCCAACTTTGTTCTTCTTTCTCAGGATTGCTGTTGCTATGCAGGGCCTTTTGTGGTTCCATGTAAATTTTTGAAATATTTGTTCTAGTTCTGTGAAATACATCACTGGAATCTTGATAGGAATTGTGTTGAATGTATAGGTTGCTTACATAAAACTTAAAAAGCTTCTACACAGCAAAGGAAACCATCAACAAAATGAAAAGACAACCCATGGACTGTGACAACATATTTGCTGATACATCTGATAAGAGATTAATATCCAAAATTTATAAAGAACTTACAAAACTAATCACCAAAAACCAAACAAGCCAATTAAAAAATGGGCAAAGGTTCTGATTAGACACTTCTCCAAAGAGGACATACAGATGGCCAGTAGACATATGAAAAGATGATCAATGTCACTATCATCAGAGAAATGCAACTTAAAACCACAGTGAGATATCACCACACTCCTGTCAGAATGGCTATCATCAACAAATCAACAAACAAGTGCTGTTGGTGGGAATGCAGACTGGTGCAGCCACTGTGGAAAGCAGTATGGAGATACCTCAAAAAATTAAAAATGGATCTGCCTTTTGACCCAGCGATCCCACTTCTGGGAATATACCCGAAGAAACCCCAAACACTAATTTGAAAGAACATAAGCATCCTTGTGTTCATTGCAGCATTATTTACAATTGCCAAGATATGGAAGCAGCCCAAGTGTGTCCATCAGTAGATCAGTGGATAAAACAACTATGGGACGTTTACACAATGGCATACTTGGCCTTAAAAATGAAGAAAATTTTACCCTTTGCGATAGCATGGATGGACCTGGAGAACAACATTATGCTAAGTGAAATTAGCCAGTCAGAGAAAGACAAATACCATATGATTTCACTCATATGTGGAATCCAATGACCAAACTGAACTAACAAACAGAATAGAGACAGACTCAGAGAGAGCGGGATGGCAGTTATGCAGCGGATGGGTTAAGGGGGTGGAGGGATCAGGCAAAAAGGGAAAAATACTTATGGACATGGACAACAGTATGGTGATTGTGGGGTGGGGTGAAGTATAAGGAGGCTAAATGGTAATGGAAAAAATACAAAATTTAAAAAAATAAAAATAAAAACTACTCACAAACATTTGGTATGTAACCTTTTGGACTTCTTGATAAAACTAAATATTGTCCATAGGCTTCCCTTTTTTACAACTATACCTATTCTAAGAACCTAAGTAGATTAAGAAACATAATCACTTTATAAAGATGAAATGCCTTCCTCCAGTTTATGCTTGTGCCTTCAATTATCTTTTCCATTCAAGTCTACCTGCTTGTCCATCATAGCAAAGGGACTCACTAGTTTGTAATTCTCAGCCTTATATGTAATCCACTGAATAAATCTAATTTACAATCTATCAAGTTCTTGGCTTTTGTAATGAGTGGTTATATCCTGGACACAAAAAGTTCCAGATTTACCAGACTAATTGTTTCAAAACTTTGGGTCCACTGACCCAATCTTGGTGATTTCATTATGTCTAATGTGCCCATTAGTTCTAGGACATTCTGGATGTAACATCTGCTTATTAAAAGCTAAAGAAAAGTTATTACCTCTATTGGTATTGCCCCTGTTCCACACATTGGATCAACTATTATATCAGTAGGTTGAGGAGCACAGAGCCTAGAGAAAAGAAAACAGCCTATGTGAAGAGACTTCAACCAATAGCTCAGGCTTCCACGTGACTATTTCTGAAGCTGTAAGATCAAGGACCTGCTACATTAGCATGAAGAAACACTAATCAATATTCATTTTAAAAATCAACCTGTAATTGCATGTTGACTCTATATCCTAGCAGTTAAAAAAAAAAGCATTACATATAATTAAAAGTACCCTGTTATTATTATCTAAAATCCCATTTCATTCCAGATGGACTTTAGCTTCTAGATCTTTTAATATACATGCCTGCCTTTAGAAAACACATTTTTAATTTTTCATATAAATGTGTGTTGTTACATTAAAAAAAACTTCAAATATATTTCAAGTAGAACATGTATTAATGTAAGTTGACTGGCAATTAGATATTCTGTATTCCTTCCTTATGAATTTTAAAGATAGTAACCTTGCTGTGAAAATATTTCCTTTACTGTGAGTACTTAGTATAGTAATTCCTCACTTAAGTGAAATGACATATAATGGAACCAATTTTACCACAGGCTAATGGATATAAATAAGAGTTAAGTTCTTACAGCATCTCTGGCAACTCATCAGTGCTACAAGAAACAATGTCATTGGAGGACCTGCTGTATGTGCCAGGCATGGATTTAACTCTTTGCATGCATCATCTCATTTAACCCTATGAGGCAGGTCACTGTTATTCTCATTTTACAGATAAGCTGATGTAAAACCTGTCCAGAGACACAAAACTAATAGGTGACAGAGTCAGGATTAGAGACATCACTGTTAGTGGCTTAAATGTTACCCCTCTATGAAGTACTCCCTCCTGATGGGGAGAAAAGGCATACAACTGTAATTGAATAACAATAAAAATTAAAAAAAAAAAAAAAAAGTACTCCCTCCTCAGGTCATTAGGTTTTTCCTTTTGTCCTGATAATCTTTTCACATTCTACGAGTATTATTGTATTTACTACATGGAGGGTAATTTATCTCTCTCACAAGACTTGAGATGCTTGGAGACAACATTGGATTCTTGCTGTAGTACCTGTTTAGCTCTACCTCCCTGTTCTTGCCCCTCAATAAATGGCAACAGAATCCCTGACAACCCTGTTGGCAGTATGCAACCCTATACTTCCAATCACTGCTGCCAGGGTCTGGGAGAACACTTGACCAAGACTATGTCAATCAGATTTTGTCTTCTAAGAATTGGGGATAAAGAGCTAGAAGCCCTAGGCAATATGAAGCTGGTCATTTGAAATTGGAATGTGTAAATTTAGAAGAGGGCAGCCACTTGCACACATGAGCAGAGAAGAGCCCACAAACTCCCAGGAGAGACAAAACTGACTGTCTAGGTTTAAAAGGGAGTTTTCTAAGATCTGGTTCCTATCCTTCTTGACACATGGCTTTCAGTTTTCTGTGGATTTGCTAACATTTCTCAGTATTTTTCTAATAAACCCCTTTCCCACACAATCATCACTTTTTAAAAAAATCTTAAACTAGCTTACTTAGGTTTCTAACAGTTGACCCAACTGTTTCTAACAGTTGATCATATCCCTGGCTTCTCCATCACAATGCTTGGCAGTAGATAATAAATGTTTGTTGAATGAAGACTACAAACTCTTCCTTAATCGAATGGCCCCAGTTATCTATTATTGTCATCTAATTGATAGGTTCTAATTGTGTTGAACTGTGATTCCATGGATGAACTGGTAGAAGAGGACTTCTGGGATATGCCAGACGGTGATGGTGTACATAGCACATATTTTGCATATGTTTCTGCATTTACTCCTCTGTAATAATCCTTTAAGTCTCCAGGAAAAAAACCAAGAGAAGACAACTTGTCTGGGTGGTAGAAAGAAGTACCCAATATAAAAAAGGGAATAGGGAAAAGGAAAAAGCAAGCTAGATCTTGCATTTGAAAAAGTAGAAAATTCCAGGATGGTTCCTGGGTTGCAGTGATTATAAAATTTAAAAATACAAGTAAAAGTTCTCTGTGTTCATTTATACATTAGACATTTAAAAAAAAATCTCTGCTTTCATCTGCTTCACTGACAAATAAAACAAAGTAAAATCTGCTCTACTTTCCAATACAAAGTATATTCTTTCTAAACAGAAATGTGGCAACCCCATTCAAGAGGTAGATGAAAACTATCATTCCCATTTTAAAATCAACGAAACTGAGACAGTAATTAAGTGATATTTTCAGGATCGCAAAGAATCAACACTGGATACAAGGGAAAGGAACAGATCATTATCAGCTTTTTATCCTATTCTTTACCCACTAAATTCCAACACAGTACCTCACAAGAAATTAAAGTGTTTTGAAGGGGAACTTGAAACCAAGTTATCACTTTAATGTAGACAGCAAACCCATTCTCTTACCTGAGCATCCCATAGGCAAGAGTAGATCTAAGGGTTGTAGGTCCAAAATGTGTAATATTTCTTCGGTGGAGACTCTCTTCTGTCAATGCAATGCCCACAATGATTTCATTATCATGGATATTCAAAAGCACCTAAAATAAAACAAGAAAGAATAAAATGTTTTAGAATTGTACAAACTGTACTTATTACCAGGATTTTAAAATTTCAGCCTTTGTTGTTGTTTTTTTTTTTTATACCTTATTATGGAGTTATACTGTGCATACACTAAAGTACACAAATCTTAAGTATGCAGCACAGTGAATTTTTACCTGTATGCACTGTTACTGCCCCCCGGATAAAGATAAATAATATTTCTAGCACACCAGAAGGCTCCCCTTTGCCCCTCCCAGTAATTATAAATCTGACCACTTCTACCATGTATTAGTTTTGTCTTGAACTTCATATAAATGAAATCATATCATATATACTACTTTTAAATTTTAACATCTATTTTATTCTTTTCTTTTCATTCACTGTATTTGTAAGTTAGCCATAACCATATCTTCCCCAAATTTTTATAATGTAAACATATCTTGAATGTCTATGGGTTTCATACACACTTTTAAAACTTTTAACTTTTGTTTATACATGTTTTATCATCTATTATTGTCTTAATATTTTTAAAAACTTGACTCAATGTCTGTGAAATGTTTTTTTGTCCTAGTTATAGTTTTTCTAACACAATTAAATATAAACTATTCAAATAAACAAAGAAAAAATATTGTCCTCCAATCTTCTATTTAAAATTTCCTCATCAGGGCCTTAGCAACAGCAGGTGCCACTTATCTAGCTACATGCAAGCCAGTGTTCTATGTGCCCTACATGCATTACCTCATTTCATATTCATACCATCTGAGCTAGGTATTACTACCCCCTTTTATAGATGAGGAAATCGAGGCACAAAGATATCTGTTATTTGCCCAGAGTCATAAGCCTTGTAAATTGGATCTGAACTCAGATAGTATGGCTCCAGTATCTGAACCACCTTGGTAATTCTTGGACATTACTATTCTAGTTAGCATATTCATTTTCATAACAGCTGTTATGAGGGAAAAAAAGGAATGGGGAATTGTTCCTCTGATTTGATATGCAATAAAAGAAAAACTTAGAGAGAGAGTAAGTAACTTGCCCCAGATGCAAGTGTCCCAAAAGCAATAGAAAATGACTTCTTGGTAAAAATATCAGCTGCTAGGGGCCTTTTAAGCTGTCAGAGATTTAAAGACAACTTACTATAGTCTGCATGTGAATTACCCATGTAGTAGACAAGTGACACTAAGGATGCTAAAATCTAGCAGAATTTAAGAAGGAGGAGAGCTGGATCTAGGATGAGTATTAGCAATGATGTCCTGATTTTAGGATGTTGAGGTTTGTTTTAAAAATGGGAGAACCAAGATGGCGGCGTAGGTGGACACACTGCGCCTCCTCGCCTCCTCGCACAACCAGAACTGACAGAGAATCGAGCAGCGGGGGGCACCGACACCAAGGAAATAGAAAATGGACATTCATCCAGACTGGTAGGAGGGGCGGAGACGGGCACCGGGGTGGAGAGGACTCGCGTGGCTGTGGCAGGACTGAGACTGGTGGAGTGTGGGACAAATGGCGCAGGCAGTCCGAGCACTAGCAGACCCTGCGGTCCCACATTTGCACAGATAAACCCAGAGGGCCGGACTCAGAGTGGCGGAGAACATAAACCCAGCGGGTAGCATCCTCTATCTGTGGGCACCACATTCGCCCACAGATAAACTGGACGAACGGAGAGGAGCGAAGCAGACCTCCCAACCCAGGGCTCCAGCTCAGGGAAATAAAGCCTCAAACCTCTGATTGAGAGCGCCCCTGGGGGTTGGGGCGGCAGCAGGAGAGACTCCCAGCCTCACAGGAGAGGTTGTTGGAGAGACCCACAGGGGCCTAGAGTGTGCACAGGCCCACCCACTCAGGAACCAGCACCAGAGGGGCCCAGTTTGATTGTGGGTATCAGAGTGAAGGATTAAAATCCGGAGGAGAGTGAGGCGGGCGCCATTGCTCCCACTCGGCCCCTCCCCCACGTACAGCGTCACAGGACAGCGACCAGCGTTACCCCGCCCCGGTGAATACCTAAGGCTCCGCCCCTTAAAGTAACAGACGCACCAAGACAAAAAAAAAAAAAAAAAATGGCCCAAATGACAGAACACTTCAAAGCTCCAGAAAAAATACAACTAAGCGACGAAGAGATAGCCAACCTATCGGATGCACAGTTCAAAGCACTGGTTATCAATATGCTCACAGACTTGGTTGAATCTATTCGAAAAACAGATGAAAAAATGAAGCCTATGCTAAGAGAAACAATGGAAAATGTACAGGGAACCAATAGTGATGAGAAGGAAACTGGGACTCAAACCAATGGTGTGGACCAGAAGGAAGAAACAAACACCCAACCAGAAAAGAATGAAGAAACAGGAACTTGGAAAAATGAGGAGAGGCTTAGGAACCTCCAGGACACATTGAAACGTTCCAACATCCGAATTATAGGGGTGCCAGAAGGAGAAGAGGAAGAACAAAAAATTGAAAACTTATTTGAACAAATAATGCAGGAGAACTTCCCTAATCTGGCAAAGGAAATAGACTTCTGGGAAGTCCAGGAAGCTCAGAGAGTCCCAAAGAAGCTGGACCCAAGGAGGAACACACCAAGGCACATCATAATTACATTACCCAAGATTAAACGCAAGGACCTACATTCAAGATTACTGTATCCAGCAAAGCTATCACTTAAAATGGAAGGGAAGATAAAGTGCTTCTCAGATAAGGTCAAGTTAAAGAAGCTCATCATCACCAAACCCTTATTATATGAAATGTTCAAGGGAGTTACCTAAGAAAAAGAAGATCAAAAATAGGAACAGTAAAAATGACAGCAAACTCACAGTTATTAATGACCACACATAAAACAAAAATGAGAGCAAACTAGGCAAACAACTAGAACATGAGGGTTGTCAATAAGGGAGTGGGAGGGGGAGAGGGGGGTAAAGGTATAGAGAATAAGTAGCATAGATGATAGGTGGAAAATAGACAAGGGGAGGGTAAAAATAGTGTAGGAAATGTAGAAGCCAAAGAACTTATGAGTATGACCCCTGGACATGAACTATGGGGGGGGGGGAATGTGGGAGGGAGGGGGGTGGGCAGGATGGAGTGGAGTGGGAAGGAATGGGACAACTGTAATAGCATATCAATAAATATATTTAAAAAAAAAAAGAAAAAAAAAATGTATTCTGGGGAACGTCTGGTATCTTGTTCCCAGGCACATGTCAGTTCCAGTCAAATAAACTCTTATAAAAACTCTCTCTCTCTCTCTCTCTCAAAAAAAAAAGAAAAAGAAATGTACTCCACTTTTTTTAGTAGCAAACCTCTACAATCAAGACACACAAAAACAAAAAAATTGTTTTAAGTCTGGTTGAATTTTATAATCTGAAAGTCCATGTAATGTTGTAAAAAGTACTAAATTAGAAATTAGAAAATTCAAGTCTTAACAGTTCCCATCTATGTAACATTTATTGTACCAAATACTTAAAATGTAGCTCTGTGGCCTCAGTTTAATTATCTATAAGACTGGGTTAGTCTAAAAACTCTATAAATCTATGACAGCCTTCTTGAATCATCTAAATCAGAACCTGTACCTACCTCCACATCAAAGTTGGTCATGTCAGCCTTCCATTTAAAATAATCTTGAACAGCACCCCCAAAATCTCTTGCGGCTTCATTAGAGGAAAAGCAGTGTTTCTCTCCTGCCCTGTTGCACGTGACTCTAAATTTCAGCACTTCAAGACTAGTTTCTTCTTTTGAGCTCTCATCAGTCTCATCTTTGCAAGATGCCAAATCATCACCTACTAATGTTGATATCTCTTCTTTGATGGCTGGCTTTTCATAGTAGTCTAAAATATGTGAATCTGAGGCATTGTTAGTGAGCTCTTTTTTAACATCTTTCTCATTTCCTTTGTCTCCCTGTCCATTATCAATCTTCTCTTTACTTGAACTCTGATTTATCTTCTTGCGTTTTGTTTTTTTTTTCTTGAAATTGGTGTTAATTTTCCATACTTTTAAAGGGTCTGACCATGAAAGTTTTCCAGCCAACTCTTCGAAATCCTTTAGGACTTCTTCCTGTAAGAGACAGAGAATACAATCCATTCATTTCTCACCCCTTTAATTGAAAAAATAAAACTCTCACTTTGCCTATGGATGACATTAATTGTTATTTTGGGAATGGCAGAGGTGCAAAACAAGAGTCAATAAAATACTGGCTGTAATGAGAAAATAAAAATCTAATTTAAAATTAAGTTCTATACAAATTAAGCCACTAAGAATAATACAAGATAGAATGGTAGATTAGAAGTTGGGCTTCAAGATTAAAATGTGAACAATAAAAAACTAAAAATAGTGGTTATCTCTAACAAGGGGGAGTGGGGAGATGAAAGATAGGGAGAGAGGGCAACTTACCTCTTACTGACTGACTACCCTTTGAATTTTATGCTGTATGTACATATTGACTATTTTTTTTAAAGATTTTATTTATTTACTTTCAGAGAGAGGGGAAAGGAGGGAGAAAGAGAGGGAGAGAAACATCAGTGCGTGAGAGATACATTTATCAGTTGCCTCTCATGCTCCCCCAGCTGGGGGCCTGGCCTGCAACCCAGGCATGTGCCCTGACAGGGAATTGAACCGATTCTCACTGCGAATCTGTGATCCTTTGGTTCACAGACTGGCGCTCAATCCACTGAGCCACACCAGCAAGGGCTTAACTATTTTTTTTTTTAAAAAACCCCTATTATCAGTTAAGAATGTATCTATACAATTTCTAAATAGTATCTAGAGCCATCTTTTTAAAAAATAAATCTGATCATGCCCCTCCCTTGCTTACAGCTCATCAACAGCTTCCCATAGCACCTAAAAAATGTAAATTCCTTAAAAAGCCCAACATAATCTGACTCCTACCTACTTCTCACACATCACTTTAGGATCATTCTCTCCCTCACTTCCTCTGCTTGGAAGATAATTCAGTTCATGTGGTCTCTTTGCACTGCTAGCTCCCTCCTCATTATTTAATAGCAATTCAAAAGGAATATCCTCTGAGAGACCTGCTCTACTTACAGTAGTCCTTTCAAGTCATTCTCTTCCCATTTTATTTTCTTTACAGAGCTTAGCATTATCTAAAGTTACTAGGTTTATGCACTGTTCACTAACAAGGTTCCTTTCAGAAGGTAACTGGGAACGACCTTACCTGTCTTGACCATTGCTATAAGCTACACGCTTAGAAAAGTACCTGGCACACAAAAGGTACTTAACAAACAGATACTGGATAATGTGATTAAATGTTAAAATGGGTGGTACAGAGCCATGGTGCATGGTGTCCAATTCAGCAGCCACCAGCCACATGTGGCTATTGATATTTAAATGATTTAAAATTAAAATTCAGTTTATCAGTCACAGTAGCCACATTTCACTCACTGGTAGCCAGAGGCTACCATGCTGGACAGCATAGACACAGAATACTTCTATTAGAAAGCTCTACTGCAGAGTGCTGGTAGATAGTACATGTAGATCAAAGCAGAACAAAATCAGTGCTGGCTAATGAAACTGAGACTTGAAAATGGAAGTGAGTAAAGGTTTTGATACTACTTGAAACCTGATAAAATAATGGTAAATTTGGGTTTGGCAAATGCAATTCTATTTACAAATAACTTTCCTAAAAAGGGCATCTAGGGTTGACATGGTAGAATAACACTTATACAGCCCCTTTCTTTCTTTAGAAACCATTCTAAAAGAAAATAACAACAGAAATACCAACTCTATCTTAATAGAATCTACATGGTATCTATAATCTTGAACCATGACATGAGAATTCTAACATAAGAATTCCCAAGTGCAGTGAATGTCAAACAGGTACAGGAAGACAGAGGGGAAGAATGCCTATTGACCTTAAATAAAGGGTAGAGCAGTCTGCAATGTAGTAGCAAATAAACTCTTCTTTGGAAACAGCAGGGAAGAAGTACGTGCACTGGACTTCATTTGTACCAAGAAGAAGCAGGGGAGAGAAAGGGAGGCTGAACAAGGAATCTCACAGATAAGTTATATTTGCTGCAAACAGTCCCCTGGTGAGGTAGAATTGGGGAGAATACTCTACATAGTAAATAACCCTGAGTTCCTGATTTCTTCTGGCTAGGTAGAAGTAACGGTTAAAAGAACTTACTTAATGGTATAGAAATTATATCTCAGTAAAGCTATTTTTTAAAAAGAAGGAAGAAGAGAAGAACTCATTCACCTACAGCCCTTTGTCAGTAGGAATTTCACAGTGAACCAGAGGGATTTCTTGCTGGCCTCAACAGTTGTTGGCTTCTACCAGGAGAACCTCCTCTTAACAGTAGGTCCAAGAGGAATTCCCTTATTCAAAGATGAGCAATTATCAAAAGTTACCAGCACAAGATTTATAGAAACATAAAAAAGGAAAAAGGAGGAAAGGAACAGAAAAATAGACCAAAAATACCCCCCAAAAAACAAAAACAGACCAGAAAGACAATGCCAAAGAGCAGCTGAAAGCTACAATCAAACACACTGACATGGCATCAAAAAATGTAGTAAGGACAGACCTCTGTAAAAATGAGAGCTCAAGGCAGAGATCGAAAAGTAGAAAGATGAGGTGAGCCACCAGAAGAAGAAAAAGGAGTTTGCAGAGCTCAAAGAAAACTAAGTCACAGATGCTAGCCTTTAAAAAATAGGCTATATGCCCTGGGTGGTGTGGCGCAGTGGATTGAGGGCCGGCCTGCAAACCAAAGTGTCGCTGTTTCGATTCCCAGTCGGAGCACATGCCTGGGTTGCAGGCCAGGTTCCCAGTAGGGTGTGCTCAAGAGGCAACCACACATTGATGTTTCCCTCCCTTTTTTCTCCCTCCCTCGCCCTCTCTAAAAATAAATAAATAAAATCTTAAAAAAAAAGGCTATAAATTCATGATATCATCTGAATACTTAACAATATCCATTAAAATGGTTTACTAAAATCAGTATTACCCCCTGCAATACTGATTTTTAGAAGCAACTTTAAAAAAGTTGACTGTCAACAAATCTCTGGATTTTATTGTAAAAGTCTACCACTATTCTATATTGTAAAAGCAGCAGTAATGCTAAATGACAGACAGAATGTGAAAAGTAAAAATAATTTCTTTGGAGATGATGGCTGAAAATCAGCTATTATGTTTGGTTGGGATAGCTCACCTTTGTTTCTTTGAACTGGTAATCTTTAAACTCCTGAACAACCACAAATAAATTATCAACTGATCTCAGACAATGAACCTGGTAAGGGAAAAAAATGTTAGGAACAAATTTCTGAGAATGCATTTGAATCACACAAACTACTGACATTTAAATACAAAAATTAGGTAGAAGACTTAAAAAATATATTGTTTTTAAATCCTCACCCAAGGATACACTTATTGATTCTAGAGAAGAAGGAAAGGAGAGAGAGAAACATTGATCGACTGCCTCCTGTACATGCCCCAATTCAAACCTGCAACCTGATTGGGGATGGAACCCACAACCTTTTGATATTTGGGACAATACTCCAACCGAGCCAGCTACCTAGTCAGGGCTGGGTACAAAGACTTTAAAGCAGCTAATGTGGTCTTGGACAGTGTGGCTCAGTTGGTTGAAGTGTCATCCCATAAGCAAAAGGTTGCCAGTTCAATTCCCCATCAGGGCACACGCCCAGGTTGCAGGCCCAATCCCCTGTTGGGGCATGTGCAGGTGGCCGAACTGTGTTTCTCTCACATCAGTGTTTCTCTCTCTCTCTCCCTTTCTTCTCTCTTGAATGAGAATAAAACAAACCTTTAAAAAAATAAAAATAAAGCAGCTAATATGGTAGTCCCCCCTCCTTTTTAATTCTTACCTGAGGATATGACTTCATTGAATTTTTAGAGAGATGGAGAGGAAGGGAAAGAGAGAAACATTGATGTGAGAGAGAAACATAGATAGGCTGCCTCATGTATGTGCCCCGACCCAGGATCAAACCTGCAACCCAGGTATGTGCCCTCACTGGGAATCACACCCGTATCCTTTTGGTGTAAGGGACGATAGTCCAACCAACTGAACAACCTAGCTAGGTAGTCCCTTCTTATCTGTGGTTTTAGTTACACATGGTCAACCACTGCCCGAAAATGTTACATGGATGAAATAAAGAATTCTTAAGTTTTAAACTGTAAGGTATTCTGAGTAGCTTGATGAAATCTCGTGCCATCCTATCAGAGACAATGAGTCATCCCTTTGTTTAGTGTACCCATGCTGCATATGCTACCCACCCATTGGTCACTTGGTAGCCATGTCATGGTATCACAGTGCTTGTGTTCAAGTAACCATTATTTCACCTAAGACTGGCCGTAAACTGCAAGTGGTAATGCTGGCAATTTGGATATGCCAAAGAGAAGCTGTCAAGTGCTTCCTTTAAGTAAAAAGCTGAAAGTTGACGACTTAATAAGGAAAGAAAAAAAACGTGTGCTGAGGCTGCTAAGATATATGACAAAAATCAATCTTCACCCTGACCAGTGTGGCTCAATGGGTTGGGCATTGTCCACTGAATTGAAAGGTTGCTGGTTCCATTCCTGGTCAGGGCACATACCTGGGTTGCAGTTTTGGTCCCTGGTCAGGGTGCGTTCAAGAGGCAACGGATCAATGTTTCTCTCTCACATCAATGTCTCTCTCCCTCTCTTTCCCCCTCCCTTCCCCACTCTCTAAAAATAAATAAGTGAAATCTTTTTTAAAAAATCAATCTTATACCCATGAAATTGCCTACTCATAAATTAAACTTTATCATAGGTATGTATGTATAGACAAAACAGTTTATATAGGGCTCAGTACTACCTGCAGTTTCAGGCATCAACTGGAGGTCTTGGAACATACCTCGATGGATGGGGGTAGTCTACTGTACCTATAATTTATATTTAAAATTTTTCCCCATATCCCCAGTTTCCCATCTTTTTGGTTATCTATCAGTCTCTATTCCTCTAGATAAAGGGAAGGAGGACAGGTGGGAAGATACAAATTTAGTGCGTTATGTGGGTAACACAGGTTTGGGGGAGAAGGGAAAAACAAAAATAGTCAAGTAAGGCTTCATTGTATTTCCCTCATGGCTCTCCGGGGTACACTGTACAGTGTAGTGGTTAAGAGAATATGGTTTGAGCTCCAGCGTTATGGTTACTAGCTGAGCAGCTCTAGGCATATTACTCATTACTAAGCATAATAACAATGCCCACTTCACAAAGCTACAGGGTTTACTTACTGAAACACTGGATGGAAAATTATTTGCATACCAATTCATCCCACACATTTTTGGGGGGTATCTACTATATGCCACACATTAAGAGCTTGGGAGACATCAAAAAACAAACAAACAAACAAACAAGATAATCCCTGTCCTCATGTTGCTTAAGTGATAATGAGATATAACGTAGCTTTTTATTCTAGTGGGGTGGCAGTTTGGTGACTTTCATGTCTCACTTTCTATGTGATTCCTAATTACTTTTGAGCAAGTATTTCTTGATACAGATTTTTTTTTAAAAGGAACCCTTGTTTATGCCTCATTCCCTAAGCCTAAACTTCAGCTAGATGCTGAAGTAAATAAATCCAAAGATGTGTAGCAGATACCCAGCATTTCTTCATAAGTCACACAGAATTCTTCTGGTGAATTCATCCTCAGGAAATATTAGGATCACTTCTAAAAATATGGCAAACCTACCAAACTTACGAAGCAGTACCCAACAGAAAATGCAATAGAAAATATTCATAACATGACCTATTTAGAAAACTATTTTAAATATTGCTTCAATCAAACCTGAGCCAGACTTTCCAGGGAAATGTCAAAGTATATCTTGCCACGGTCTTTGCTGATTTTGCATGATGACCTCAATTTTTCTCTCACTTCATCTGCAGCTGTTTGCTCAAAACCAGTAGGTACAGTGGCTCCAATAGTGACCCGAAGGTGCTCAGATTCACTTCTGGGGCCACTTTCTGTCACTTGTATAGACCTCTGGTTCTCATGAAGGTTCATATCCAAAAGTTGGTTAGTGGCTTCTTGAACATCAGACATGTTGGCAGTGCCTCCAAGATCCGTGATATAGTCCCTTCAAAAGCCATACAGAAAAGAAAAAAAAAAAAACTCCAAACATTATCAACTCATATTTCAACTATAAGTAAAAACATCTGCTTTGGAAGGCTAGAAGAACAAGACAACACAACTGATGCAGCCATATTCAGTCAGCACACCTGAATCAGTATTCACCAAAAAGGATTGAAAAACATGGGCACGGATGTAAAATAGTATCATTAAACAAGCAATATAGATACAACGGGGGAAAAGGATAAAGAAAAATAAGAGGATTTCCACAGCACGTGTTTTTTGGTTTGGGATCATCTATGTTAATAATAGCAATCTCATAACTACAATAGTTAACAATTCAAAAACAGAGGCTACTAGAGCACAAATGTATTTCCGAATCTTGGCCTTTTTTCAGCTAGCATTTAAGAACACGAGGCTTCCAAATTTCAGGCATGGATTTGAATTCTTGTCCCCATTCATAGGTTGAATGAGCTAAAACAAGTTTATTCTCTCGTGCCTCAATTTCCTCATCTGCATGGGAATTAAATAATACCTCTCTCCTAGAGTTGCTGGGAGTCTTAAGTGAGAACAGCATACTGCCAGACCCATGACTAAAACTTACTGATAGGATATCTATCTTCCTCCTGTGACGGAGACAGCGATTCACGAGTTTCAAAATGATAAGCTGAACACCTACTGAATACAAATATCTGAATGCCTATTACCAGCCAGGCTCTGGGGCCCATGGCTGGGCATCGGGAGAGATCTGTGCAATATTTGAAATAGTAAGCCAAATTTCCAGTACCTGAGTATGGGTAGGACTGGAGAGGTGGGAAGTGGGGATCAAAAGCTCTCACTATATTTTCAAAAGTTTTGCGACCTAAAACACTTAAGTAGGCACCCAGCACCTTGTTCTGTACCCAGGACAAGCGACAGGTCTAGCATTAATAGTCAATTCCTGCCCTTAAAGAGCTCACAATCACTGTGAATAAAACCTCCTGCTTCTAAATAAGAAGGTTGAAGCCCGTAAACAGACGTACCCTGCCCATTGACAGAGGCCCAATCAGTGGCGCAGGCTGGACTGAAAACCTAGTCTCGGCACACCCCCGCCCCCCGGGGGCCCTTGTTAAAGGAATCCCCGTAAAGGGTAAAGGCCCCAGAGAAGGAGCAAAAAGGACTCCACGACACCAGGCTGAAGTCCAGCCTGACACTAGCCCTTACATCAAGACGCGGGTCGCGCCTCCCTCCCAAAGGTTCCACACCCTGCACCTTCTTTCCACCGCCCTGTTACCAGCAAGCAGCGAAGATCCTTCCGGCTCCGGCAGCAGCGGGCCCAACGCGCACAGGTCACGCAGCCGGAAGTCGCCTAGACAGCCCCGGAAACGGAAGTCAGGCGGCGCTGTCGCAGCGGCTCCGAGCTAGGGTGGGGTCCCGGCGCTCGGCCTTGGAGAGAGGAACTTACGCTTAAAGGTCTGTGCACCATGGTAGCGAATACGGTTGATCCGGCTTTGCAATTGCGGGCAGTATCCTCTGCACACTGAACTTGCAAAGTTGCGGGCCTCGTCGCCTGTCATCGTGATGGCTATTTATATAGTGCTTAGCCTTGCTAAGCACCAAGTGAGTGTTTCACGTGCCTCGTTTCATCTGCCCCAACAACTCCTTGATGTGGCCAGGCCAGTCCCGTTTTAAAGCAGGAGAAACTAGTTTCAAAGAGGTTAAATATCTTGGCTAAAATGTCAGGGCACAGCACTCTCCAGACAGAGCTGGGATTTGAATTTGGATGGTGGGACCAGAATTCTTGCTCTTAACATCTGAGTTAGTGTTGCTCAAAATAGTTGCTGAGTTATGTACAGCAGTCTCCTTCCACCCCACGCCGCAACACACACACTTATTCATGGTTTTGTTTTCCACAGTTTTAGTCCCCCTGCGTCAACCCTGGTCTGACAATATTGTGGTCAATTCCAGAAATAAACAGAAAATAAAGTTTTAAGTTGCTTGCTGTTCCAAGTAGCATAATGAAATCTTGTGCCCCTGCTCTGACTTGCCCAGAATGTGAAACATTCCTTTGTCCAAGGTATCCACACTATGCATACAATACAGTAAGATATCTTGAGAGGGACCACATTTAGATATTTTATTACAGTATATTGTTATAATTGTTACACTTTATTACTGGTTATTGTTAATCTCTTATTGTGCCTAATTCAAAAATTAAACTATCATAGGTATACATGCATATGAAAATACATAGTTTATATAGGATTTGGTGCTGTCTGGTTTCATGCAAATACTGGAGTGTTGGACCATATCCACCGTGGAAAAGGGGGGACTACAAAAATTGCCTTCACTATTTTTGCACAATTGCACTATTGTTTACTTAATATTATTAAAATATCTTCTTTTTAAGTTAGTTTAGAAAGTTATTATTTACAACTTGTTTTAGAAAGAGACTTAAAGCTCAACAACAGAAAGATAACCCAGTTTTAAAATGGTTGAAGGCGTGACTAGTTCTCCGAAGAAGATAACACATATGGCCAATAATCACATGAAAAGAGGCTCAACATCACTACTCATCAGGGGAATACAAATTAAAACCACAGTGAAACACATAGTTGAGTGGCTAAATTAAAAAACCAAACAGAAATTCCAAGTTCCAGTGAGGATGTGGCGTGATGGAACATTTATACATTGCTGGTGGAATGCTTTTAAAATGGTACAGCCACTTTGGAAAACAATTTGGCCTTTCTCAAAAAGTTAAACATCGAACCACATGACACAGCAATTTTTACTCAGGTATATACCCAAGAGAATCGAAAACATGTTTAAACAAAAACTTATACATGAATGTGTCTAACAGCATTTTTCATAATAGTTCCAAAGTGGAATCAACCTAAATGTCCATTAGTGAATGAATCGATAAGCAAATGTGATCTATCCCTTTCAAGGAATGTTAATAGGTAATAAAAAGGGAAAATACTGATACATGCTGCAACATGGATGAACCTTGAAAATACTACTTTAAGTAAAAAAAGCTGGACCAAAAAGACTATCTATCTATCTATCTATATATATATACATATTTTCCATTTGTATGAAATATTCAGAGTAGGCAAAACTGTAGAGACAAAGTAGATTAGTGGTTGCTTGGGCCCAGGAAGATTGAGGAGATTGGGGATGATAGATAAAGGGTATGGGTTTGTGTGTGTGTGTGTGTGCGTGAGAGAGAGAGAGAGTGATGAGAGCGTTCTGGAATTAGATAGTAGTGGTGTTCCACAAAATTGTGAATAGACTAAGAAACACTGAATTGTACACTTTAAAATATTTAAAATGGTGAATTCTGTGGTATATGAATTTTTGTCTCAAAGGAAACTTGGCCTCATGGGAAACTCCTCTGCATATGTTTTCTCATATGTAAAATGCTACTTTGCTCATAAGACTTATTGCAAGATTTAAATGAGATTAACATGTTGACAGGCACATAATTGAAATAGATGGTACCCTTAAAAATAAGTACAATAAAAACAAAACAAGGTTATTAAATTCTAACCAAATACTGTTCCCTACACAAGGCTCTTCATAGGCTCTAAATATAAGGCCCATTCTCTACTTAAAGGGATAAATTATCAAATATTAGGGGAAAACTTGCACTAAATGAGACCTTCTTGACAAAATAAGGATTAAAACAAGAATCTTCTCAATTCTCTTCACTTGATTCAGTGTTATGTAATGCTTACCTTCATACTGTTTAAAATCATCTGCATAAACGGGTCTCAGATTTAGGGAAACATTGTTCTAAAGACATTATCTACCAGTAGTATGATATTAAGTCTGTTAGTTAGCAGAACTTATTAATCATCAGTTACACATCAGGCACTATTTTAGGCACTGGGGAATCAGCAGTGAAAAAAAAAGTTCCTAAGCCTCTGACTTCCTATTCTAGAGCTTATATTCTAATGCAAAAAAACCCCAAAACAAATCCAGACAATACTTAAAATATATATGTAACATTACTGTGATGTTCAGTATTACGGAGAAAAACTAAGTAAGATGGGGGGATAGAGGGTGTTGAAGAGATGGAGGGGAATGCATATTTTATGTCAGACGGTTAGGAAAGACATCGTTTATAAGGTGACAGTTCAGAGGCTGAGGAAAAGGAGAGAGCAACCCATCGGATGTCTGGGAGAAGAGCATTCTAGGCACAGGTCAGGAACGTGTTCATCAGGGGCTGGGAAGAGCCAGGAAGCCAGTCTGGCTGGGGAGGAGTGAATGAGGCGGGGAGAGGTAAAAGATAAAATGGGGTGGGTACATCAATAGGCCAGTGTTTTACAAATTGTCACTGTGAGTTACTTTTTAAAAGGATCGCTCTGGCTTAGAGCAGTGATTTTCAATCAGTGTGCTGTGGCACCAGGGTGTGCCGCAAGAATATTTCAAACGTGCAATGCCTGATGAGTCAGGGGCACTGACTTCCTTTACCTTGGATTGTCAGGTAAAAAAAAAAAATGACAACAGCCAACACAACAATCATCATCTGGTTGTATGATTCAAATTATACCTATTTTTTGGTGTGTCACAGAATTTTAGTAATTAGTTTATGTGTGCCATGAGATGAAAAATGTTGAAAGTTGCTGGGTTAGAGTGTCGTCCTGATACACCAAGGTTGCAGGCTTGATCCCCAGTCAGGGCACATACAAAAATTAACCAAGGAATGCATAAATAAGTGGGACAACAAATCTCTCTCTCTCTCTCTCTCTCTCTCTCTCTCTCTCTCTCTCTCTCAATAAATGAAATAATATAAAGGATCACTCTGGATGCTGTGTGGAGAATGGTAGTGGACAGGAGTGGAAGCAGTTACCAGGTCATTTCACTGGTCCAAATGAGAGATGATGTTGGCTCAAATTAGGATGTTAGGAGTAGGAGCGGTGATAATTGTCAAATTCTGGTGTATTTTGAAGGATGACAGGTGACTGGTGATGGGTTGGATGTAGGTTTGAAAAGAAATCAAAGAACAGGGAGTTTGAGGGTCAGACCCAGCAAACTGGCAGGTCTAGAGTACTTTATGCGGCTGGGTGATGCATGCTCAAGAACTCTGGCTAAAATGTTACAAAGGAAGTAGAAAATGGACACATTTGCTCTTTAGATTTCTGGTTCTGGTTAATTGCAGAGTAATAGTATTTTTAGCTTACATCAGAAAAACCCTGATGATCTGCTGTAAAAATATTGACTGAAGTGGATCCTTGCTCACAAATGCCAGTTTTGGGTAAGTAACATGTATGTGTGGAAATCGAAGCCCCTAATTTCTTTCTAATTGGCAGTAGTGTTTTAGGCAGTAGTGTTAGGGGTCACTAAAGTGACCCCTATGTAAATAAGAACTGAATTTGATAATTCATTTTTTAAAGAGTTTATTTATTTATTTTTACAGAGAGGGAAAAGGAGGGGGAAAGAGAGGGATAGAGACATCAATGCATAAGAGAAACATCAATTGGTTGCCTCTCTCAGACCCGCAACTGGGGACCTGGTGCACAACCCAGGAGTGTGCCCTGACTGGGAATTGATCCAGTGACCTTTCAGTCCTCAGGCTGGAACTCAGTCCACTGAGCCACAACAGCCAGAACTGAATTTGATCATTCTTATCAGATACAGTGACATAAATTAGGAACTAAGTAGTTGTACCCATGAACCTAGATAATCTATTTTATCCTACTGGTTTTTTATCCTTGTACATTATTAAGGGTAAAATAAAGTCATGTTTGGAAAGTCCAAAAGTACTGCCATTCCCCAGCCCTCCCTCTTCCTGCGCTCTTCCATAGAGGTAAGGACTGTTAACTACATCTGCCCCTCGTTCACATGGTGATTCCCTCCATGTCTTTAAATGACATGCTTGTAGTGCTATTTCTTGCTTTTTCAATTTTAGGGATTATTTACAGACTCTGTTATGGTACTTGAGATTTAACCAATAATATCCCCACCATCCTATTTCCTCTTCCTTCTCCTCCCATTAAAGGTATAACCCAGTATAAATTTTTCCTCTTTGTTGAATTGGCATATTAAACATCTTCTAGTTCGATCAACTCTAGACAGCATCTCTTACTTCTCCACATTTTAAGTGAGAGTTTTATTAGCACTCCTGGCTTTTCCTCTACCTCTCCTCCTTTCTTTGTACCTCCTGATCTATTTTGTTAAAAGAGCATTCCATTAGGCAGGTTGGATTCCTGTGGGGATGCAATTGAAAGAAGGGATGCCCCTACATCTGCTTCTCACTTAAGAAGCTACCGAAATTCCATCTCCCTCAAGGAAACCTTTTGGGACTTCATTGGGAAATGAGAGATGTGTTTACAGTCCTGTTAAAGGAATGATAGCTTACAAGTCTGTGAACTCTTAACTCAGTCAACCTTTGGCCTTTTGGGAGTTAACAACTAGACGGCGAAACAATCAGCTTTCGACGTGCCCTAAACAAGCTGAGGTTTATTTACTTTTCCTATGCCTTTTCAAGCCAAGGCTATAAAATTGCTTTAGTAATATAACTCCTGTAAAGGCTCTCCCATAAAATTAGTGACATCACAGTGAATTTTCAAGAGAGTGTATGTGAAATTTATTGTTCACCTTGAACTTCATGTGGATAACTAAAGTTGATTTAAGAGCAACTCATTTTGAAAGGAACTGCATCTTGATTGTAGTTGAGATTAGAAGGGGGAAGAACGAAGTGAGCTGGGGAGTGAAACACCCCTGCCACCTAGTGGTTGCTGATTCTGAAACACTGTAGTTCTTTTATTTTTTTTAGCATCAGACCCACCTGTAATATTAGTGATTGTTTTTCAAAATATTTTATTGATTATGCTATTTCAATCATCCCACTTTTACCCCCATTTGCCCTCCTCCACACAGCCCACCCTCCACTTCTATAATTAGTCCCCACACTGTTGTCCATGTCCATGGGTCCTTCATTATGCTCTTTGACTAATCCCTTCACCTTCTTTCAATCAGTCCCTACCTCCTGCTCCCCCTCCCCCTCTTACAAATGTCAGTCTATACCCCAATTCTATGCTTCTGGTTCTCTTTTTCTCATTAGTTTTTTGTATTTTTTTCATTAGATTCCTCTTATAAGTGAGATCATATGGTGTTTGTCTTTCATTGACTGGTTTATTTCATTTAGCATAATAGTCTCCAGTTCCATCCATGCTGTTGCAATGGAATACTATGCAGCAGAAAGAAAGAAGGAATTGAGACACTGTAGTTCTTTCAAAGCACAGACAACAGAAAAGGAACTAAGTACAGGAACAAGGCAATGTCCTGAAACTGGGAACCTTCTATTCCCTCCTCCCATTTTAGAAAGGGATATTAGTGAACCTTTTGTAAATAGTCAAAGACGGAACAAGGTATTAACGGAGTTAGCCTCTGAGAGCTTCTCTCCTTTTGTGTATTCAAGAATTAACAGAGCACTGACAAAGGGAGAATGTTGTAGGTAAACAAGGACAGCCACGGGATTTCTAGCGTATAGTGGCAACTCCAAAAGGAAACAAGAGGTGCAACAAATGAGCAAAGAGGAACCACAGTGAGTCAGGACCCTCAGTAGTGGTCAGTGCAGCAGCATGGGTCCAGAAGCAAAGCAGAAGCAGAAGCATGGCCAGCAGGGACAATGATGATTAAGTCATATAGACTCAGAGTCACTGGTCAGCAACGGCCCTGGAGACCATGGTCTTGGGACTGCAGTACTGCTTGGTTGAGGATAAACTAATCAGGACACTCAGGGGACACAAAAGTAATTAATGTCGATGAAGCACCTACTCTTTCCAGGTAGTGCTTTACCTGCATTATTCTCAGAATAGTCGTGTGGGGTAAATGTTCTCAGTACTATTCTACAGCTGATGAACTTGAGGCTTAATAGCCCAAAGTCATATAACTAATGAGACCTAAAGCCAAGATTGGAATGAAAATGGTTTGACCCCAGGGTCTGAGCTCTTAACTACTATGCTTTCCTGTCCCCCTCAGGGAGAGGGAACATGAGGTTCAACCACTCTAACTTTACTGACCCTTATATTGAGGGATGGTTGTGAATTGGAATTTTAAGGTGGTTAAGATCTAGTCTTAGATCTGTCACCTACTTGCAGGAAGATTTAACATTTTAGGAACTACTTTTCCTTAATTGTAAAATGGATAAAATGGAAACTATTAAGTTGCTATGAAGATTCATTTAGATAATGTATAGTGTCTGGCACATGGCAAACGAAATGTGCCAGATGATTGCCAACAGTTTTGCTCATCGTTCTTAAGTACCATTACTCCTCCCAAAAAGAGGTGGAATTTATATTCCCTATAATCTGGGCTGGGCTTTTAATCCTTACTTGGACAATTCAGTAATGTGGCAGATGTGTCATTGGCCAATTCCAAGCCTAGGTCTTAAGATGCCGGGCAGCTTCCATTTTTGCTCTCTTGGAACACTTGTGCCAGTATAAAGAAGCCCAGGCTAAGAGAGTGCATGGAGAAAGAGGAAGCAGGGAGCCAGTGATCCACCTGAGCTCATCCTCTGAATGCAGCCATATGAGTGAACCTAGCAAGACCAGACCCCACAGATTCACAAGAAATAAATAATTATGATTAAATACTAAGTTTGACTTCCAGTCAAGATGGCGGCATAGATAGACATGCTTCACCTCCTTGTGCAACTATAGAAAGAATTACAACCAGATCTCAAAACTAATGACACCATCAGAAAATCGAGCTGTATGGAAATTCAATAACCAAGGATTTAAAGAAGCCACACTCATCCAGATGGGTAGAAGGGGTGGAGTCACAGAGATGGGCAGGAAGGCAGTATAGCATGGAGAGGTGGCAGCAGAATGGACAGTTGCACATTCACATGTGGTGGATGAAAATCATGAGGGATACCTTGGGAGCAAGTGATCCCAGCCCCAGGCCAGATGGCATAGCCCGGATTCCAGCAATGGGAAGATAGATCTTCATTACCTCTGGCTGTAAAAACCAATGGGGGTTGGGGCGGTGGAAGAAACAGCTGGATATGGGGCACTTACAGGGCCTGAATGGCCTTAGAACATTCACAAACCCATCCACTCTGGGATTCACCACTGGGGCAGCAGCTAGAAGGGTACCAGCTGCACACAGGAAGGGAGTGAAGTGGCTAGAAAGGGTGAGTGCAGGGTGAACCATCAGAAACCAGGTGGCAGCATTGTCCCCTCTCTGAGCCCTCCCCACAAAGCGGTGAAGTAGGTTGTCCCACCCTGGCAATTACCTAAGGTTCTGCCCTATACAATTTATAGGTACCTTTTCTTCAGAGGCCACACTACTAAGACAGAGAGTAAAAGCAGCTCTACCTAATACACAGAAATAAATACAGGGAGGCTGTCAAATTGAGGAGATGAAGAAATATAGCCCAAATGAAAGAACAGAAAAAAAAATGCAGAAAAAGAACTAAGTGAAATGGAGATAGCCAATCTATTAGATGCAGAATTCAAAATACTGGTGATCAGTATGCTCAAGGAACTACTTGAATATGGAAAAAAATAAAGGAAGAAATGAAGGTTACACTAAGTGAAATAAAGAAAAATCCACAGGGAACCAACAGAGAAGGGAAGGAAGCCAGGATTCAAACCAATGATTTGAAACATAAGGAAGAGATAAAAATTCAACCAGAACAGAAAGAAGAAACAAGAATTTAAAAAAAATGAGGATTAGGAACCTTTGGGAATCTCCAAATGTGCCAACATCCAAATCATAGGGATGCCAGAAGGAGAAGAGGAAGAGCAAGAAATTGAAAATTTCTTTGAAAAAAATAATGAAAGAAAACTTCCCAAACTTTCCTTTGGTAAAGGAAATAGACATACAAGTCCAGGAAGCACAGAGAGTCCCCAACAAGTTGAACCCAAAAGGAACACACTAACACACATTATAAATAAAATGCCAAAGGTTAAAGATAAAGAGAGAATCTTAAATGCAGCAAGAGAAAAACAGAGTTACCTACAGTGGAGTTCCCATGAGACTGTCAGCTGATTTCTCAAAAGAAATTTTGCAGGCAAGGAGGGACTGGCAAGAAGTATTCAAAGTGACGAAAAGCAAAGACCTAAAACCTAGATTACTCTATCCAGCAAAGCTATCATTGAGAATGGAAGGGCAGATAAAGTGCTTCCAGGACAAGGCAAAGCTAAAGGAGTTCACCATCACCAAGCCATTATTACAGGAAATGTTAAAGGGACTTATTTAAGGAAAGGAAGAAGATCGAAACTATGAACATTAAAAAGGCAACAAATTCACAACTATCAACAACTGAATCTAAACAAAACAAAACAAAACAAAACAAAACAAAACAAAAACTAAGCAAACAACCAGAACAGGAACAGAATCATAAGTAGGGAGATCATTTGGAGGGTTTTCAGCTGGGAGGGGGAAAGGGGAGAATGGGGGGAAATGTGCAGGGATCAAGAAGCATAATTGGTGGGAACAAAATAGACAGAGGGCTGTTAAGAATGCATAGGAAATGGAGAAACTGAAGAACTTAATGCATGACCTGAGGACATGAACTAAGGGGGAACGGATTGAAGGAGGGATGGGGGGTACTGGGTGGAGAGGGGCAAAGGGGGGAAAATTGGGACAAGTGTAATAGCATAATCAATAAAATATCAGTAAAAAACCCCTCTATTTTGTTCACTACAGTAAGTTCATTAAAGGTAACCAGTACTTGGTGAACAAAAAAAGAAAACCAAGTTTTGAGATAGTTTGTTATGCAGGAAATAGAAAGCCTTCAGTAAATGTATTTATTAGTATTATAATTGGTGCTGGGGAGGGATTCAGCTAAATACCTGGATCATCTTTTCTTAAGTCACTGATTTCCCCCCTTCACTGGAATAGGCTGGGAGAAATGAGACTTATATGAGCAAATGAGCTTTGCTTATCACAAATATGTCTTTTTATTAAAACAGAATATTGCTGGATATCTACTCAGAAACATTTTGTTAGCATTTCAAATTGCCATATATGTGTACATTTAAAATAATATAGAAGTATATTTCTTCAAACATTTACAATTCAGACTTTTCAGTGAATTGGTTATGGTGGAACCTTCCAAAGCCTTTATTTTGGAGGATCTGAGGCCTTAACAGAGACTTATCCTTTTAATCTAGCATCTCAAATCCCCGAGAATGAAACCTTAACTTTCACCTTCTTTATGTCTTCTTTCCTAAATCCTCTTTTTCTGTCCGTATGTATCCTTTTCCTTCTTACCATGCCTTTCCTATCTCTTTTCCTTATTGTGATGATAAAATAAGATCTTCCCTACGGAAATGTAAGCTCCAGGAAGGAGGAGATGTTTCAACTATTTTTTATCTATTTTTTTAACCCTCACCAGAGGAGGGTGTGTGTGTGATGGAGACACACACACACACACACGTATATGTAATGTGAGAGAGAGAGAGAGAGAGAGAGAGAGAGAGAGAGAGAGAGAAACATTGATGTGACAGAGACATATTAATTGGTTGCCTCCTCTATGTGCCCTAACCAGGGATGGAACCTGCAACCTTTTGGTGTATGGGATGATGTTCCAACCAACTGTGCCAACTGAGGACATGCTTATTGATTTTAGGGAGAGGAGAAAGGAGGGAGAGAGAGAGGGAGAGAAACATCAATGTGAGAGAGAAACATAAATTGGTCGTCTCCCATACATGACCTGAGTGGGGATAGAACCCACAACCTAGGTATGTGCCCTGACCAGGAATTGATCCCACAACCTTTTTAGTGTACAGGACAATGCTCCAAGCAACTGGACCACCCAGCCAGGACTGTTTCATCTGTTTTTTTCTCTATGGAACATTGTTTGCTTAGAACAGTGCCTGGCACACAGAAGGTAGGCGATGAATGTGTGTTAATGAATTAAATAATGCATGCAAAAGCACTTAGAACATGGTTGGCATAGAGTAGATGATGCTCGATAAATACAACCTATGACAGTTCAATACTGTAATAAATGAGACCACTCATATTTATCTTTAAAACATTTTTAGTACAGTTAGTCTTTCTCCCTTTTCTTTCCAGTCTTTGTCCCTTTCTTCTTCTTTTTAACTTTACTTCTGTCGGTACATCTTCTCTCCTACTGTTACTTGTGACCTTCCAGGGACCCTCATAGATGTTGTGTTGTCTTACCTCAGAGATGTGCAGAAGATTCTGGAACTAAATAAAATTTAATTCTTTGTGATTCATAGCTGACTTAGGTCTCCACGTAAAACTGAGGAGAGATGAGTCCAGTTCTGGCGCTACTGAATATTTTAACCAGGGCCTACATTATGGAAAATAGCAAGTTTATTGAGTGGTAGCCTAACAAATGTCTGACCATTCATGTTTCTGAGCATGTGGATATTTCTAGTACCTGTTGGTGAGTAGCCATGCTATTCTTGGGACAGCAGAAATGTGAACAGAACAAGTAGAACTGATTTAGCCAATTTTCCCCCCCATCCCTGTTTCCAATTGATTTGAGAGAGAGAAAGAGAGGCGGGGGAAACATTGATTTGTTGTTCCACTTATTTATGCCTTCATTGGTTGTTTCTTGTATGTGCCCTTTCTGGGGATCAAACCTACAAACTGGAGTGTTGGAATGATGCTCCAACTAACAGAGCTACCCAGCCAGGGTTCTTCCTTTTTTTTTTTTTTTTTTGATGGAAATGTACTACCACACAATGGACTAGTTCTTTCTTAGGCTGGTAACATTATGAAATCCCTGTTGAAATGCAGGCTGGACTGGTGGAAATCAGATTCCTATACCCTCTCAGAAGCTATTTTTCAAGGTAAATTTCCTAGATTTTAAAATCATGACCTCTCAGGGCTTGATGGGAAAATAAGGAGCTTTGGACCTATCATCAGAAACAATTATCCAGATCTCTTTCCTCTTTTTTGCTAGTCTTTCAGATTCAAATAAGGAGTTTCATGAATCTACAGGCCAGTGGCTGGGTAGGTTGGACTGAATATAAAATAGTATTGATGCAGTTCTTAACACAGCCTTTTTATGTTTCAACTAGGCTAAACTCTTAGCCCTGCTAATGTTTAATCAAGTCCTGTTATTAGCCATATAACATATATTCCTGCATATATTCTTCTGTCACATAAGACCAGTATTTTAAAACATGAAAGTTGGGAGGAGAAAGGGTGGTTCTGTGAGCCTCCTGTCATTTTTTCTAAAAATTGCTTGCAGCCACTCTATTTTTTCCCTTCCTCCAGACATCTGATTATTGGATAGATAATAATTTACCAGGCCTCTTTAGTATTTAACCAACCTAGTAAAGCAGTCTAGACTCAGGGTAGGGAGATTTTGAGGCATTTAGACCACTGAGTGTCAAATATGTTAACTTAATGGCATAAAGGACAACACAATACACCTAATATGCCTCCATCTATCCCACTTCTGGTGGGAAAAGAACCTGATGAAAACAAGGAATTACAGAGGAACAAAATAGAAATCTAAAATGGCAGCATCATAAAGTTTATGCATGAACGAAGTTATCAAAAACAGAAAACAATATTTCACATGTGCAATAACACATCCCAGAAGGGCTGTATTTGGAACAAGACACTATGAAGTCCTAAAAGAAAAGCATCCTTTTTGAAAATTGTGGAAATTTCAACAATCTATATTGTCACATGTGCAGCAGGAAATTTGCATTATTGCCAAACTTTCTGTGGCGGCCAAAGTTTTCAATAATTGGCAGTACTACACTTTTTGGGGGGTTGTGAATATAAAATTCTAATCACTTTAATGATTAATGAAGGAAGCTATTAAGTACTTAGTCATATGTAAAAATGAAGGCCCCTGGTCTTGCACGGCATTTGCTCTAAGAGTTGAAGAAAGAACTTGCATATTTTGATCTTTTCATGGTTCATTAGGAAAACTAGTGGGCCAGAACTATACTTGGAAACATACTGGCCTAAATGACGATGGCAGCCTTATTTCTGAGCCTTCTCTGGCCCTGTGTTCTTGAACCTGCAACTTACCTCCAAGTTGATGAGTAACAACCTGATTTCTACATTAAAATGATCACTCTGCTAACAGAAGTATAAGAAATAGCTAAAACTTTTCCAGGGAGTAATTGGCAATAGGTTCAAAGTCTTAAAAATATCCATCTCTGTTGACCAGGCAATTCCACTCCTAAAAAAATTATTATGAATATGAACAAAGATACATGTACAAAGATGTTTATTACAACATATTTAAAAATATTTGACGAAAAATGACTGAGCTCCCTGGCCAGGTAGCTCAGTTGGTTAGAGTGTTGTCCCAATACACCAAGGTTATGGGTTCAACCACCAGTCAAGGCACATACAAGAATCAACCAATGAATACATAAATGAGTGGAATAATAAATTAATGTTTCTCTCTCTCTCCAAAAATCAATACATTAAAAAAATAAAGAAAAGAAAATGACTGGAAGTATATATTATACTGTGTTAATAGTGATTGTCCTTTTAAAGTATTGTGGACTTTTCTCAAAACACATTACTTCTGGACTAAACAAAATCGTATTTAAATGTACTTGAAACAAAAAGCTCATTTTGGCAGCAGTGGTTAGAAGGATATGAATGAGGGATGTTGGATGAGAGGTTATTGCAGTGGTTCAGGGAAAACACAATGTGAGTAAGAACCAAGGATATGGCAATGTGGATAGAGGAGAAAAAACCGATTGAAGACATATTCACTAGTCCTATGAGAACTATAAAAATACTACACCTTCAAGTCAATGATGAAATTGATCTTTGAAAAGAGCCAACGTGATTCCTTTAGATCCCTATTAAGGAAACCCAAGCGCTCTCCCTCTCAGGGCACACCCTTGCCTTTTTCCTCCTCTTTCCCCCAAAGGGCCGTTTCCTTTGCCCTTCTCTCTTCTAAGCTCCAAGGGCCCTTCTTTTGCTTTGTCCTGAGCCTGCGCAGCCCAGTTGGCTCATTTCTACTACCTTTATAATTTTCTAAATAAACTTTCTCTTATTAGTTGGAAAAAAACCCCACCTCAGAGTCAACTCTGGTGATAGAGTTTGGTTTCCTGGCTTGTCCAATGAAGTTACTGGAGGTCCAGCTGACCAAGACAGAGAAAGTAACAGGAGGACGGGGTTGTGGAGGAAGAGAATGAATTCAATTTTGATCATGTGGAGTTTGAGGGGTTTGCAGGGGTATACTAAGCTGTGGTACATGAGTCTAAAGTTCAGTTGTGATCACCAGATACAGAATTAGAGATCATCAGTATATGAGCAGTTGTTAGGACTGGGTGGTTTTTAAGGTTTGCCTACACAGTGAAGTGAGAAAAAGCCTGAGCAGGGACTCCTGTGGAACCACAGCAATTCAGGGCAGGGCAAGCAAGAGGGGTTCACTGAGAAGGTTGAGGAGTGGTGAGTTAGGCCAGCCTAAAATAGGCTAATCCAGGTTCAAAGCCTGGCAAGAATGACTGATTGGACAAGTTCAAGGTTGCTTTCATTTTAGCTTACTTCCAAATCTGCCAGCAAGCACAACAACAGCCACTGGAAATGTGGATGAAAGTGAGTGACAGATGCTGGAGTTTCTTCTGCTCCTTGTGGATATGTGACCAAAATTTAAGGATCAGAACAGACCCTCTCAAGTCTGGACTGCCACTTGCTGCTCTTCAGTCTGGGGAAGGTCCTGGCAGCCCTCAAGGGTCTAGGTACTACCATGTAAGCAATTTCTTGCTATTCTTACAGGCATGTCCTGTGTTTTCTCTCCTTACGGCCTCTCCACCTGCACCAGGCTCAGCTATAACAAAAGTGGCCAGAGAGATTCAGAGGGAAAGGCAGTTAAGGGAGGAGAGAATTTCAGGGAAGGAATTGTCAACAATATCAGATGCCAGATAATATATCTGATGGAAAGTTCCCACTACATCTGGCAATTTACAGTCTATTGCAACCACACACTTAGGGTAGCAGCACCGAGCTCAGATTCTCAACAGTTATTTTCATTCTTATGAAATATAATAAAAAAATATTTTTTAGCTATGGTATTTTTTAAATGACAGACTGAGCTGACTAAGACATCCACCCTGCCAGATTCCTTCATTTATGGTGATTTTTTTCTTTGTGGTCCCTATTGTCTCTTCTAACAGTCTGGCCTTTTTAAAGGAACTCGGCCTGTCTATCACAAAAGGTTGCCGTATATCCAGTTGTAGTATGTATTCAACATCTCTTCCATAGGGCTTTTGTGTCCCATACACATCAAGGAATGTGGCTGGGTACCAGTCCCACTCTCACCAAACGGTTCCAACGGGTAAGAAGACTGTTGGATGTTGCTTTTCCCAGAGTTGGACTTCTGGATGACTCAAGTCTTTTAGGGTCACTTCTGACTCATGTAAGTGGCAAAATGAAAAAAAAAATAATAGAGGGGGGAAGTGCGGGTGTCTAGAACAGAATTACAATTATTAGGTTTTATAAACAAGATGTATGTCTGAGCCAACAATACTTGGACTCTTCTGGTAGGGATGATGTAGCTCCACCCTTATGTCTGTTAGACCAGCTTCATTGGGGCCCCAAACCGAAGCAACATACATATCCGTATCTTTTTATATCTGTCATTGTTTATTATTTGGTTTTCCATCTGCCCTGCTCTGAAGCTGAAGGGGGGAGAGAAGACAGAGGACAACTGTGAGCTCTTTAGAGGCGTAGTGCGAGATATTAAATCTACAAGCAAAATAGATTGAACCAGAAAGAATGAGAGACAAAGGGAGCATATCACACTAGGAAAATGACACCTGAAAGTGCTGACTGAATGTTCCCTGTGTATTTATGATTGGCTGTTTAGGTCCTATCAGAACTATTTGGTTCCTGAACTGCTTGTGCCTGGGTGCTCTGTTGAGTGCTTTGTCATTGTTTCTTCATATGGAGTCCTTTGATTCATTTATATAACACAAACTGAGGACCCATAGTGAGATTGTCCCTTCCTCTGGTGATGATCCTGTCTCACCAGGTTGCTGTTTCATTGGGGAGAGTTAGGCTGATTGAGTATGAGCTGGTGTGAAATGAGGATTTTACTGGAGGTTCCTCAGTCTTCCTGCATAATGCCTCACAGGGAGCTTAAAACTGGGAGTTATCTGATGTCCTTCCTTCTTGGGGTTAGTCTGTAATGGAAGTTACAAATGGGCAGCCCCTGGGCCAGATGTATTTATTTGGTCTAGCTAGGGTTAGGAATTAGTTGCCAACATTGTTTCTCTTTAAGGCTGTAAGATCTGGAACATTGGACCCGCAGCCCCTCCTGGAAACGATTGGCTGATCCTGAATGGATCACATAAAGGCACTTGAGTTCATGTCCTGTGGTCTATAGGAAGGAAGTAGAGGGAAGGAAAAATTGTTTCTCCTCTACCCTCCTAGATTCACTGGGTGGGCCCACAAATCAAACTGATAATAGATTAAAAGAGCAAAAATATGACAGTTTTAATTACATAGATACACATGGGAGTTTCACAAAGAAATGAGACTCAAGGAGGTGGCTAGATGCTTGAGGTTTATATACCATCCTGTGCTAGACAAGGGAAAGGGGGTTTGGGCCCTCTGGGTGGGGGAAGCAAGTTATGGGAAGGTATAAGGGGTGGAAATATATGGTAAAGACAGGTTGCCTGGTTATACAGGTCAGACTCTCTCAGGTGATAAAAGTTGTCTCTCCTCCTATTCAGAGACACATTTATAAATGAAAAATCCCTTGATAAGTATAAATTTCCTTTATAAAAGGGGAAATTTATACTCTATTTTTAGGTAGTTAGGGGTAGGTAAAAATTTTTTCTTGCCTCTGCTGATTCTCAATTGAGTTTAGCTCAAAACGATCCACATGCAAAAGAGGCATATTTTGGGTTGACATATTCATTTCCTTCCTTCAGAAGGAAATTAGGATTTATTCTATGCATTCCTTTCTATGTAGGCACCACCATATCTTGTAATGTGCACATATGATTTAATTTGATTTTCCAAACAACCCAGTAAGATTGAGCTCCAGTGCTATAGGAACCATCCAGGTAAACTGGTTTTTCATTATTTGTAAACACCCCTTGCAGAATTCACCTCCAACTTTTGTCTGAACTGTTTCTTTTGCTTAGAATATAGCCCTCCCATTCCCTATACTTTCACATTCTACCCAGCTCTCTATGTCCCCTTTCCCCCTTTCTTCCTTTATAACTTAACAAAAAAGTAAACTCCCCCCCCCCGCCCCCCGAAAAGCATTGAATTACTTTAATTCCTGAGCACTGTGCTCTGTGGGAAGTGATTGGAATGCCAATCTGCTGGAAGTTAAGGAAGGAAGACCTGGAGGAAGTGCCTACTATAAAAGAGAACATAAAGTGAGACTCTCCCAGTCTTCTGTTTCCCCCGGGGTTTTCCCCAGAGACATCTACAGTTACCAGTTTCTTTTCTCCCTTTTTTTGAGGCCCAAGTGAAGTCCCATAGCTGCATATTAGAGTCACTTGCAGAGCACTTAAAAATCCTGATGGCCAGACTGCACCTCAGACCATTTAAATCAGAATTGCTGGGGATGGGATCATAGCATCAATATTTTGGGAAATTCTCTACATGATCCACAGCAGGGCCGGAGAACTGGTGTAAAGTCTTCCTGATCAGCAGGCACTGAACTCTCCCATGGCCCTTTTGGTCTGTACCACAGTCTGGCTTGTGATCTTATCTTACTAGAAGTAGGAGTCTGTAGCTTGCCTGGTGGTGCTCAAGGAAGGGAACTTCTCTAGTTCTGAAAGGCAGTCTGCGTATCTTTACCCTTTTCTTCCCAGATATAGAAAGCATTGGTTCTCAGTGCACATCAGATTTACCTTAAGGGCTTGTTGGAACACAGATAGCTGGGACACACCCCAAGTGAACCAGTAGGTCTGGAGTGGGGACTGTTAAAGTAAGAAATGTCAAAATTGAAAGACTTTTTATGAGTTTATTGTGTAAACAATAACATATACCAGGGAGCAAGATCTCAAATGCTCCAGATAATAAGTTATGCAGCTTTTTGTGTGCATTTGAAATTAAAGAGGGATTACATGGAGGTGAGAGAAAGCAAGGTAGGGATTGGATTACAAGATTATGTGCTTCCTTGAGGGTGGTTATTTCAAAGGTGTGTTAACCTAGATGCACAGACACAATGGACAGAGCTTGCTTGAGGCAAAGATAAGCCTTTTACTAAACAGTGGTATGCCTGGGGTGTGACTATCCACCAAGACCTGTCCAATTACAAATTTATGATAAGATCACCCTGTGAGGTTCCTTACTATAGAACCCCATTTTTTTTCATCCACAGGCCCAAGAATCTGCATTTTTAACAAATTCCCATGTGATGCTGACACTGTTGATCCATGAAACACACCTTGAGAATCACTGACCAAGAGGACCTGGACTGAGGAAGAGAGCTCAGATGGGCCTGATATGGCCCCTTTGGAGTAAAGAAATCTTAAGAGAATGGATACTTAGTAAAGGCTAGCTGGAAACATTACTTTCCATTGAGGTCACCAATTGGCCCAAATCCCCAAACCAGTCCATAGATGTGTTTTCCAGTAAAAAACTAGTTAATATTTAAAAGTCAGGCACTCACACACATTTATACATTTACACACAGGACAAATATTTTAACTTTTAAAAGAACAGTAGGTTGGCAGCAAGGGGCCCAATTTTCTATATGGCAACATTGAACATTAACAAGGAGTAACTACCCTGCTATCCCAAGTGAGCCCAGTTCCCAGCCACACTTCCAGATGAACATAGCCATATGAATGAGTCCAGTCAAAACCAGCAGAAAAATTGCTCAGCCAACCTATAAAACAGTGAAAAGTAATATACTGTTTGTGGTTTGAGCCACTAAGTTGTAGGGTGATTTGTTATGCAGCAGTAGCTAACTAATAAAATAACTGGCAGAGTTCCCATGGCCCTTCTTTGCTAAATTATGTTACCTCTCTGAGGCAACATAATTTAGCAAATTTACCTGTAGGTAAGTGAATGTCCAGCCTGGGCCTTGCCCTAAGGAACATTCAATAAACTTGAAAAACTTTTCCATATCCTGAAAACTTTTATCCTGAAAACCTTACAAGGTCAGTTAGTATTAAATCTCTGTTTTATAGATGAGGAAACTGAGGACTAGCAAGCTGAGGGACATACCTAGCACCACATAGCAAGCGACCAGGATGAGGACCCATCACTTTTCACTTTTACTTCAGTGTTTCACCCCCTTCCCTCTGGGCAATTGACTGTTAGTCTGTCCAGGCTAATAGACTTGATAGCCACTGCAAAGCCAGACTCTCTAAGTTAACATTTTCAAGAAGGGGAACACTTTATCTAGTCTTTATTTACTGAGAATATTCTCTAAAAAGTACCTAATGTATTGACTAGTACACAGAGGGGGCTTAATGAAAAATAGTTACTCTTATTATTACGTACTCTGTTTCTATAGCATCCCTTGATGTCCTTTTCCTGTTTTCCCTACTCTTTATACCCCTGGCTGGAAAATTTCACCTCTCCTCTAAGATTTGGTATATTTTCTCTATCTCCATTACAGCACATAGTCACACTGTATTATATATTTTATATTATTTACATTACATGTATTATATATATTTTACATGTCTTTCTAGTCCCTCAGATCCTATTTTCAAGGAATTATAGATTCCTTTTTATTTCCAATCTTTAAAAAAAAAGATTTAAAGATTTTATTTATTTATTTTTAGACATAGGGGAAGGGAGAGAGAGAGAGGGAGAGAAACATCAGTGTGTGGTTGCCTATCATGTGCCCCCTACTGGAGACCCAGTCCACAACCCAGGCATATGCCCTGACTGGAAATCGAACTGGTTACCCTTTGGTTCTCATTCTGGTGCTCAATCCACTGAGCCACACCAGCCAGGTCTATTTCCAATCTTTCTAGCACAGGATCTGGCACATGGTAGTGCTGAATAAATGCTGATTGAATGTAATTGAAGTTCAATTGCACAGTTGCAAGATACATTAAATCATACTTTCATCTGACCTGAATAGTAATCATCCTATGAAACAAGTATTATTAACATCATTATGCCCATATTAGAAGAGAAGAAACAGTGGAGAGGGCCTAATACATGGTGACAGAAGATGGTTCGACTTTAGGTGGTGGGTACACAGTGCAATATACAGATCTTGTATCATAGAAGTGTATACTTGAAACCTATATGATCCTATTAACCAATGTCACCCCAATAAATTTAATTAATTTTTTTAAATGAAGAAACAGAAGCTCAGTAGCATCCTGAGAATCTCTTTCCACATTGGTGATACTCAGGTGATATTTGCCAGGTTTCCTATAAAACGGTTGACTGTTATTCTTTGCTTTCCTTTGTAATTCCTGCAAATTTTAAGGGCAGAGCCTAAGCCTTATGTGGATTCTTATCCCTAGCATGAGGTGTGGCAGGTGTAGGCAGTAGTAATTGTTGATTTGAATTTAATGTTCACTTCTATATGTTAGTAACTACATCTGTTACCACTCTAGGAAAATGTTTGTAAGAGCCGCTTAAAGTTGCTTATAATTAAGTCTACTTTCACTCTGTCTGAACATTAACCAAATATACTGTCACTCTATTATCATGGATTGCATGCCTTGGAGAGAGAGAGACGGAGAGAGAGAGACAGAGAGACTGGTATCTTTGAGAAAAGAAGGACATGGGAAATTGCAGGGTAATTGGACCTGTCTGAGAGAATTCTTTCTTTGTGCTAACACCAGAGAAACGCAGTGCTGTCACATGAGGAGCAGTTACACTCTTTGTGTATCAGGTAAGGCAGAAAAGAGAGAGCTAAGGTTCAAGGAAAGGAGGAATTAGAAGAGGCCAAGTGATTGAAATCACCAAGGTGAATGGGCCAAGAAATATGAGAAATGGAGAGGAAGGAAAGGCTGAGAGGGTGCTCTGTTGATAGCATTTAAAAGAGAGTAAGGAATGCAAAGTGACCTTCTGTGAAGGAGCCACAAGATACCATCTGTATTCTTTTCCCTGTGAGACACTTTCTTCTTAAAAAGGATTGTCATCATCAGACTCCAAGTGCCACTGCAGTATTTTGTTGGTGATATTGCCTTTAAAGTGTAGGCTGTAATTTTTATTTTCAGAATTTGATTAATCTTTTATAACCTTCTGTTATTTTGTAAAACTAAAATATGCTAAGTCATCTTGTTGAGAGAGAGAATGTGTCAAGAAGCTCAGATATTTTTTCCCTATCATGTTTGCTGATTTCAGTGAAGAATTACCCACATGCAAGAAACACTTCCTAGTATTAGCAGTGGGTTTCATATTGTGTTTTGAGCTAATATGATTTTCTGGTCAAGAGCCATTTGTGTCTGAATAAAAATGACAGCTATGGTAACAATTTGTCATATTCTTCTTGCAGCAAGTTCCTTTTGCTCATGATTCTGTTATTATTAAAGAAGAATTTAGTTATAGGTAAATGACCCTTGCCTTCTGTCTTTAATTGAAACTCGGCCTGCCATAGTTAATATGTCTCATGACTCAATAAATCTTGGAAGAAAAACCTAATGCGCTATAAAAGCAAAGAAAAAAATTAATTGGTTTCAGCACACATTTCCTACGCAAACAATTCCTTGCTTTCATTTAGAAAGAGCTCTCTTGACATTCTTTTGTGTGTGTGTGTGTGTGTGTGTAATCTTCCACACTTTCTCACCAATATTTGTTTAGTTGTGCATTGTTCTGTTTCAAAAAGGAGAAACCTTGGGTTTATTTGGGAGTGTGAGATCTGTCATCACTGTCTGGGCAAGGATTGTGGGCTTGGTGTATATATTAGAATAAGAAGTGCAAGATCTCACTAAAAGGATATTAACCACATTGTGTTACTTTAGTATTTCTATGTAGCATGGGCCCAGTACAAGAGAAATTAAAATTGTATCAGCTCTTGTTGCATAACCAAGCACCCCACAACTTAGTGGTGGTAAACAAAAACAGTTACACTGAGGAAAGTTTTTTTTCTTTTTTTTCCTGAAAGAAAAATAATAGCCCCAAACCACACAAAAACAAAAACCAACTCAGGTCCTGGGATATGAAGTCTAAACCACTAACAGCATGGCTAGGTGGGAAGACAAGCATGTCCAATGTCCTGGAGTTTACGAGTGTTTTTATACATTATCTTTTGGGAAGACAGATGTAAGTTGTTTTAAAGAAGTCACATTCCAGAACCAAGATGGCGGCATAGGTAGACACACTGCGCCTCCTCGCACAACCAGAACTGACAGAAAATTGAACGGCAAGGAAGTCCGATACCAAGGAAATAAAAAATAAACATTCATCCAGACCAGTAGGAGGGGCGGAGACGAGCAGCCGGGGAGGAGAGGACTCGCATTGCCGTGGCGGGACCGAGACTGGCGGAGTGTGGGACGAAAGGGGCAGGCAGTCTGACCATTAGCAGACCCCACGACCCCACATTCGCGCACAGATAAACCGGACAAATGGTGGGGAGCAAAGCAGACTGCGCAACCCAGGGCTCCAGTCACCGGGAAATAAAGCCTCAAACCTCTGATTGAAAACGCCCGTGGGGGTTGGGGCAGCAGCAGGAGAGACTCCCAGCCTCACAGGAGAGGTCGTTGGAGAGACCCACAGGGGCCTAGAGCGTGCACAAGTTCCCCCACTCGGGAACCAGCACCAGAGGGGCCCAGTTTGATTGTGGGTAGCAGAGTGAAAGATTGAAATCCGGTGGAGAGTGCAGTGGGCGCCATTGCTCCCTCTCGGCCCCTCCCCCATGTAGAGTGTCACAGCGCAGTGACCAGCGTTACCCCGCCCTGGTGAACACCTAAGGCTCCGCCCCTTAAAGTAACAGAAGCACCAAGACAAACAAACAAACAAAAATGGCCCAAATGACAGAACACTTCAAAGCTCCAGAGAAAATACAACTAAGCAAGGAAGAGATAGCCAACCTATCGGATGCACAGTTCAAAACACTGGTTATCAAGATGCTCACAGAATTGGTTGAATCTGTTCGAAAACCAGATGAAAAAATGAAGCCTATGCTAAGAGAAACAAAGGAAAATGTACAGGGAACCAATAGTGATGAGAAGGAAACTGGGACTCAAATGAATGGTGTGGACCAGAAGGAAGAAACAAACATCCAACCAGAAAAGAATGAAGAAACAAGAACTCGGAAAAATGAGGAGAGGCTTATTAGGAACCTCCAGGACACCTTGAAACGTACCAACATCCAAATTATAGGGGTGCCAGAAGGAGAAGAGGAAGAACAAAAAATTGAAAACTTATTTGAACAAATAATGAAGGAGAACTTCCCTCATCTGGCAAAGGAAATAGACTTCCAGGAAGTCCAGGAAGCTAAGAGAGTCCCAAAGAAGCTGGACCCAAGGAGGAACACACCAAGGCACATCATAATTACAATACCCAAGATTAAACACAAGGACCTACATCCAAGATTACTGTATCCAGCAAAGCTATCATTTAGAATGGAAGGGAAGATAAAGTGCTTCTCAGATAAGGTCAAGTTAAAGAAGTTCATCATCACCAAGCCCTTATTATATGAAATGTTAAAGGGAGTTACCTAAGAAAAAGAAGATAAAAAATAGGAACAGTAAAAATGACAGCAAACTCACAGTTATTAATGACCACACCTAAAACAAAAACAAGAGCAAACTAAGCAAACAACTAGAACAGGAACAGAACCATAGAGATGGAGATCACATGGAGGGTTGTCAATAGGGGAGTGGGAGGGGGAGAGGGGGGGAAGGTACAGAGAATAAATAGCATAGATGATAGGTGGAAAATAGACAGGGGGAGGGTAAGAATAGTGTAGGAAATGTAGAAGCCAAAGAACTTATAAGTATGACCCATGGACATGAACTATAGGGGGGGAATGTGGGAGGGAGGGGGTGGGCAGGATGGAGTTGAGTGAAGGGGGGGAAATGGGACAACTGTAATAGCATAATCAATAAATATATTTAAAAAAAAGAAGTCACATTGGCTACAGACAATGGGGGAGGGAAAAGGTGAAGTGGGGGCAGTTCTATGATAGGAGCACTGTCTGTAAGGAAGAAATATTTACTACTTTTGATTAGTTACAGGCAACAGTCCTGAAAGTTCATACATATGCAGGATGCAGTGGCATCTAGTGATCCACCAAATGGGCACCTGGATGTTGATTCAAAGCTCCACTGTACATTCAGGAATGTGAGCAATTTTGTCAGCTGGCCCCTAACTATTGCTCTGCCTCTTTCTCTCGCTCTCCAGCCCCTGTAATTTAATTTAGAATGTTTCAGACATTTTTTTCTTGTCAGTGGCTTAAACCAACAACAGTGTATTGCTTTTCACTATTTTATGAGTTTGTTGGGTAGTTTTTCTGCTGTTTTGCCTGGGATCACTCATAGATCTATGTTCATTCGGATTAGCAGAAATGGCTGAGCTTCTCTTTCCATGTGGTATTTCATTTTGGGCTTCTTCATGCCATGGTAGTGTTGGGATTCCAAAAGAATGAAAGCAGAAGCTTTAAGGACTCTGGGATTTATAGAATATCACTCCTACCATATTCTATCGATCAGCGCAAGCAAGTCTCTCAAGATCAGCTCAGATGTGAGGAATAGGGAATCTTCCATTTGCAAGAAGGAGCCCCAAAACATTTTGGCCAAGTTTTTCAATCTACTATATGGTTAGTTATCTAGGAGAGAATTGTTAGAATATTTGGGGCTGGGAATAATGAGCATAACTGGGTTTTGAGTCTTAGTTGCCAACTGAGCTAGCTGTTTCTGAAGTGGAGTGCACAGGAGAGTAGCCGGATGTGTGTGTGCTTCTGTAATTGTATTCCAAAGTCAATCCACATTATACTAGTTGGGCAAATCGCCTCAAGTCTCATTTCCTTATCTTTAAAATGTGAATAGTGATAGTGCCTCCCACTTAAACTGTGGAGATTAAATGAGAGATAATGTACGGAAAGTGCTTTGTATGGTTCCTGGTACATGGTAGGTATCCAAATGAATGATAGCTAATTTTACTTTTTAATTTTCTCATTTTAAAATCTTTTTCCCCAATTTTTAAATTATTTTATTGTTATTCAATTACAGTTGCCTGCATTTTCTCCCCATCCCTCTACCCCACCCCAGACAAACCCACCTCCCTCCCCTGCTTCTACCCTCCCCCTTGGTTTTGTCCATGTGTCCTTTATAGTAGTTCCTGAAAACCCTTCTCCCCTCTCTCCCTTCCCCCCTCCCCTCTGTCTATTGTCATTTTAAAATCTTTAGCTAGTTTTATTTGTTTGCTTTATAAGTAATTCACATTCCTTGTAGAAAAAAATTAGAAATTATAAAATCAAGAAGAGGAAAAAATTTCAATTTCCCAATATCTTTCCACTTGGATTTAGCCACTATCAATCTTTTTGTGAAATTCATCTAGAATCTAGACTCTGTTTTTCAATGCATATGTACATATGAGTAAATATATGTTAGAGAGAGATTGAGGCAGAGATTTGCATGTATTTCTAGGTATATATTAATTTTCATATATATAATTTTATGTATATATACATATATACACATAATTTTAAACCACAGAAATACCCATTACTTTTTATTATTTGTAATCTCTGCAACTGGCATTTGTAGAGGGCATTGAGACTGCAGTGTTAAGTAATAAAATAGTCCACCCTTATCTGCAGGTTTTTTTTCTCATGTTTCAGTCACCTGCAGTCAACCATGGTCCAAAACTATTAAGTGGAAAATTATAAATATAAGCAATTCCTAAGTTTTAAGTTGCACGTTGTTTTGAGTAGTGCGTTGGAATCTCAGGGCATCACGACCAGGACGTGACGCGTCCCTTTGTCCAGTGTATCGGAGCTTTAGATGCTGGATCCCAGCTCCTCAGTCACTTGGTAGTCATCTTGGTCATGAGATGGACTGTTGCCGTATCATAGACGTTGTGTTCAAATAACCCTATTTTACTTAATAATGGTCCCAAAGTGCAGGAGTGGTGATGCTGACCATTCGGAGATGCCAAAGAGAAGCCTTAAAGTGCTGTTATGTGTGGTATGGTATGTGTAGTATGGTCAGAAGGTAAATAGTAAGCTAATGCTATGGCACTTACCTCACTTAATCTCATCATGTGGGCATTGTATCACCTCGCAATGAAGGGTCAGTACAGTACAATAAGGTATTTTGAGAGAGAGAGGCCAAATTCACATAACTTTCATTACAGTATATTGTTATGATTTTTCTACCATATTAGTAATTATTGTTAGTCTCTTAGTGTACCCACTTTGTAAATTATGTATGTATGTATAGGAAAAGGTATGTATGTATAGGAAAAATCACTATATATGTATATATATATACATATACACACAAACATATGTGTGTATGTATGTGTATATATATGTATAGATTTTGGCATTATTCACAGTTTCAGGTACTCCCCTGGGGACCTAGGAACGAATCCTCCATGGATAAGGAAGATCTACTGTACCTGATTCGCAACCTGCCAGTTTAGTCTTACCTAACTCCCAGATATCAAGGCAGAAGCTCATACCCGATACCAGATCTGAATTTCCCAGAGCGAATCTAGGAAATACCAGGTTCCTGAGATACTCTGAGAGAGAAAGATTCCTTGGTCAATAAGTTAGGGAAATGCTGCATATTCTCTCTAGTCTCTGAGAATCATAGATGCTCATTAGTGATTAAGTAAATATTAAATTAATATATATTAAATTTAATATGTGATTAAAGCATGGAAAGGCTCTGAGCAGTCCTGTTGTAAAGCGCCCTATCTCACGTTAACCCCAAATTTCCCCAAATTTAAGTGAACTCTTTTTGATTTGATTTAAAAATTTTGATTTTGTTTTTTGGCAACAGTTCTGTGAAATTTCACACATATATAGATTCATGTAACCACCACCACAGTCAGGATGTAGAATAGTTTCATCACACTCCAAAACTCCCTTGTACTATACTATCCATTTACAATCCCATCCTCTATGCCTTCAACCCCTGAGAACTACTGACTTGTTCTCCACCAGTACAGTTCTCCTCTTTTACAAGAATGTCATATAAATTGAAATATATACACACACACTATGTAGCTTTTGAGACTTTCTTCTTTCACCCGGGCAGTACCTTTGAGACTCATCCGTGTTGCATGTATCAATAGCTAGGGCTTTGTTATTGCTGGGTATGCATGTACCACAGTTTCCAGTTTATTTGTTGAAGGATATTTGGTTTGTTTCCAGTCTTTGGCAATTATGAATGGAGATGCTATGTACAGGTTTTTGTGTGACCATACATTTTCACTTCTCCAAGATGAGTCCCCAGGAATGAGATTGAGTGCTGGGTCATTTGGTAAGTGGTAGGTGTAAGCAAATTCTTTTTATCTGTGTAGCACCTAGTAAGATCCCACATAACCAGTATTTCCAGATCATACTGTTAACATTCCATAGACCTACTATTCCACAGAATGCACTTTGGGAAACAAAGCTTTAGGAAAGCCTTGAATGTTGTGTCTCAATGCTGTTTTTGAAAGTCAGATCTGCCTCAAATTCATCCCACGCACCCAAAGTTTACTTAGGCTCAGCCAGGACTCCCACCAGACTCCCACCACACTCCCATTTGATGAGAACCTACTGCCATATATTTGTATCATGATCTCATTTAATTTAACCCTCACAACATTCCTGACTTTGCAGATAAGGAAACTGAGGCCCAGAGATGTTAGATGACCTGATAAAGTCCCCACAGCTGGTAAGTAGCTGAGATTTGAACCTTTATGTATTATCTCCAAGCCCATTTCTTTCTCTGCTACCTCCTCTACCTTTCTTTTTCTCCCTTTCATTTTGAATGTTCCTTTTTATTTTTTTTTCTGGGTCCGTATCAGTTGTCTTAGACAAGGATTGGAAAATAAAAAACAAGTGCTGTCGCTTCCCACTTCCACACTCATGGCAGACATCCCTGATTTAATTCCATCTTCTCTTCCTTGCTTAGCCCGATGAGACTTTCTCCAGACAGCTATCAGTTGACTAGAATTAGCATTTGAGCTAATTAGCTTTTATAATTTTGTTCTTGGATTTTGTATTAGTTATCTATTGCTATGTAACAAACTACCCCAAAACACAGTGGCTTAAAAATGATAAAAAATCATTTATGATTTCTCACAATTTATGTGGGTCCAGAATTTAGACAGGGTCAGCAGAATGGCTGTCCCTGCTGCCCCTGCCTTGGGGCATATTCAGTTGAAAGATGTGAAGGCCGAGCTGAAGTCATCTGAAGGCTGTGTCTAGTGGTTGATTCTGCTTGTTGGCTGAGGGCCTACCAGGGGCTGTAGTTTGAATATCCTCATGTGTTCTGTCCATGAGACTTGGGCTTCCTCAAAATGTGATTGATGTCTTGGTTCCAAAGGCTAGAATCAAAAGAGAATGAGATGGGCTTTGCTATCAGAAAAGGACATGCTAGAAAAAGGCAACAGATGACATGCCTCTGACCCTGAGGACATGCTCTAATTTCTGCTCTCCCATTCCTATCTTGGCTTTCCATTCAGTTATGTCTTTTATAAAAAATTTATTTTAATTTTTTTGTTGTTCAAGTACAGTTTTCTGCCTTTCACCCCCACCCTAGCCCAACCCCCAGTCCTCCCTACCTCCCTCCTGTTTCTACCCCTCCCTCTCCCCTGCTCTGTTATTGTCCATGTGTCCTTTATAATTGTTTGTACAAACCCTTCACCCTTTTCCCTTGAAATTCCCTCCCCTGTCCCCTCTGGTCACTGTCAGCCTGTTCTCAATTTCAGTGTCTTTGATTCTATTTTGCTTGTTTGTTTGTTTTGTTGATTAGGTTCTTGTTAAAGGTGAGATCATATGGTTTTTCTCTTTCACTGCCTGGCTTATTTCGCTTAGCATAATACTTTCCAGTTCCATCCATGCTGTTGCAAAGGGTAGGAGCTCCTTCTCTCTTTCTGCTTCATAGAATTCCATTGTGTAAATGTACCATAGTTTTTTGATCCATTCATTTACTGATGGGCACCTAGGTTGCTTCCAGCACTTGGCTATTATAAGTTGTGCCGCTAGGAACATTGGGTTGGATAGGTTCTTTTGGATTGGTGTTTCAGGGTTCTTAGGATATAATCCTAGCAGTGGAATTGCCAGGTCAAAAGGCAGATTCATTTTTAGTTTTCTGAGGAAATTCCATACTGTTTTCCATAGTGGTTGCACCAGTCTGCATTCCCACCAGTGCACTAGGGTTCCTTTTTCTCCACAACCTCTCCAACACTTGTTGTTTGTTGCTTTGTTTATGATGGCCATTCTGACCGGTGTGAGGTGGTATCTCATTGTGGTTTTAATTTGCATCTCTCTGATGGCTAGTGATGCTGAGCATCTTTTCATATGTCTCTGGACCCTCTGTGTGTCCTCCTTGGAGAAGTATCTGTTCAAGTCCTTTGCCCGTTTTTTAATTGGGTTGCTTGTCTTCCTGGAGTGGAGTCGTGTGAGTTCTTTATATATTTTGGAGATTAAACCCTTGTCTGAGGTATCATTGGCAAATACGTTTTCCCATAAGTTTGGTTCTCTTTTTATTTTAATACCATTTTCTTTAGCCATGCAGAAGCTTTTTATTTTGATGAGATCCCATTTGTTTATTCTTTCCTTTATGTCCCTTGTGCTAGGGGACATGACATATCAGTGAAAATACTGCTGTGTGAAATATCTGAGATTTTCCTGCCTATGTTCTCCTCTAGGACTTTAGTGGTGTCATGACTTATATTTAAGTCTTTTATCCATCTTGAATTTATTTTTGTTTACGGTGTAAGTTGGTGCTCGAGTTTCATTTTTTTGCATGTAGCTGTCCAGATCTCCCAACACCATTTGTTGAAGAGGCTATTTTTACTCCATTTTATACTGCTGCCCCCTTTGTCAAAAATTAATTGACTATAGAAACTTGGGTTTATTTCTGGGCTCCCTGTTCTGTACCAGGCTGTTTTGATTACAGTGGCCTTGTAATACAGTTTGGTATCAGATATTGTGATCCCTCCTACTTTGCTCTTCTTTCTCTAAATTGCAGCAGCTATTCAGGGTTGTTTATGTTCCATATAAATTTTTGAAGTGTTTGTTCTATATCTGTGAAATATGCCATTGGTAATTTAATAGGTATTGCATTGAATCTATAAATTGCTTTGGGTAGTATGGATATTTTGATGATCCATGAACATGGTACATGTTTCCATTTGTTTGTGTCTTCCTTGATTTCTTTCTTCAGTGTTGTGTAGTTTTCTGAGTACAGGTCTTTTACTTCCTTGGTGAGGTTTATTCCTAGGTCTTTTATTTTTCTTGTTGCTATGTCAAATGGGATTTTTTTCCTGATTTCTACTTCTGATGTTTCATTGTTGGTATACAAAAATGCCTTTGATTTCTGGATATTGAATTTGTATCCTGCTGTTTTGCCAAATTCATTTATTAGGTCAAGCAGGTTTTTTGCATAGTCTATAGGATTTTCCATGTACACTATCATGTCATCTGCAAACAATGACAGTTTTGTTTCCTCCTTTCCAACTTGGATGCCTTTTATTTCCTTTTCTTGTCTGATTCCTGTGGCTAAAACTTACAATATTACATTGAATAGAAGTGGTGAAAGTGGACAACCTTGTCTTGTTCCTGATCTTAGTGGGAAAGATTTTAGTTTTTGCCCATTAGTATGATGTATGATGTTGGCTGTAGGTCTCTCATATATGGCCTTTATTATGTTGAGTTATGCTCCCTCTATTCCCACTTTGCTGAGTGTTTTTATCATAAATGGGTGCTGTACCTTATCAAGTGCTTTTTCCTCATCTATTGATATGATCATGTGATTTTTGTCTTTCCTTTTGTTTATGTGATGTATTTCATTAATGATTTGTGAATATTGTACCATCCTTGCATCCCTGGGATGAATCCCACTTGGTTATGGTGTATGATCTTTTTAATGTATTGCTGGATGCAGTTTGCCAATATTTTATTGAGGATTTTATTGTCTATGTTCATCAGCGATATTGGCCTGAAGTCTTCTTTCTTTGTTGTATCTTTATCTGGTTTTGGGATTAGGATGATGCTGGCTTCATAAAAAGAGTTTCGGAGTCTTTCATCATTTTGGATTTTTTGGAATAGTCTGTGAAGGATAGGGGTTAGCTCTTCCTTAAATGCTTTATAGAATTCTCTTGTGAAACCATCCAGTCCAGGGCTTTTGTGTGTTAGGAGTTTTTTGATTACTGCTTCAATTTCATCAGGTGTTATTGGTCTGTTCAGGCTTTCTTCATTGAGCTTTCTTCATTTTTCTTCATTGAGTTTTGGAAGATTATATTTTTCTAGAAGTTTGTCCATATCACCTAGGTTTTCAAATTTCTTTGCATACAGTTCTTCGTAGTAATTTCTTACAATCCTTTGTATTTCTGTTCTATTGGTTGTAATCTTTCCTCTCTCATTTCTAATTGTGTTTATTTGGATCCTCTTTCTTTTTTTCTTGATAAGCCTGCTTAAAGGCTTGTTGATTTTGTTTATCTTTTCAAAGAACCAGCTCCTGGATTCATTGATCCTTAGAGTTGTGCTTTTAGTCTCTATGTCATTTAATTCTGCTCTGATCTTGGTTATTTCCTTCCTACTACTTGCTCTGGGGTGTCTTTGTTGTTGTTCCATGAGTTCTTATAGGCGTAGGGTTAGGTTGTTTGTTTGAAATGTTTCTATCTTTTTTAGGTGGGCCTGTATCGCTATGAACTTACCTCTCAGGACTGCCTTTGCTGTATCCCATAAGTTTGGGTTGTTGGGAGTTCATTTTTGTTTGTTTACAGAAACTTTTTGATTTATTCCCTAATCTCATTCCTGACCCATTCATTGTTTAATAGCATGCTATTCAATCTCCATGATTTTGAGTGTTTTGGGGTTTTTTTCCTTGGGGTTGGTTTCTAGTTTCAGTCCCTTGTGGTCAGAGAAAATGCTTGATATGATTTCAGTTTTCTTGAATTTGTTGAGGCTTGTTTTATGTCCTATTATGTGGTCTATCTTTGAAAATGTTCCATGTACACTTGAAAAGAATGTGTACTTTGCTTCTTTGGGATGAAAGGCTCTATATATATCAGTTAAGTCCATTTCATCTATGGCATTGTTCAATGCCACAATATCTTTGTTGATACTTTGTTCGGAAGATCTGTCCATCTTTGACAGTGGGGTGTTAAAGTCCTCTACTATAATTGTGTTGCTGTCAATATCTTTCTTGAAGTCCTCTAAGATTTTCTTTATGTATTTGGGTGCTCCTATGTTGGGTGCATATATATTTACAATGTTTATGTCTTCTTGGTAGATTCTTCCTTTGAGTATTATGAAGTGACCTTCTGGGTCTCTCTTTATGGCCCTTTTTTTTTTGAAGTCTGTTTTGTCTGATATGAATATTGCTACTCCGGCTTTTATTTTCCAGTCTGTTTGCTTGGAAAATTTGTTTCCAGCCCTTCACTTTCAGTCTGTGTAGGTCTTTTGTCCTGAGGTGGGTTTCTTGAAGGCAGCATATGTGTGGGTCATGCTTTCTTATCTATTCAGCTATTCTATGTCTTTTGATTGGAGCATTTTAATCCATTTATGTTTAAGGTTATTATTGATAGGTACTTATTCATAGACATTTTTTCGTACCTGTGTTCCCCTCTCTCTCTCTCTCTCTTTTCCTCCCTTTCCTTAAAGCAATCCCTTTAGCATCTCATGCAGAGCTGGTTTGGTGGAGGTATATTCTCTTAGCCTTCTTTTGTCTGGGAAACTTCTTATTTGGCCTTCTATCTTGATTGAGAGCCTTGCTGGGTAAAGTAGCCTTGGTGGCAGGCCTCTGGTTCTCATTACTTGGAATATTTCTTGCCATTCTCTTCTGGCTTGGAGCGTTTCCATTGAGAAGTCAGCTGCTAACCTTATCGGGGCTCCTTTGTATGTTACTTCCTATTTCTCCCTTGCTGCCTTTAAGATTCTTTCTTTGTCTTAGAATTTTGCCATTTTAATTATGATGTGTCTTGAAGTGGGCCTCTTTGGGTTCCTCTTGCTTGGGACTCTCTGTGTTTCCTGGATTTGTGTGACTTTTTCTCTCATCAAATTAGGGAAGTTTTCCATCATTACTTTTTCAAACAGGTTTTCTATCCCTTGCTCTTCTTCTTCTCCTTCTGGTATTATACAGATATTATTATGTTTCCTGTTTTCCTACATTTCCCTTAATTCCTCTTCATTCTTTCTGAGCATCTTTTCCTTTTCTTGCTCTTTCTGGGTGTTTTTTCCTACCTTGTCCTCCAGCTCGCTGATCTGATCCTCTGCTTCATCGAGCCTGCTTTTGATTCCTTCTACTGTGTTCTTCAGTTCAGAAATTGTATTCTTCATTTCTTCTTGGCCCTTGTTGATAGTTTCTATTTCCTTTTTCATGTTGACATAGTTTGCAGTGAGTTCATTGTAGTTTCCTTGTAGTTTCTTGTAATTCTCTGTGAGCTCATTGAGCTTCCTGATAACCATTGCTTTGAACTCAATATCTGATAGTTGACTTGCCTCTATTACATTTAGCATTCTTTCTGAGGCTTCCTCCTTTCCTTTCCTTAGGGATTGTTTCTTTATCTCCCCATTGTTTGCAAGACTCTTCTTGTTAGCCTCTGCTTCTTAAATTGATCTGTTCTGTCTCCCTGGGTTTATGGTGTGACCTTCTATGGTAGAAAACCTGTGAGATTCAGTGGTGCTGTCTCCTTAATCTCTTGAGCTCACTGGTCTTGGGTTGTCATTTATGTTGGCTTTCTGTATGTCTTTGGGTTTTGATTGTTGTTGAGTCTTTCTTTCGTGGGTTAATTGAGGGTCACTCCATCCACCACGTCTTGTATTCTGTTGTGCAGGTATGGGCAGGTTGTGTTGAAGCTGATTCTTCTGTGTGTACAAGGTTTTGAGGATTCTCTCTCACTCTTGTTCAGTTGTTTGTTATGGGTATTTTCTCCACCATTTAGTTGTGTTTCAGATCGGTCCTGGATTGAGGTTAGTGTGGCTTCCACTCCCTCCTTCACCTTCTTCTGCTGTTATCTGTTGGTGGTTCCTTTGTTGGTGGGTTTCCTCTTCCAGCAGGTGTACTGGTGTTCACTACTCCCACCTTGCAAGTTCTCTGGAGTAGCAAATTGAAATTTGTCTCACTGTCTCTGTTGTTAGGATGGCCCCTGTTTGGGTCTAACTCTGGTCTTTTTACAGCTCCAGGTTTTATTGTCTCACTGTCTGATTTTTCAGTATCCTCTACAATTTTTGGTGTCCAATCTTCATATATGCTGGAATACCGTTGGCTATTCGCTCCATTCCTCAGAAGATCACCTAGGTGTTTCTCCCGTGCACAGGGGGAAGTGGACTCCACTCCCACCTATCTGGCCACCATCTTCCCCCATTCCCATTCAGTTATGTCTTGACTCTCAAAATCTTATTCCTCCTTCACTGGTAGGCTCTGAGTTACCCAGGACAACTCAAAGGCAAATGCACCCTTTTACATTCTTAAGATCTCTAGCTCCTAACTGCTGATGCCTTGGTTTACTCCCATGACTCCCTGCTTTCCTGATTCCTAGTCTGCTCAGGATTTGAGGGGCACAGAGCGCTTTGAATTTGATATTATTTTCTTGACTCCTAACCTGTTTCTCATAGTCCGGAAATGATGACTCCTTGACCTGTGACCTTGACTTTGGGCCTCTTTACTCCTTAGTCTCTGGTGTTTACAAACTTGTTGACCTCTCACTTCCCTTTCATCCTGTCTCTTGGTCTATTTTAGTACTGTATCTGGTTACCATGCATATCTTGGTTTAATAGTATCTCTTGGGCCATGTAATTTCCTAGGTGATGGGCTATGCCTTCTCCATTGACAGGCCTCCTTCTCTCCCTTTCTTCTTTGGGAGGACAAGCTGAGGTACAGTGAATTCAAAACCTGGTATGTGTGACTTTAGGCAAGGATTTTAATCTCTATGAGCCCCAATTCTCTCATCTTTAAAATGGGTAGAAAAATGTCTACCTCATAAGATTGCCTTGAAGATTAAATAGGAGAATGTAGATATTGAGAGAAAATAATGGATAATTCTAAAATGCTAATATGTGTGTGTTTATTTTAAATTAATTTATTTTTTCTCTCTTCTATGCATCTTTTCATTATGTAGTTTTCCCCATTCAAGCAGTTAGGCCACTCTGTGCTCATTAACTCAGGGAAGGAAATGTCAGAGCAGAAAAAAACAAGTAAGAATCTTTCTGGCTTTCATTTTCAAAAGCCTAAAGCCTTTAGAGGAACATTGAGAGCCCTGGACAAGGCCAAAATAAGTAAAAGCAAGAGGTTTGAAGAGAGATTCTACCTCCAGTTGGCAAAGATTCCACTGTTTGGGGCAGAGGAGGGGGGTAGGGTTAGGAGGAGGAGAAGAGACAGAGGGGGTGTGATGAAAGCATATATGCAGCAAGTCCTGGGCAGAGGGGGGCCCTGTGTCCTGTGTTCTGGGTAGAGCCCTGGGAGCAGAAAGGACATGGCCAGCAGATTCTGGGTTCCCAAGTGTGTCCCTGAAGTTGTGCTGGCTGGACGGGTTAGGTCACAGAGTCTGGGGGTGAGGGACATGTCAGTGACGATCAGTGAGCACTGAAGCCTATGGGCCAGACAACTACATGGATAGATGACAGTGAGGACAGTAATGCACCTCCCACTCACCTCCCCCACCGTGATTCTCCACAAACACCCAGAACCTACAGACATTCCCTGAAAGTGGGAGGAAGACTTTGAATTAGCTGAGGTTATGTTTTATTGCCCCTCGGGTGGAATAAGGGCTGAAAATGAAGTTGAGTTATGAAAATATTATTTTGTATATAACTATGTGGTAGATTGAGAGCCATAACCACTACCATAAAAATTTCTTAGCCTGTGTCTGTATGTAGGTGCCAGAATATGTTTATAGAGTCTGAGTCCGGGTGTTATTGAGCCTTTGACTGTATCTAATGTCCTGCTTGATGTCTGGGACAGCCACTCACTACATCAAGGGTTCTCAAAGTATGGTCTCTAGACCGGCGGCATCAGCACCAACACCACTGGGCTGAGAAGTGCACATTCTCAGGCCCTAACCCAGAATTATTGAATCAGAAACTCTTCCAGGTCATTCTGATGCATGCTAGGGTTTGAGAGCCACTGCTCTGCATCATTTCTGTTTTCTCGTCTTACATCCTCAGTTTCTCAATCTCATTCAAACACAGTCATCAGCTTTGGGCCAGCTGGATATTTTAAGCTTTTCACATGAGGACAGGAGAGCTTCTGATTTGCCTGCAGAGTTTTCCTCATAACCATCCCAGTTTTATTTCACTTCACTGAGGACCCAGTTCCTGGAAGGAAATAAAGGAATTGGGGAGGAGACCCTTTATTGAATGGGGAGAAGGAATCATAGGCTAACACAGTGTTAAATGTTTACTAAATCTGAAGGAGCTGGTGAACTTCAGAGGGAATGATTTTGTGGCCAGGCAAGGTCCTAGGGAGATTTACGCCAGAAACATTTCCTTGTTTCTGGGTCAGGAAATGATAGCACACAGATGGAATTTACAATAAGAGCGTAATGGAGCAGCCCCACCCAGGCGCCCAGCAAAGGCCCCTTTCACGGGCTCTATTCAAATATAATGAGTGCTCCCCAGGCTCTTCTGGCTGGCTGCTTTTTCTTTTTCCTCGACCGCTTTCACTTTTTCACAGAGGACTGCCCCGCTTGTTGGCCACTTGGGACTGGGGTGAGCCTTGATTTGGCAGGAGAAAGGAAGAAGTACACGGTGGCCTACTAAATTGAATTAATCTGCCTTCCTGGCCCTTTCCTTGAATAATAGGTCTTTGTGCTTCGAAATGTAGGGAAGTCCCAGTTTCTCAGGCTTTAAAAAAACTAAACAAAACCTGCATCCAACCTCATCTCCAGCTTTAAGATGCTTAGCAGGGAGTGGTTAACGAGCAGAACGATTTTTAAATTAAATGTTTATTTGATAATTTTAGAAATTGCTTGGGTAGTTGACTTCTAAGCAAATGTGTTTGATACTTTCCTTCAGATGGACAAAAATATTGTGTCAATTGAAAAATTCAGCTTTTAAAAAAATCATTTGGGTCAAATTGCTACAACCTGTGGAGTTGTTTTTTTTGTTTTTGTTTTTTTTTTTTGGCTCTAGTTAGTGACTCACTTTCATGAAATATTTGATAAAACAAAATTGCATTACCAGAGAGGAATTTAGACAGCTTTGGAGTTTGTTGTAATGGGTTTTTGATAATAGACATCCATCTCTGTTTCCTTTCCCTAATTTCATCCTGCTTTTTCTGTTCTTTTAAAGGTGTATGTTAATAGCATTCCATTCTTTTTTTTAAATCCTGAAAGCAAATTATATTGAAAAATCATTATCCTCATTTAGGCCCCCTATACTTTAATGATTTAAGTATATTTTGTGCAACTTTGATTTTTATTTAACCATAAAAGATATGATTTCACCACTTATTTTTGAATTTTATAGAATGTGGCAGAAAGTATGAAACATTCTTTAATCAAGGATGATTATTTATCTTTTTGGCTAGGTTACTCAAAGTCAGGTTACGGAACTAAACTTGGCATAAGAGGTTATTGTCTGCTCCTCCAGCACCCATTCCCCTTCCTTCTGGTTCCAGCCCAGATTTGTGTTTTCTCCTCTAAGCCATGTGATCTCTGTGAGTTTCTCTAAGCCTGAAATACAGGATCCAGATTTGGCCAATCAAATTAGCCAAATCCTTTCTTAGGGGGAAAACCACAATGATTGGTTTAGGCATAGAGAGGTAGATGCCTTTTCACCACTGGTACTTAAGTCTGTGAAAAGGTGGAGCTAGAGGTGTTGCAGCTAGGTTGACACCATGAGGAGAAAGCCTGAAGCTGCTGGCAGAGGCTGGGGCCTTTGAAGAGCCTGAGGATGAGTGAAGTCAGCCCTGCTGAAGATAGTGCTGAGAAATGGAGAGAAACCCATCCCAGTGACATCACTTGAGCCCTGTGCCTGAGGCCAGTTTCTATCACTAGAGTGTTCAGGTTTTTTTGAGCCAAATAATCATAATATTGGTCAACTCCCAGTGATGTGTCCAACTGAACTCTATGCATTGGTATGTGGAGGAATTCACACTCATGTTAATTATTTTAGAAATAGTAGAGCATTATGGTTACTTTCTGTTTAATCCCAATGGCAGAGAGTTGATACACATAAAAAATTCTTAGCATTTCAATAGAGTAGGCTATGGCAGTACATAGGTCTCTCCCAGCCTGAATCCCACATCCCCCATGCAGCCCAGCATCATTAACTTTAGGAAACGCCTTTATGGGAGGGGTAGACAAACCAAGGCTTGTAGGCCAAATCCAGTCTGGTTTGTTTTTTATAGCCTGCAGGTAAGAATGATTTTTACATTTTTAAATGGTTAAAAATAAAAAACAAAGGAAGAATATTATTTTGTGATATGTAAAAATTATATGGAAACCAAATTTTAGTGTCCATAAATAAGGTTTTATTTGAATGCAGCCACACCCGTTTATTTCTGTATACCTATGGCTGCTTTTATATTACAATGGCAGAGTTGAGTACTTTCAACACACCATGTAGCTAGTAAATCTCAAATATTTACTAACTGGCTCTTTGCAGAAAGAATTTGCTGACCCCTGGTTTATAGTGATGCCAAAGTTTCTTTCCCAAGTTGTTATTAATAGCTCCCATGTTATGAGTGTGGATTTTTTTCTTAACTGCATTACCTTGTATTTTATTCTTACTGAAATTCATCGGCCTTTATTCCACATATTCCATGTTTTCACAATTATCTTCTTAGAGTTTATCATAATTTGTTAGCTATTAACAAAATGGAAATTCAGTGTCCTTTATAAACCTAGAAGAGTCACTCTTTGTGTCATTCAGGAATCTTTTTGGTTGCAAGTAACAGAAAACCTACTCAACCCGCTTAAACAGTCACCTCTTGTAACGAAAAAGTCTAGGGTTAGCGCTAGTTTCAGGTAAGGCCTGAGCCAGGCACTCCAATAATGTCACGAGGACCCTGTTAGATCTATCACTCTGCTTAGCTGTCATTACTTTTCCAGTCTTAGGCTCTACATGGTGACTCCAAGTTCTTTTCTTGTGCTACCAACTGGCTGTAGCAGTTCCAGAACTTGTAACATTAAACCATCTTAAGGAAGAGGAGATGTCTCTTTCAATTGCTCCTGCCAAAGCTCCTCTTCCCAGAAGCACTATAAAACATCTCCTGAGTGGCACCGACCCTGACTGGGTTGCATGCCCAATGCTAAACCAATCACTGTGTGCATAGGTGGGATACATTAATTGGCTTATTCCACATGTGGCAAACACAAGGCCCTTAGGCTGAATCTGGCCCTCTACCTTGTTATATCTGGCCCAGCACCTTGTTTCTACCTGGCGGCAGCCAAGCTCTCACTTAGCTATTAGGAGTAGTTACATTTATACAGTCCTAAAATTACATTTGGCCCTTTTAAGGCAACCATGAGGCTGATGTGGCCCTTGGTGAAAATGAGTTTGAAACCCTTGCTTTATTCCAACCAGGATCCACCTCTGCAGCTTGAGGCTGGACAACCCACCCAAACTGCATGGCTAAGGACGAGTAATACAGATACTGTTTAGTAGGAAGTGAGGGGAATGGATGCTAGAAAAGGGACCACTAGATTGGGCATCCTACCTTTCTGCTTATTTGTAAAAAGGATCCACAGTTCTGATCTAGGGACAACTCTGGTATTTACTCATTTTCATTCTGGGAAATGCCTTTTTATTTCTACCTGTCCTTTGTGATGAAAGGGGAAGCCTGGTTCTGATTTTGCTCTGCTACTTATTAGTTTAATGAGCTTGGAGAAATCCTTTACTTTTCGGGTACTTGGTTTTCTATCTCTGTAACAAGAAAGTAGTAGACAATTCTATGATGGTATTAATGCCACTGGTTTGGTAAGTGAGACTTAGTAAGTAGATTTTGGGGTTCTCTCTAGAATGTTTTTAATGATTGTAATATTATGTACCTACCTATCCCATAATAGGTCCTCAGAAAATATTTATTGCATGAATCAATGAACGATCATGTGGGCAGAATACCAGTTCCATGTCTACTTTTATCTCTGTTCCTTCCTTTCCAATTCAGGTGAGTGGCACTGATTTTAGTTTACTGGATTCCGTCTGGAGCCCAGGGTTGGAGGACAGAGTGGCGTAACATTAGGGAGGTATCCTAGGGGTGGCAGGAAGGAACTGAGCAGGAAAGGACATTTGTTCCCAAGGGTATCTGAAGTACATGAAGCAAGTGAGGAAAGAGGCTGGTGGAGCTGATGGGAAATATGGATCAGAGGCTATTTCAGTTATTTACCTCTGCATAAAGAACCACCCCAAAACGCAGTGACTTAAAACAATGACAATTTATTATGTCTCATGATTCTGTAATTTGATGAGGTAATTCTTCTGAAGTCCCTCAATCACAGTATCCGTCATGTGAAGTCCCTCATGTGGCTACTCAGGCAGGACACTAGGATGGCTGGGCCTCTCTCTCCACCTGGTTTCTCATTATTCACTATTTTTTGTCCAGCCTTCCTATGTTGCAGCTGGGTCCTAAAGGGAGCATTTCAAGAGGCCGAAGATCCGATGTGCAAGTGCTTATCTAGCCTCCATTTGCATCACACTTGATAATGTTCCCATAGCCAAAGCAAGCCATTGGCCAAGCCCAGAGTCAGTGTGAGACCACGTATAAGAATTTTAATACCAGGATGTGAGGCTCGTGGGGCCACCTATAGAGACTCAGGGATTCTGGTTTCTAAACTGCTGAAAGAGTGGGGGAAAGTTGTATGTGACTGATGGACTACGAGGGAGGGGGTTGGGCTGGAGTGGAGAGAGGCCAGGTCAAGAATGTTGACCACGTTCCTGTGGTCTAGTTGACTATCGTTGTTCTTTGGTAGAGCCAAGGGGTCACTTGAGAAAATTATAGTTCCCCATCATTTCCATCAGCCTCTGCTTCTTTTGATATGAACAACTGGCATCATCTCAGTCTTACTTAAGGTGCTATGCAAGCACGACTTCAGAACAAGCCTCCAAGCTGAATCCCCAGCTAGATTGCTGCCTTTAAGATCCATGTAGGTATAAGTTTTGGAGTTATCACTGCCCCTGTAAATAAAAGGAAATGCTATCTAGTGAATGTATCAGGTGAACCAGTGCCATTCACCTGGATTTGAGAGGAACTGAGATAAAACCTTAGGAACTGGTGTCTGTCAACACGATCATTCATTGATTCACAGAACGAATTTGCTGAGCACCTGTTATGTGCTAGGTGCCTGATATTACAGCCATTAAAAACATTCTAGAGCGGCCTCTGAAACCTTTTCATTGAGTCTCATTAACAATCAGCTCCCAGTGACAGTTGCTTTGTTTGTTAAATGTTAAGAAAAAATATTTTAGACAATCTTTCCTGGACTGTAGTCTTCCACTTTTTGTAATCATTTCAGTGCTTTTGCAATCTACCACTTTTGGGATCATTTTGAGTGCTTATCTGGTTATTTTATTTTTTAAAGTAAAAATAACTTTATAAATGATATATGCTTATTTTAAAATATCCAAACATATAGACAAGTGTAGAGAAGAGTGTCTCTTTAAATTCCTCCACCCAGAGAGCACTACTGTTAGCATTTTAGCGAACAGCCTTCATGGGTGATACAGTGAAAAGGATAGTGCTATAAACTGATTTTTAAAAATTTCATCATGAACGTGTACGTTCAATCCCACATCGATGGGCATTTATGTTGTTTCCAATTTTTGTAATGAAGATTAAGTAATTTTTTTGATTCTCTGATTTCAAATCTGCTGCTGAGTTTTCCATGCTTTCTGCGGACATTTTGCTGAATATACCTTCTGTATACTTATTATTTTTTTGTCTTGGCTGTTTTGGTCACTGACATATATTTTGTTTAGGACCTCTAATAGGAAATTCTAAATGGCTTTCAAGTAATATACAATAGACTTTTAAATTCCTCTTTAAATCTTTTCCTTTAATGCAGCCTACATTTAGTTGACTAAAAAGTTGTGTGGTGGGTTCGGGGGCTGGCCATCTCCCTCCACATTGTTGAGTTGAATTGTATGTAACCATGCTTACCAGGCTTGCTACCATTACTTCCTTAAAGTGATTTCATACAGTTAGCATTTCTTACCCCATGGCCCCTGGCTGGCCTGTGTGTTCAGAGATTAAACTCCCTCCAGAAGTTTGGTGTCCTGGCTGGGGGAGGGGAGTGAGATGGGCAGCGACAGGAAGTAGCTGGGACTTTGTGGGCTTCTGCCCCACTTCTTGGCCCTCCTCACCCCTGAGACTTAATTCTAGCAGTGCCCTGCCATTGTAAAACTTGTCTAATCTTTTGTTATGTGACTACCTTCCTGCCCTAGGTTTTGAGCTTCTGAAAGGGAGGGACCTTATTTATTGGCCTGTGTTATCCAGGTATCCTGTGCAATACCTGGAAAATATTTGCTGAATGAATGAGTGATTGGCTGAGTGAATGAAAAAATATAAGAAAAAAGCCCTAATATGACAGCTAGGCAATGTTTGGGTGCTCAGTGCAGGGATGAGGAGGCAAGGAGGAAGGCCAGGGCACAGAGGGTCATAGCCTGAAGTTAGAGAACTGGGCCTCAAATTTGGGCCAGGCTACCTACCAGTTGTGTGACCTTGGGCAAATCATTCAACTATTCTGCATTTAGATCTCCTTATACATAAAAGGGGATTAATTTGAGTAAGAGATTGATTCAGTAAACATTTATGGAGTGCAATGTGCTAGGCACTCTTCTGGGTGCTGAGGAACCAGCAGGGAACAGTCTTTTGTAGAAGCCATGGGTTCGAGCTTCTCAGAGCAACTTTATGAGAGAATCTCCTGTGGTGGGTGGAGTTAACTTCATCCTCCCTCACTGCACCGGCAGCAGCAGCAGAGTTGGTGCTGAGACCTCAGTGAGGGTATTAGGACACTGTAGCTTGGGGAGCTTCCTACCCAATCCTCGTCTCCCAGGAGTCAGACCTGCATCATGGTCACAGACTTTCCTGCCCACTCCTGCTGCTTCCTTTTCTATCCCTATTAGGTATTTGTCCCAATAAGTCTTTTGCATGTTTAATTCTGTCTTAGCATCAGCATCCTGGAAGACCTAAACCGATGTAGCTCTGTTCTCAAGAACCTTACCTAATGGAGACGAGACAGTACGCATCTCCAAAGGCTGCTGTGAGGATTAAATGAGATAATGTTTGAGCAGGGCTGAGTGGAAGGTTAACACTGAGGAAACACCCAGTGAAGGATATGCAGTGTTGCTGTTGTTATTATTCTTACTGATTTTATTCCCCAGGTGGGCAGGTGGAGAAGGGTATCTTTCAGGTGTCAGTTTCATTAGTTGGTTCAACCCAGTGGGCTGCACCCAAACCCCTGCATCCTTAGGAGTTTCTTCAGGGCCTAAAAACTAGAAGTGGGAAACCCTGGAAAGATGCTTTGTGGCCCTCAGGGAATGAGCATGCAGCTTCTAGAAGCATCATCTGATTCTAGGAAGGTCTGGATATGGAGAGGGAGAAGCCTGAATGGCAGGCCTTGAGCTCTGTCTCTCACTGACAATAACACTGGCCACTGATTGAAGCTTGAAGGAAAGAGCCAAGGGCAGCAGAACATGGTGAACAGGGTGGAAGAGTGTGGAGCCCGGCTGGCTGGGTTCAAATTCCAGCGCTGCCACCTACTACCTACCTCCCAGGGTTGTGAGTTTTCAGATAATAAAGATAGAATGTTCAGCACAAAATAAGTGTCTAAAAACTGTTACAGTTTCCCTTCCTGCCCCCCACAACATTTTCATTCTGTCATATTTAAATAGTTAATGTTAGTGTAACTTCTCTGGGTTGGAGAATTATGGCTGAGGACTTATCCAAAGAGCCTCTGTCCTGATCTTTGTGGATTATTGGGAAGGAGAAGAAGGTCTGAGGAAGCAGAGAAGGGAGGGCATTTGGCCATGGAATACTCCTTTTCATGGGACGAACAGTATTTGTGAGCAGTTGCCACATGCCGGCTCTATGCTGGGTGCTGGGTTTAGGAAGGTGATTAGGACACAGGAACCACTCTTACAGAGTTCAGATGCTAATGTGGGTGCTGGGGGTGAACAAACAGGTCTTTAATTAGTGTGCTGGGTCCGCGGATGAGGCAGACACACAAAGCTTAGAAGCATGCGACTCTGAGCTTAGTAATAATATTTGACATTTCTCCCCTCCCAGACCAAGTGAAGCTCCTGTGGCTTCTAGGTTTTTCCATAGCTCACATTCATCCCATGGGCGTTCACTCTGGCAGGAGGGCGTGTCTCCTGCCAGACAGAGGACCCCGAGAGGATGTGGACCCGAGTGCCCTGCTTATGTGCACCCCCAGGGCCAAATGCAGGGCTGGGCACACGTGGGCAAACATGTGTGAACTAAGTGATCTTCCGTGTCCCTACTGTAAACTGAGGAAAACAACACTGATACACTGTTAGTTGTGTGGATTTAATGGGCTCATGTTTACGAGATGTAAATCACCTTACAAATGTCATTATTGTAAACTTGCCTAATTGGTGCAGTCTCTTGTGGATTAATGTAGTGAGCAGTGTAGTCTTTCTGTACCTGTCTCACCTGGTTAGTTAGAAGGTTAAATAAGTTAACATATGTGATAGAACAGGGCCTATCATGTAATAAACACTCAAAAAAGTGTTAGCTAAATTAACAGGTATAAAGTATCAGTTGTGCAAGATGAGTAAGTTCTAGAGACCTGCTCTACCACCCAGTGCAGGGCAGTAACAATGCTGTATTGTGCACTCACACATCTGCTAGAGAGTAGATCTCATGCTAAGTGCTCTGACCACAATGTTAAAAAATGCCCCCTGACCAAAATCAAACCAAAAAAAAGTGAAGGAAAAATATGTATAAGAAGAAATAAATGCAGTGTTACAAAACTTATCAGTATCCAGAAGAAATATTATATCACTTCTAAAAGTTATCATTTGGTTTATAACATGTTACTATTTCAAAATAGTGAAAAAAATGTGTGGGGGGAAGTGTTTGGTTTTATCACTTGTCATTATTGCTAGTTTTTTGGTGTCACCTTACCAATCAGAATTCTGAGATTCAGAGTCAAGCACCTTGCCAGGGACAGCACAGCTCCATTTGCGCTGAGTAGCAGAAACAGGTCTGAGTCCTCTGCCTGATGCGCGACATTCTGGAACGGCTCGCTAGGGGGTGCTCTTCCCCCAGCATAGGATCTGACCAAGGCCCCAGCCTCCAACTAGCCTTTTCCCACATGGAGAACCTAGCATTGTAGGGTGAGCAGGGATTTTGAGTGTGTCTAAACTGTTGTTGTAGAGGGAGAGAAAGCTCTGAGAGAGTATATCTCTGGGCCTGGATTTACCCACGGTCACAAGGTGGTGCTGGGGTGGAGTCCCAGTTTGCATAATTCTGAATTTCATTTGCTTCCTCCCTTCCTGTGACACCCTTTGCCCATTTGCCACAGCTACTTCTGGACCCTTCCTCACAGAGCTAGGTGCTTCCCTCCTGGGCAGTTGTAATGATTGCTGTGTGAGAGTGGAGAAGGTGTTTGGGAGCAGGGCAGGGGCTGAGGCAGGCTGGGGGAGGCCCCCTTCCTCCCATTTCTGACCCTTCTTCAGATTCAGTCAGGGGCAGTGTGTACACTGCCTAGGGCAGGGATCCTGGAGCCAAAATGCCTTTGTCCAAACCCTCATTCTTTCCTTACCAGTAGTGTGCCTTTGGCAAGAAGTGAACCTCTGTGTCTCACTTTCCCACATATAAAATGGGAATAATAAAGTACCTATTACATAGGATTGAGTTAATATAGGTAAAGCACTTGGAACAGTTGTAAGCATGTGGTAAGGGCTGTAAAAATGTTAGCTTTCAGTATTGCAAGCGTCCTATCTGGATGTAGGAGTTTATGTGAGAATTTCAGTATGATTCATCCTATTCCTCACTTACTCACTCATCCCATGATGTCGTTTCATGATAACTGTCTACGTGCAGTTAAGCCTATGATTTCATTATCTCCATTAATCCACAGAACAGCCCTATGATATAGATACTATTACTGTTTGCATCTCAGGGGTGAGGGTCAGATAAGAATAAGTCATTCAGTTAGGCTCATGCAGTAAGGGAAGGAACTGTGACTCACACTCAGGCTTCTCTGATGTGGCCTTTACTACTACACTGTTTGACCTCTTCTTGAAGTCAACTAAAAACAACTATAATAAGCTCCTGGAGTCAGCCATGCTCACTGTCTCTCTGCAGGACCTCTCTCTCATAGAAGCCGTCCTTCTGTAGGGTGAGATTTCCTTCCACTTTTATCCTGGGGGGATAAAAGAACAGATTTCACAGCAAAGAGACATAACATGCTTTGACCAACAAATAAAGCGGCCTCTTCATATTAGAACTCCACCATGCAGCCTTAAAGCACCACCTTCCTCAATCCTGTTTCTTTTGCAGCCCCCAGGCATCCTACCCAGGCAGGTGCTTGACCATGCATCTCAGTCACGTGAGTTTCTCTGAGTTCTGAGCGATCCAGGATAACACACAAGCTCTCAGTAACTCAGGCTGGCTTATCTGGGATTTTTCCACTCTTGGCACATGAGGAAGCCTGTGAAACATTACCATCTTTTAGCCAAGAAAGAAACAGCAGGCACCAATCCACAATTGCAGAATCGTAAGAATGTCAGTTAGGGCTGGAAGGGACCATAGGATATGGAAATTAGGACCCTGACAAGGAAAGAGTCTCAATCAACATCACATTGAGAAGGAAGAAAGGTGACCAGATTTAAGCCCTTTCTTGTCCTGGGCACCTTCCTAGACACCCTCAGCTTCTGGAAGTGCTGAGAAGTGGGCTGAGCTAGAGCAGCATGGGGATGAGGATACAGGTTCCTGAGCAGATGTTTATCCAGCCAGTTGGCCCTCTCCTGACAGTGTGTGTGATATGCCTCTAAAACAGCTTCTTGGCCTCAGCACTACAGGCATTTGAAGCTGGATAATTCCTTGATGTGGAAGCTGTCCTGTGCCTTGTCCAATATTTAGCGGCATCTTTGGCCTCTACTCACTAGATGCCAGTAGCATACCTCCAGTTGTGTGACAACCAAAAATGTCTCCAGGTATTGCCAAATATCTCCTGGAGGGCAAAATTGCTTCCTTCCCCATTCCCCATGTCTGTTGAGAAATGGTGGTATAAAAGCAGGCTCCTTCCCTTTCAGAAACATGTATTAAGAGCTTGCTATGAGCCATTCTCTGTTGACACATGAATAAAGCATGGGCTCTGTCTTTAAAGGACTCAGAATCTAGCTGGGGAGACAGACGGGGCCACACAGATGGCAAAGTATGAGAAGCCCCTTCACAGAGACAAGAGCTAGATGCTCTTAGGAACACAGAGGCAGACACGGCACTGACTGGGGAGGTCTATGAAGGCTTCACAAAAGGACATGGGAAATTCCCAGGCAGACAAGGGGGGTGAAGGACATTCCAGGCAGAAGGAATGGAATGTACAAAAGGTAAAGAGTTGTGAAGTGGGACATGTTGGGGGAAAATGTATGTTAGCATGACTTTAACCCAGAGTGCACGTGGTTGGAGAGGCGATGAGACAGAGTAAGAATGATGATGATGATGATAATGATGATGATGGTTAACACATATTGAACACTCACTATATGTCAGATGCTCTTCCAAGTGTCTCACATGTATTATTTCTTAATCTTCACAGCAATCCTTTGAGGAAGGTACTATTATTACCTCTACTTTACAGATGGGAAAAATGGTGCACAGAGAAATTAGGTAACTTGCCCAAGTCCCATAGAATGTGAAGGTTAAGGAAATTTGGTTATGGGGAGCCAAGGATTTAAGTAGAGCAGTGTCATGGTCAGTATCTCAGTTATCTTTTGCTGCATAATAAACCATCCCAAACTTGCTGGTTAAAACAATATCATTTTACTATATCTCATGATTCCATGGATTGGCTGGGGCTCAGCTGTGTGGTTCATATACTGGTCTGGCTTGGGGTTTCTCATGCAGTATCAGTAAGATGGTGGCTGGGGCTGAGGCTTGGGGATGGATAGCTACATGTTAGGATTCCTTCATATGGCTTCTCTCTCTCTCTGTCCCTCTGGGCCTTTCCCCATGACTACTGGCTCTAGAAGCTTAGCTTGCTCTTCTTGATGGCTCAGAAGCTGCTAGACCTTCTTAATGCCTGTACTGGGAATTTCCTCTATATCACCCTTGTGGGAGTGTTCATAGGCATAGCCCAGATTCACCGGGAGGAGACATGCTGTCCACCTCTGGTGGGAGGAGCAGTGTTTGTGTGCAGGGAGGGTAGAATTGTTTGCAATAATCTTTGTATACTAGAGTCACAGCTAGATTTTTATTTTAGAAAGAATGTTCTGGTAGCATTGTGGAGGTGGGTTGAAGAGGGCAAGAATAAAGACTTGAAGATGAATTATGAAATCACTGGCATAACTTTGATAATTTTGGTTAAATGGTCACTCAGCTTAGCTTCCCTCTTTTCTTCTGCAACTGTGGAAAGACCAGAGTCATTGTGTAATAATAACTCAAGAATCATACTAGCTTACATTTATGGTGCACGTATTATGTGCCAAGCACTGTAATAAGCACTTTTCTGCACAATTTAATCTTTACAATAATCTCATGAGGTATATATATTCCTATTTTACCTTCCAGAAAACTGAGATCAAGTGTATTAGTTTCCTGTGGCTGCCATAACAAAGTACCAACGACCGGTTGGCTTGAACAACAGATACTTATTTCCTCACAGTTCTGGAGGTTGGGAGTCTGAGATAAGGTGCTGGCAGGTCGGTTTCTTCTGAGGCCTCTCTTTCTGGCATGCAGACGGTTTTCTTTTCCTCTGTTTCCACATGGTCTTTCCTCTCTGTGTCTGTGTCCTAGTACCTTCTTATAAGGACACCTTCATTTTGGATTAGGGACTACTCATATGACTCATTTCACCTTAATTACCTCTTTAAGGACCCTGTCTTCAAATACAGTCACATTTTGAGGTACTGAAGATTAGAACTGCAACACAGAGATTTTGAGGGAACAAAATTCTGTCCATAGAATCAAGTAATTATCTTACGATCATGGAGTTAATAGGTAGGAAGCCAGAATTTGACCCGAGTCTGACTTGAGGCTCCTACATTAATGACTCCTTATACTATTATTGAAATTTGTCTTCAGTTCTTGTCCAAGCAGAAAAATAACAAGGTGGAGGAAGATAGAAGTCTGCATAATTTTGCATAAATACCTAGGAAGCTATTTATAACTTGAGGAGAATGGATTGAATTCCAATTGCTTGTTCTGTGTCCTTCACCTATAACTCTGTCATAGTGATCTTTTTGAAAGGACATTGCAAGGTGGCATGGGTGGTATAGCTGATAGGACCATAAGAGGGAATGATATTAATGATCATTAATACTTTAGGAATGTGTACAATGTGCCAGGCAGGACACCAACTACTTTACATGCATTATTTAACACTCACAATAATCTTATTAGGTAGGTATTATTAGGTTTCCTATTTTACATGGGGAAACTGAGGCAGAGTGATAAATTAACGTGTTAAAATTCCCCTGCTAATAACAAGTAGCAGAGTCAAGTTGAGTACTCAGGAAGTCTTAATCCAGAACCTATACTTTAAAAATATTTTTTATTGTATTTTTTCCATTACCATTTAGTCCCCTTGGAAATCAGGTTGCAAATTATTTTCCCTGAGGGCATTATTCCATAATCTTCTCAGCTTCCAGGGTCATATTTGAGAAGTCCGATGCCATTTTAAATCCTATTAGTTTGTATGTGATTTATCTATTAGGGCACTTCTAGTTCTTCTTTGTATCATTCAAACTTGGCATTGGTCTTTTTCATTTATTGTACTTTCAGCTGGAGACTCATGTCTTTCAGTTCCAGGAAAATAAAAAAAAATTATTTCTTGTTATTTTTCTCCTCCTCTGTCTTCTCATTTGGATATTGAATTCAATCAATTCCTTAAGTCTTTTATCCTTATCTTATCCCTATTATTTGCCATCACTTTGCCTTTTTATTAATTCAAACATTACCTTTTTAATATTGGGTATAATTTTTAATTCCCAAGTGTTCTTTTTATTTTTCATAATATTCTGGTTTTTTTTTTAATTGATGGATGCAATATCTTCTCTTAACTCTCTGGGGTATTAATTGTAGTGTTTATTTGAAGCTTTCTTTTGTTCTTAACATCATCCATTTCTTCCTGTTTCTTTTTGTTTGTCTTGGTTTCTGTCTTTTATGATGGAAGCTTTCCTCAAATGCCTGGTTCTCCTTAGTTGTCACTTTACATTTTAGAAAAATGCCCAAAACTTCATTGGAAGTCCTGTGTGCATAGACAGAACGTATTGACTGCAGGCCTTGACTGTTGAGTTTCTGATTGGGCTTTTGCTGTTTCATTAGGGGAAGCCCAAATGTCATTATCCATGGTTTGCTTCCCCTGGGCAAGTTCAGTTTCTTATGAGAAGAATCCTCCCATGTTCTGTCTAGGAGTTACACGCATCGCCTGCATTTGGGAACAGAATCAAGGAAGAGGACTGGGGGTCCCACTTCTCATCTCCCCATTTCTAGACCTTCTCTCCCTCCTGCTGGCTACTGTGTCAGTTGTACTGGAAGTTGGGGCCTCACCAGTTCAGATAAGCCTCCCTTCTCCTGTCTGGGTTAGGAGTAACTGTTTGGTTATTGGGTCAAAAGAGGTTTTCAGCCCTGATCCTCACCCTGGTTCATCCCTCCATCATGGCCTGAATCTTTCAGTGTTATTGTGAGACAAATCAAATTGCTTTTCACCTATAACTCCCCTTGCTCTGCTAAGATGATTACCATTCCTCTATCTGCTTTCCATCTTTTAAAAATGAATGGAATAAATGCCAATAAGCACATGAAAAGCTGCTCCACACCACTAATCATCGGGGAAGTGCAAATCAAAACCACAAAGAGATAACACTTCACACTCATTAGGATGGCTATTATAAAAAAAATAAAACAACAACAACAACAAATGCTGGGGTGGTTGTAGAGAAATTGGGGTCCTTTTGCACATTGTTGTAAAAATGGTACAGCTGCTGTGGAAAGTAGTCGATGGTATCTCAAGAAATTAAACATAGCATTACTGTTTAATCCAGCTGTTTCACTTCTGGGTATATACACAAAAGTTTTGAAAGCAGGGACTTGAATAAATATTTCCACACCAATGTTCATAGCTGCATTTTTCACAATAACCAAAAGGTAGAAACAAACAAATTGCTCATCAGTGGATGAATGGATGAATAAACTGTGCTAAATCTATACAATGGAATATTATTCAGCCTCAAAAAAGGAATGAAATTCAGTCAATTATACTCCTTTATAAAGCTGAAAATAAAATACAATCTCATTTAGTAGGGGGAAAATGATATTCTGATATGTTCTATAACATGGATGAAGCCTGAAGACATTATGTTAAATGAAATAAGCCAGACACAGCAGGACAAATATTATCTGATTCCACTTACACAAGGTACTTAGAGCAGCAGACTCATACAGACAGAAAGTAGAATGGTGGGTCAGGGGCTGGAGGGAGGGAGGAATAGGGTGTTGAATGAGGACAGAATTTCAGTGGGAGAAGCTGAAGATGTTCTGGAGATGGATGCCCAACAATGTGAATGTACTTAATGCCACTGAACTGTATACTTAATAATGGATAAAATGATAAATTTTATGTTATGTATATTTTACAGAAAAAAAAGCTGAAAATAAGGGAAATCTCTTGCCTACTGTGGTATCATTTTCTATTCTCTTTGTCTATGTGAACATACTCCTTTTTCAGTCTTTTACTGTCATTTTAGTAGGGTCTCAGGAAAAGTAGGCAATAAATGTGTGTGGTCAATCCACCATGTGTAACTAATTCTCCTCAAACATTTTTTCAATGCTGCTACATGGATAGCACTGTGCTAGAGAATATAAATATGATTGGTTTCCATGTACAAAAAAGTAGCAAGCGCAGTACTCCTTCTAAACTTGTGTTTAGCTAGCAAACACACTTTTGGCTCTGAGGTCACTAAAGCATGGATAAAATGGATTTGCTGCAATATTTAATATATTTGCTGTCATCTTGGACTATAGCCCTAAGTTGCCATGGCAACAGACCAGAGCAGAAACTTCATTAGAGGAAGAGCTCCTTGGATTTTAACCATGTTATTCAATCAGGCATGAATGATGGGGTAGACCATCACATGGCACCCATAGATTTTTTGATAAGCTGTATAATTAGCTAAATCTAATACATCTTTGGATTTAAGTATTTGGAATAAGTGAAACAACAACCTAAAATTTTACCTTTTCCATCTTTTAAAAAAATATTTTATTTATTTAGTTTTAGAGTGAGGGGAAGGGAGGAAGAGGGAGAGAAACATCAATGTGTGGTTGCCTCTCATGCGCCCCCTACTGGGGACCTGGTCAGCAACCCAGGTATGTGCCCTGAGAGGGAATTGAACCAGCGACCCTTTGGTTCACAGGCAGGCACTCAGTCCACTGAGCCACATCAACCAGGGCATGCCTTTCACATCTTTTTGAGTCATCCATAGTCAAAAGATTTTCTTGCATTTCGAGAGTACTAGCAATAACATTTGAGCATCCCAATAATCAGCAAAGTGCAGGAAGGGCACCAACAGATTGAAGATGGATAACAATTTTCTGTTATTGGCATTTTGATAGAAGATGACTGACACAAGTATGGTTATCAAATAGTTAAGTTTTAGGTCTTTGTCACAGGTGGGTAGGGAGCTATTTCCTAGAGGGAAGAAGGACACTTTCCCAAATGTGTGCCAGCTAAAGGAATTCAGAATAAAATGTAATCAGAATCAGGCGGGTGTTGGGGGTTGGAAATCACCACCAAGGATGGCTTCCAGGAGGACAAGATTTTTAAGCAGAGTTTTGGGAAAAGGAAGAGTCACATACTCTTGAGGAATGCAAAGATATTTCTGATTCTTTAAGATCTTACCATCACTGCAAATCTTGCCTTTGCTTTTGATTTAGTCAGACACATTTCAAACATCTACCACCCGCCACCCCAGCTTTCCAGGAGGCACCAGGCAGAGCAATCCAGTGGAATCACATCCTAGTGAACTTAGTATTTATTTTCAAGTCTTTTTACCAACCTTGAAAATCGATTGTTTTGTTGACTCATTTTCCTCTTCCAAAGGGTAACTTTGGAGTTTAACTCTCTTGTTTACAACACTGGTCTATTTTATTGTAAGTGTTCTTTTTTTGTGTTGTTTTCCCATGGAGACAATTATGTCAAACATATTGAAACATATAAATGAAATAGTGTTTTTGTGGGGGGGGAGCAGTTGCTAATTTTAAAGCCATGAGCATGTACTGTACAATTAACAAAGAAGGATCAGATGTAGCTCCTTGTGCTCTTAAGGAACAATAGAAGAAATGACAGAAGGCCATCAGTGATTAATTACCAAATGAGTGATAGATAGGTGTGGTCCCAACCTGAGCTTCCCAGCCTCCCAAGGATCTTAGATAGCAGTAAAGGAGGGAGACAGGAGGGGTGACTATGAGCTATTTTCAGTACTTCAAAAAGACTAACAAAAAGAGCTCATATTTACCAAAGATTAGATGCACAGGCTAATTGAACTAAAACATCAGGTTTCTTTGCTCTGGGCTAGAATTATATCAACTCAGTATAGAAATACCCATTACCACATGCTGACTGGAAGCTCTGATTGGCAGTTACCCTTGCCTTTGATTAATAAAACACGAGAAAATAAATTATTACTTGATACGTGTGTTTGGTTTGGTAGACGAAAAGTATTTCAAAGCATGTGATTTGTGAAGGTAGAATAAGGCCATGTTTGGTTTGGATGAAAAGACTGTAAATCAGTAAGATGGGCAAGAAGTGACTAGGAAAAGTTTAATATGGATAGAGAGAGCATAGAAGGACCGGCTCACCTAATCAGAGTCATGGGAGATGTGTGGGATTTATCTAAGCAGTGGTTTCCAAAGTTGGGTCTGCACCAACACACCAGTACCACCTGGAAACGCGCTAGAAATACACATTCTTGGCCTTGCCTGCTGAATCAGAAACTCTGGGCATGAGACCACACCATCTGCTCTAGCAGGACTTCCAGGCGACTCTGATGCACACTGTAGCTTAAGAACCACAGATCTATATTGTCATTTTCCAAAGTTGGAGATGCTAATGAAACAGGAGATGATTCTAAGAGGTACCTCTGCACCCTTAAAACAAAATGGAATCACTAAAACAAAGTTATTTTCTTTTCCAATCTTTTATGCCTTTTGATAACATCCCAGAAAAAGACTTAATTTCATCCTTGCAGGTCTTTAACAAGATACATTCAAGTCTCTTTTTTTAAATGAAGAGAACAGGTTTCATCCAGGTTCAGAGCCTTGAAAGGTACCAGAATTTAACTTGAGTTTGATAACTTGGTTCTCTTTCCTTAACATTTATTTTTACAGTTACCTTATCCTTTAGCAAGTGATACTAGTTTTCCATTTATAGAAGGGATATAAAGTATTCTTTATGAAAACTTTTAAAATATAAACAAGTGATTCAATTTAAAGAAAAAAGGCAAATGATAGTGGTAAAGGTTATATGGAAATTGAAAACATAATAAATGAATTATGTAAGTGATTGAAATTTGTGAAATGTTATTTAAGACGTGTGTGTGTACCTGGCTGGGTGGTTCAGTTGGTTGGAGCATTATCTCGTGATCCAAAAGTTTGCAGGTTCAATCCCTGGTCAGGGCACATGCGTAGTTGTGGGTTAGATCCCTGGTTGGGGTGCACACGGGAGGCAACGGACCAGTGTTTCTCACATCGATGTTTCTCTCCCCCTCCCCCTTGTCCTCTCTCTAACATCAGTAAACATATCCTCAGGTGAGGATTAAAAAAAACACACGTGTGTGTGTGTGTGTGTGTGTGTATTTGGTATTGATTCTTGAATGGATGGATTTGTATTTGTCCTTGCTTATTTTGGGGAAGTGGGGAGAATAGGTTACAGTCATAATAGGCCCCATTGAAGCAAGTACAAGTGCAAGGAAAAAAGTAGCCAAATAGCAAAAATTGTTCCAGGACACAGCCTAGGACCACTTTGGGAGCAATATACAGTACACCAAATCCTACACAGCAAAGGGACCCACTCCCTTTGGAGTTAGTTGTGCCAGGATTTTGGAATACTTCATCTCCTTAAGTACAAGGTTGCTGAGATATAATGAGAGCTGGAACATAGGCTTTTTAATCTCTTGAGGAAAATAAGACAACAGTTCTTGAATAGGTGACAATTAACAGTATGTTTCCACCCATATCAGGTTCATAGAGATGCTTTTTCATCCCTTCATTTGAAGTCAAGAGGTGCCAAAACTAATTGATTTAGGTACAAACATAGATGTGTCCCAGCATGCTATGGGGGGGTTAGTCAGGGGGAAATTATACTGAATTCCGTTTCCTCACAATATTTCAATTACAGATAAAGTCTGATGAAAAACAATATAAAGGTAATGCTTCTTTACCTTTTTTTACCTCAACACATGAAACACATTTTGCAGGTTGGCCCACTGTGCACACACGTGCACACACACACGCACACTTTACAATACCTAAACAAAGGTTTGATGAAATAATACTCATCCTTATAGCAAGAGACAATGTGAGACTTTATTCTGTCTCATTGAAAAGTGATTTCCCGATCCACCAGTGGTCTCATTAGCAGATTGAGAAGCACTGCTGTCACCCACAGGTTCTCAGGGTTTAATGTGCATAGGGTCCACCTGTAAGCTTATTAAACTTCAGACTCCTGGGTCTTGGGTGTTCCTCCTTCCTTACCCTCCCTCTCTGGGGATACTTATTCAGTCCGGGCTGGAACTTGGGAATCTGCAAGTTTTGTAAGGGAACCAGATGATGCTGCTGCAGCTGAAACTTGGATACACTTTAAGAAAAACAATTTTAATGAAAACATTAATAGAATCCTGAAATGTTAGTTTATGAAAAAATTTATGAATCTTGCGGTCCAAATTTGGAAGTACCTCCATTACCTGCTGGATAAAGTTCAAATGCAAAATGACATTCAAGGCCCTTCATTGACTAGTCCCTACTGAGCTTTCGGGTATATCCCCAGCTGCAATCTTGTTGCCCTCCCTCACTCCTGTTCCAGGTACCAAACCATTCATCATTTACACACCACGTACTTTTTTTTAGCATATGAAAATTTGTTATTACTGTGTGTTCACCATCAAAAGATCACCATCAATGGTCTTTCCTTCTTACCTTTGTTTAAGGCCAAAAAAGAGACAGTGGCTATTTTGACAATCTTAAAGTGGACACCAGGAATGTTACCAATAGTATGACCTTTGCGACCAAATCCAGCAACCAGAACTTCATTGTTCCTCAATAAAATTCAAATAACCATCACTGGGTACAAAGACTATGATTTTTTTGTGCCTTTCTGATCAGCTGGACCCTAACACATTTCCTCATGGCAGAATTTGGCTGTTTGGCTTCAACTCAGCTTTTTCCAGTGCAATTTCCTTTGCATGGGAAACACCACCAAAAGGGTTGGCCTCCAAGGCTGTGCCCAAATGGGCTTTCTTGTACTGTGCATCATGCCATTTTGATCTTGTTGGTGGCTCAGGAACTTGCTGGCAGCAAGAAGACTATGATACTTGCCCATCCTGCTGGTGCCATGGGCCTGACCAAAAGAGACACACCACTTGCTTCCATGTGGACTCTCATTTCTTGCAATAGGGTGGAATAGCTACCTTGACCGATCCTTCCACTGGAAATAATTTCATATGCTCCATAACATACAAAAGACTTTTAAAGAAATGTGTTCATGATCCAGCAAGTTATTAAGGAATCCTCAGAGGCCCAAAACTAAGTTAGAAAGATAAGCAGTTGCCTTTTGCTTCATACACACTTGCTGAATTGGGTGATTTTTGAACTTTGGTTTTTCATGGCCTCAGCCATTAGGGACAAGAGATGAAACCCAGAACATGGCCGAGATAGGGGTTTAATAGGACCCCTCCCATAAAGTTAGGATCTCAATGGCCATACCTCTGTGTAAAGGTGATTCAGTGTAAGGGTGACTTAGAAACACATCTGTCACCTGAGGGATAACAACAATTACATGTCTTCAATGTTAGGCTGGGTAGAATTTAAAGAAAATATTCTCTGAGAATTTGTAACCACAATTTAACCCTTATAAGGATCTATAACATGAATTCACCCAACCGAAGTGATGCTAGACTATGGTGTGCCTGAGATGCCTTGTAGAGCCAAACACACATCCCCTTAGAGGGACTTGTCTTCCCCTAGGCCCCAAGGAATCCTTCCTGATAGAACTTTAAGAAATTTCAGCTCATCCCTCAACATTATAAAATAAATAAGCAAGGCGAATGAGTATTGAGCCAGCAGAAATAATAGACAGCAGAATCAGACCTATGAAGACTGTAGATAGTGGAATTATCATTCACAGAATATAAAAAAGTATTTAAATATAATTAAATTAAGAATAAAGAGTCAGACTATAAAAATGACAAAGTATATTTTTTAAAAAGAATTTCTAGAAATGAAAAATTATGGATTCAACATTAATTAGACGTAGCTGAGGAGAGAATTAGTAAGCTAGGGGGCAGATCTGGAAAAAAAAATCCAGAATGCAGCACATAGAGACAAAGAGATGAAAAATATCAAAGAGAGGATAGTAGATCTGGAAAACAGAATGAAACAATCAAATACCTGTGTAATTTATGTTCTAGAAGAAGAGGAGAGAAAGAATGATGCAAAGACAATCTTTAAACAGATAATGGTTGAGAAATTTTCAGTATTGGTGAAAAACACCTTTTCACACATTCAGGAAGCCCAGTGAATCTTAAGAAGGAAAGAAAGGAACCCACATCTGCATATATCATAAATGAAACTGTAGGACACCAAGACAAGAGAAGATCTTAACACAACCAGGGAAAAAGACAGATTATCTTTTAAGAATAGTGATCCTCCTGACAGTTATCCTCTGTCCTTTGGTTTTTCCTGGCCTCAGCCATAGGGACAAGAGATGAAACCCAGAACATGGCCGAGATAGGGGTTTAGTAGGGCCCCTCCCATAAAGTTAGAATCTCAATGGCCATACCTCTGTGTAAAGGTGATTCAGTGTAAGGGTGACTTAGAAACACATCTGTCACCTGAGGGATAACAACAATTACATGTCTTCAATGTTAGGCAATGTTTAGGATCGTATATGCAGCAAAAATATTTTTTAAAGGAAAGGGAAATAAAGACATTTGCAGACAAAATCTGAGTCAATTCATCACCAGCAGACTCTCACTGAAGGAAATCCTAAAAAACATACTTAGGCAGAAGGAAGATCTGATATGCAAGAAGGAATGAAGAGCAAGGAAAGTGCCAAAGACATAGATGGATTAAAAAAACATCAACTCCATGAGACAACTATGTCTTGTGACTACAGTTGAAGAGTTATAATCCTTATTTTTTGGTGGTCAGAGGAGGATTCAGATACTGATTGATTTTTTAAACTGGGAACTTTAGTTTATTGAATTGAGAGAGAGAGAGGAAGGGAGTATGAGAGAGAGAGAGAGCGATGAGGGGAGGGAGGGAGGGGGAGAGAGAGAGAGAGAAACATTGATTTGTTATTCCACTAATCTATGTACTCATTCATTGATTCTTGTATGTGCCATGGCTGGGGATCAAACCCATAACCTTGGAGTATTGGGGACAATGTTCTAACCCATTGAGCCACCTGGCCATGGCCCAGATACTGATCAAGTTTGGATTTTGAAAGCATGCATGCTAACCTTTCTAAGGTAGTCATGAAAAGAACAGAAATAGAATGGTTGCTATCACTTCCCTATAGTCCACTGCTCTAATGCTCATGGACCCCTATGCCTTACTCAGGTCTACACATATGGGCCATGGTATACAAGTGGGTAGCAATAGGAAGGGTCTGCCTGCATAGGGAGGAATTATCCCTGGCATTGTTTGGAATTGCCAGTCCATAGTAACAACAAAGCATAACAATTTTTAGTGTTTTTTTAAATTAAATATTTTACTGTTATTTTATTACAGTTGTCCCAGTTTTTCCCTCTTTGCCCTCTTCCACCCAGACCACCTCCCTCTCCCACAGTCAATGTCCATTCTGTTGTCCATGTCCATGGGTCATTCATACATGTTCCTTGACCAGTCCCTTCCCTTTCTTTCCACCCTTATATTCGCCCTGCCTCGTCGCTGTCAGTCTGTTCCTTGTTTCCATGCCTCTGGTTCTATTTTGCTCATTAGTTTATTTTGTTCATTAGGTTCCTCTTATAGGTGAGATCATATGGTATTTGTCTTTCACTGATCAGCTTATTTCACTTAGCATAATATTCTCCAGTTCTATCCATGCTGTTGAGAAAGGTAGGAGTTCCTTTTTTCTGCTATGTAGTATTCCACCATGTCAATGTACCACAGTTTTTTGATCCATTCATTTACTGATGGGCACTTAGGTTGTTTCCAGCACTTGGCTATTGTAAATAGTGTTATTATAAACATAGGGGTGCATAAGTTCTTTTGAATTGGTGTTTCTGGATTTTTAGTGGGTTTTATTATTGTGTTTAAATTCCTTACTCCCCCAACTTTATGGCAGTGATCCTAGATTCTCTTTGATAACTCTTTCTTCCTCATGCAAGGTCTGATTATTCAATTTGCAAATATCTGGTCCTTTGCTTCTTTTTTTTTTTTAAAGATTTTATTTATTTATTTTTAGAGGGAGGGGAAGAGAGGGAAAAAATGAGAGAAATTTAGATGTGAGAAACACTGATTGGTTGTCTCTACACACCCCCATCTGGGACCTGGGCTGAAACCCAGGCATGTGCCCTGACTGAGAATCGACCCGGCAACCTTTAGGTTTGTGGGGTGATGCCCAACCCACTGAGCCACACCAGTCAGGGTTGGCTCTTTGGTTCTTTTTGACCATTCTTCTTTAGATCATTTCCTTGATCAACAATATACTTTAGGACAGTTGTTCTAAAAGTGTGGCCCACAGACCCCTAGGGTTCCACAAGTCCCTGTCAGGGGATCCTCCAGGTCAAAACTATTTTTATCTAACTATCTATCATCTATCTATCTATCTATCTATCTATCTATCTATCTATCTATCATTTCACCCAAGAATATGTTTATTGATTTTAGAGAGAGAGGAAGGGACATTGATATGAGAGAACAACATTGATCTGTTGCCTCACCTACATAGCCCAACCAGGGATCAAATCTGCCACCTTTTTGGTGTATGAGTTGACGCTCCAACCAAGTCCCACCCTGGCCAGGGCCAAAACTATTTTTAGATTAATACAAAGACCAACATTTGCCATTTTGCTGTGTTGATGTTTGAACTAATGGTGCAAATGCAATGGTAGCTAAAGCTGCTGGCATCTTAGCAGAAATTGAGGCAGTGGCTCCAAACTTTGTGTTACTTGTGTTGCATACCAAAGCAGGATGATTGTCTCAGGAAATGCACTTATGCAACTGTTAAGTTATCTGCTATTCTTTCACAAAACGTCATTTTTATAAAAGAATGAGTGACAGAAGAGTGTAGGGAAGATTTCTGCTTACAGGAAAACTGTGCCTTTTCTATAGCACATGCTTAGCCGATTATGATTCTATGAAGCTATTACAACTCTGTAAATTGTAGATAACTGATAGCAATGCAAAATAATTCTTGTCTATAGATATGCAAATGAATTCTGTCAGGTGGAAAATATCCCTTCCCCCTCTATAAAAAATCCAGGTTTGTGCCATTTGCACATTAATTTCAACATTCTTTTATTCATCATAAATTTGTGCATCTTTGACTTCTCCTTTTAACTGGTTGAAACATCTGTCTGGCACCCTCATTATGAGTTAAATAAAAATTTTAACATGTGTTCATTTTATATCTGTATGACAGTTATGGTTTTATGTTTTTAAAAAAATTATCTTTTAACAAAAACTATAATTACTCCACCTTAAATATGTGGCAGAAAATTTCTCAAAAATAATTGAAATGAGCTTGTCAAGGAAAATACTGACAGTATTTGTTACCAAAGATCAAATTCTAGCTTTCAAGTGAAAATCAGAGTATCTGTCATTATGGCCCTAGCCAGTGTGGCTTGGTTGTTTGGAGTATTGTCCCATAACCAAACGGTTGCAGGTTTGATTCCCAGTCAGGGCACATGCCTGGGTTGTGGGTTTGATCTCTGTCTGGTCCAGGTGCGTGTGATCCCTAGTATGAACACAGAAGGCAACCGATAGATGCTTCATTTTTGCATCGATGTTTCTTTCCCTTCCCCTCTCTCTAAAAGCAATAAAAAAGTCCTCGGGTGAAGATTAAAAAGAAAAGAATACCTGTCACTATGAACTTGACAACTTCTGAGTACACTTATCTCATGCAATTGGTAGTGATGTTAATGAATATGATCTTGTATAATGAAATGTGACAACATTTGAAAGATCTGAACAGCTCAGTGAGCCAGTATTTTCCAAATGACCAATACATGATGTTGAAAGATCATGCATAGTTAAAAAAATCCATTTAAAATGCATGATAGGCCAATAGATTTTAATGTAACAAGTATGAAAAATCAATTAATATGGTTTCAGATTCTACATGCAACTAATGTTTAAGAAAACACCACTTGCTGAGTTTTGATGTAGTATCTAAGAATAAAATTCACAATTATCTGAGCAGTCTATTAAAATATTATTTCCCTTTAATGACTAGTACACATCTGTGCGAGACTGTATTTTCTTCGTATACTTCAAATAACAAATCACAATAGATTGCATGCAGAAGCAAATATGAGAACCCAGTTGTCCTCTATCAAGCCAGGCATTAAGAATATTTGCATATGTAAAACAATGCCACTCTTCTTCATTAATTTTTTTTTTGTTTTGACCTAACTTCTATTCCAAAAAAATTAAAGAGGAAGGAAGCTCATTTTACAAGTTCAGAATTACCTTGGTTCCAGAACCAAAGACAATACAAAAAAAAAAAAAAAGAAATAAAACAGTAGGCCAATATTCCTAATGAACATACAGGCAAAAATCCTCAACAAAATAGTAATTCAGCGTGACCAAGTGGGATTTATTCATAGGATGCAAGGTTGGTTCAATATCTGGAAGTGAAGTAACATGATACACTATATAAACAAAATGAAGGATGAAAATCATATGAACATGTCAATGCAGCAGAAAGATCCAGCATCCATTTATGATAAAAACTCTCAGCAAAGGGGAATAGAGGTACTGTACCTCAACATAATAAAGGTTATATAAAACAAATATAAAACAAACCCACAGCTAACATCATACACATGGTAAAAAGCTAAAAGCACTTATCTTAAAATAGGAACAAGACAAAGATGTCTACTTTCACCACTTTTATTCAACATAGTGGAAGTCTTAGCCACAGCAATCAGATTAAAAAAAAAAGAAAAGAAAAGGCATCCATATTGGAAAGGTAGAAGTAAAGCTCTCATTATTTGCAGATGACATGATAATATATAGAGAGAACCCTACAGATTCCACCAAAAAACTATTAGAACTGATAAATTCAGTAAAGTTGCAGGATACAAAATAAATATCCAGAAATCAATTGCATTTCTATATACCAATAATGAACTATCATAAAGGGAAACTAAGAAAATGATCCTGTTCACAATTTTTTCAAAAAGAAAAAAATACCTAAGAATAAATTGAATCAAGAATGTAAAAGACCTGTACTCAGAAGGAAATTGAAGAATATACAAGTGATGGAAGAATGTACCATTTCCATGGGTAGGAATAATTAATGTTATTAAAATATTTATACTATCCAAACCAACCTATAGACTCAATGAAATTCCTATCAAAATACCAATGGCATTTTTCACAAGACTAGAAAAAATAATCCTAAAATTTATATGAAACCACAAAAGACTCCAAATAGCCAAAGTGATCTTGACAGAAAAGAACAAGGTTGGAGGTATCACACTACCTCATACCAACTATACTACAAGGCTATAGTAATCAAAATAGCATTGTACTGGAATAAAAATAGACACATAGATCAACAGAACAAAATAAAGAGCTCAGAAATAAACCCATACCTATATGGTCAATAAAAGTATGATAAAGGGGGCAAGTATATATAACGGGGTAAAAACTGTCTCTTTAATAAATGGTGCTGGAAAAACAGGACAGATACATGGGGAAAAAAAGGAAACTAGATCACCTTGTTACATCATATACAAGAATAAACTCAAAATGGATTAAAGACTTAAATTTTAGACCTGAAACCATAAAACTCCTAGAAGAAAACAAAGTCAGTAAACTCTTTTACATCACTCTTAGCAATATTTTTTTTCTGATATATATCCTCAGGCAAGGGGAAGAAGAAGAAAAACTAATGGGACTATATCAAACTAAAAAGTTTTTGCACAGCAAAGGAAACTATCAATAAAACACAAAAAGACAGCCTACCAATTGAGAGAAGATATTTGCCAGTGATACATTTGATAAGGGGTTAATATCCAAAATATATAAAGAACTCATACAACTTAACACCAAAATAACCCCACAAACAATCCGATTAAAAAAAAAAAGGGTAGAGAACCTAAACAGACACTTCTCCAAAGAGGACATAGAGATGGTAAATAGACATATGAAAAGATACTCAGTGTCACTAATCATCAGGGAAATGCAAGTCAAAACCACAATGAGATATCACCTCACACCTGCCAGAATGGTTACCATCAATAAATCAATAAACAAGTGTTGGTGAGGATATAGAGAAAAGGGAATCTTTGTACACTGTTAGTTGGAATGCAAATTGGTGCAGTCACTATGGAAAACAGTATGGAGGTTCCTCAAAACATTAAAAATAGTACTATCATATGACCACACTCCTGGGTATTTATCCAAAACATCTAAACCACTAATTTGAAAAGATGTATGCATCAACATATTCATTGCAGTATTATTTACAGTAACCAAGATATGGAAGCAACTTAAGTGTCTATTAATAGGCAAATGGATAAAGAAGAAGTAGTTCATGTATACAACGGAATATTACTCAGCCATAAAAAATGAAATCTTACTGTTTGTGACATGGATGAACCTAGAGGGTGTTATGCTAAGTGAAATAAGTCAGAGAAAGACAAATACCTTATGATTTCACTTATATATGAAATCTAAATGGAAGCATACACTGTGTTCATGAGTTGGAAGAATTATCATTAAAATGTCCATACTACCCAAAGTAATTTATATATTCAATGTAATCCCTATTAAAATACCAATGACATATTTCACAGATAGAGAACACATATTTCAAAAACTTATATGGAACCATAAATAACCCTGAATAGACTCAACAATTTTGAGAAAGAAGAACAAAGTAGGAGGAATCACAATACCTGATATCAAACTATTTTACAAGGCTACTGTAATCAAAACAGTATGGTACTGGCATAAGAACAGACACATAGACCAATGGAACACAATAGAGAGTCCAGAAATAAACCCAAGTCTCTATGGTCAATTAATATTTGACAAAGGGGGAAGAAGCATAAAATGGAGTAAAAATAGCCTCTTCAACAAATGGTGTTGGGAGATCTGGACAGCTACATGCAAAAAAATGAAACTTGATCACCCACTTACACCATACACAAAAATAAACTTAAGATGGATAAAAGACTTAAATATAAGTCGTGACAGCATAAAAGTCCTAGAGGAGAGTGTAGGCAGGAAAATTTCAGATATCCCATGCAGCAATATTTTCACTGATATGTCCCCTAGAGCAAGGGATATAAAGGAAAGATTAAACAAATGGGACTACATCAAATTAAAAAGCTTTTGCACAGCTAAAGAAAACATCAACAAAAGGAAAAGGGAACCCACCATATAGGAAAATGTATTTGCCAATGATACCTTGGACAGTGGTTTGATCGACAAAATATATAAAGAACTCACATGACTCCACATCAGGAAGACAAACAATCCAATTAAAAAATGGGCAAAGGACCGGAACAGACACTTCTCCAAGGAGGACATACAGAGGGCCCATAGACATGTGAAAAGATGCTCAACGTCACTAGCCATCAGAGAGATGCAAATTAAAACCACAATAAGATACCACTTTGCACTGGTGAGAATGGCCATTATTATTTTTTTAATTTTTAATTTTTTTTATTGTTCTTCAGTACAGTTGTCTCTATTTTCCTGCCACCACCTTTCCCCGCCCCACCTCCCACCCTCAATCCTACCCCCCTTTAGTTTTGTCCATGGGTCCTTTATACATGTTCCTTAATGACCCTTCCCCTTCTTTCCCCCATGACCCCCTCCCCTCTCCCCTCTGGTTACTGTCAGTTATTTATTTATTTATTTATTTTTAACATTTTTTAAAATTGTTGTTCAAGTACAGTTTTCTGCCTTCCCCCCCAGCCCTCCCCACCACCCCAGCCCTCCCCACCTCCTTCCCGTCTTTCCACCCTCCTTGTTATTGTCCATGTGTCCTTTATAATTGTTCCTGTAAACCCTTCACCCTTTCCCCCCATTATCCTCTCTCCTCTCCCTTCTCGTCACTGCCAACCTGTTCTCAATTTCAATGTCTTTGGTTATATTTTGCTTGCTTGTTTGTTTTGTTGATTAGATTCCAGTTAAAGGTGAGACCATATGGTATTTGTCTTTCATCACCTGGCTTATTTCACTTAGCACAATGCTCTCCAGTTCCATCCATGCTGCCACAAAGGGTAGAAGCTCCTTCTTTCTTTTTGCTGAGTAGAATTCCAATGTGTAAATGTACCATAGTGTTTTGATATAATGGCCATTATTAACAAATCAACAAACAACAAGTGCTGGTGAGGATGTGGAGAAAAGGGAACCCTAGTACACTGTTGGTGGGAATGCAGACTGGTACAGCTACTGTGGAAAACAATACGGAATTTCCTCGAAAAACTAAAAATGAAACTATCTTTGACCTGGTGATTCCACTGCTGCAATTATACCCTAAGAATCCTGAAACACCAATTCAAAAGAACCTATGCACCCCAGTGTTCATTGCAGCATTATTTATAATAGCCAAGTGCTGGAAACAGCCTAAGTGCCCATCAGTAAATGAGTGGATCAAAAAACTGTGGTGTATTTACACAGTGGAATTCTACGCAGCAGAGAGAAAGAAGGAACTCCTACTCTTCCTGACAGCATGGATGGAACTAGAGAGTATTCTGCTAAGTGAAATAAGCCAGGCAGTGAGAGACAAATACCATATGATCTCACCTATAAGTGGAACCTAATCAACAAAACAAACAAGTGAGCAAAGTAGAACCAGAGACATAGAAATAAAGAACAAACTGATAGTGACCAGAGGGGAGGAGGTAGGGGGATAATGGGAGAAAGAAGGGGAAGGGTCGAGTCAAGGAACATGTATAAAAGACTCATGGACAAGGACAATGATGGGGGGAGGCATGAAGGGGGGAGGTTGTGGGCAGGCCAGAGAGAGCAATGGGGGAAAAATGGGGACAACTGTAATTGAACAACAATAACAAAATTTAAAAAATGAACTGATTAATGGTAGTTTATGTCAGAGGATGGGGTATGGAAAGAAATGGGACTGTGGATTAAAATGAAGTTGAATTTTCTCTTGCATTGTGTGGGAGTCTTCTAGGAGTAATTGGTCTAGTCCTGGCTTTGCCATTAATAATAATAGTATCAATTATTTTGGGGGCACTTATTCTGTGCTAAATGTACTACATAGATTGTTTATTTTTACAATAATCTTAAAAAGTATACTCTTTTATTATCTTATATTACTATTATCATAATTATTATTATTCTTAAGTAAACCCCGTTTCAAAGGTTAAGTGACTTGCCCAGACTCTACAACAGCCAGGATGCAAACTCCATTCCATTCTGCTTCATAAGCCGGAGTCCATGTCAGCTCTTGATTCTGAATGACCCTGACCAGGTTTCCTAATTTTCCTGGGTCTGTAAAACAAATGAGTTTAGATGGAGCTTCACTCACCGTGGTCAGGTCCTCAGCACTATGTAAAACATATAGCACATTCTTCTGCCTTAGGAGGCTGCCAGTCTGGACGATCCTAATGTCTGGTCAAGTTGCCTGATTCTGTAATTTTTACAAACCATATTCTCAGCACTGTCACGGTGAATCCTGGGGTTTGAGTAGCATTGTTGAAAGTGAAGAAGTCCAAGCAGAGAATAAGGGGCTTCCAGTTCATTAGTATGGAGATGCAAGATATTAATCCAGTAGTTAATTTGTTATGCCACTGAATCTAGAGGCCTGAAACCAGAAACCTAAGCATGAAGCTTCCACTGCTTTAGGATTTATTCCACATCACCCCTCCTCCCCACCCTCCACCCCACCCAATTCAGGAATTGCTTTCAGCTAACATTACCTATGCTTTCTGAGCACAAGCCAGACTATTGTGCTGGAAATAATGTGTTAGTCTTATTGAAGTGGCTTGTGTTGCCATAGTTACTATTTGGGTTTTGTGCCCCTAAAATTTCAAGTATTTCTCAAGTAAAAAGAGTTTGCTGATTTTTCTATTTTCTCTTTGGAAAATCAGATTGGAGAAGAAGCAGATTTTATATCTTGTTAAATTTACCCGTTCTAGGTGGATACTGTCATACCAAGCATTGTGTAATGGTTTAACTATCCACTGGTGAAAAGTGGGCCAGGCCACGACCTTGAAAAATGTAGTTATCAGCACCCTGCTGAGGACCCACAATCACTGCCTGGTGATGGATGGGAAGGCAGGTTGTCATTGCCAGTTGTGCAGCTCAGGAAGTTGCATGACACAGCTGGTTATTTATGACTGAACTACACGGAACCCCTTAGGTTTCCCAGTTGCTGCCACTCTTTACATGGTCACTTGCTGCCTAGAGCTGAGGGTGGGTCAGAAGTTTGTAGAGATGGGATGGGGAGGTAGACATAAACTGGTATGGGCACAAAGGGCAAACCTTGCCACCTAGCACACATGAGCAACTAGAAGTACAGCACACAAAGATGCTGTTTTGCAGCCATGATGTCTGTTTGCCTATCTGGTTTGCAAACTCTGCATAGAGCCCAGAAATAGTCCCCTCTGCCTGATTGTCATGAGCCAGACTGGTCTTTATGTGGCTGTCTCCTAGGAGCCCAAAGCTATGCCACATGGCTGGAAGCTGTGTTTACAAGCTTTTCATCAGTCTTCCTTAACTTGTGGTTGCTATGGTTTCCTTCGCCTGCTGGGCCTGGCCTTTTGAAGGGGACAAGCTGTCCACTCAACCAAAAGCCAGAGGCACAGCTCTGCCAGCACTGGCCTTTTGGCCACTGTCCCAACCATATCTCATCACCTGCCCATACTGAGCCCTCAACTCTCCCCCTTGTGGGGCTGACTTTGAGTTTTGCCCCAGACTAGTCCAGTGTGGGGTCCACCTTACTGCTGTCTTGGGACCTTCCATATTTGCCTCAGTTGGGGTATTCCTTTGCCTCTTGTTGCACTGACTTCTCAATAGCTCAAGTTCTACTTTGCAGAGGCCTGTCCTCCTCTATAATAGTTACCTACTTACATACAGGGCTCAATTAAAGCTGGAGACAACTCCATCTGGAGACATCTGTGGCTGCTGGCCCATCATCCATTCTCCCTCTTTCAGGTGATCGTACTTTGTCTTTTAGAGAACCATTCCACTGATCCCATTCTCAGCTTACAGGTTTATAATAGGGCTCATTCCAGACCTCTTATTCCAGGGCCTGGCCATTCCAAATATTATTATCTCCCAGCTTCAATGACTGGTCCAGGAATCGACACGTGATCCAAGTCTGATAAATGAATATTAATTGTGGAAATTTTGCAAGAAATGTTTTTTGCCCTGTGTTTGTTCAGGCGGTTGGATGTAATCCTGATGTGCTGAGTGGGAGGCTACTATTTAAGGAGAATGAAATGATGAAGCTGAGAACAGAATTAAGAGGTCAAGAGAGAGCCTGTGGTGACTGGGTGACATTGTTTGCATGCCTTAACTGTAGTCCAAATACTTAGGTGACAATAAACTCCCTTTTTATGCAAATGCCTTTTTGAGTTGTGTTTTCTGCCACTTGTAATGGAAAGAGTCAGATATATCCCCATTTATGAAGACACTGAGGCTCCAAGAAGTGAAATAACCCACTCAGGATACTCAGCTACTGCTATTTGACCCCATTTCTCTTGGCTTCAAAGACTATCTCTCTTTTCACCATCCCATGCTGACTCCGAACAGTACATTTGTGACACATTTCACAATAGGCAGTATACTTTTACATGGCTTACACTGCACACCAATTCACTGCTGTCACCATGTGCTCCCAGCACAGGGCTATTATTATTGTTATGAACAGAATTATCATTCCCATTTTCCAGATGATGGTATTGAGGATTGGTTACATGTGTATACTTTGCTAGTGAGTGGCAAAGTGGGGCTGCTGATTTTAATTCTAGTTTCATATTCATTCCATTTGTCTCCATTACTTCCTGAATATGCTACAAGAGAGATTGTCCTATCTGGAGGAGGCCTCTTGTTCTTTACTTTTTCCCAAGGAGCCTTGGCCACCCCATGCCTTGGAGGTAGTTGGCTTTGGAGGAGGCCTGATGTGATGGAAAGGGCATGGGGTCTGGGAATCAAATAGACCCAAATTTAGATCTTGCTTCCACCACTCACTGGCTCTGTTACCATAAGCAAATCAGTCACTTTATCTGAACTCCAGTTTCCTCTTCTGTGAAACCTATGAGTCAGGGAAAATAATATTTATTCATTTAACCTTCCAATATTTTTGTAAGAATTAAATAAAGTCAATATATGTGAGCAGTAATAGTAATAACTCCACAATGAACATGAATCGAGAATTTACTATTATTATCTCTGCGTTCCATAGGAGAAAACTGAGGCACAGAAAAGTCAAATAACTTGCCCAAGGAAGAGCAGTATTTAACCCAAACGTGCTGGTTAGGAGCCCTTAATCACAGGTCTTGGCACAGGATTAGTGCTTAAATAACAGGAGACTCTCTCCATCCCACTCCCATTTCTTTAGAAAGCTCAGCATCTGGTGTTCATGACAGAACTGAAGCGGTGGAACAAGGGTAGAAGAGGGTTATGTCCAGGTGGCACAGATCAGAGTGAGGCTGGAGGCTGTACCAGACAGGTAATTATGGTCAAAGCACTTTCTTGGATCAGAGACCAAGAAGACAGATGAGGCCTAGATGCCAGTGAAGGAAGGCCCAGCAAGAGGACCAGAGAACTCACACTAGGGGACAACTTAGTTACTCAGAAGGCTCTATATTTCAGGCGCAGAGCTTTGCTGTAGTTTCTGTTAAGCCAGAAACCCATTGAAGAGTGGCTCATTTGTATCCAGCAGGAGAAGGGGTTAGGATTAGGGGAAATGGTAGTTCTGGCAGGCATCTGTGTCTTGACATTGACTAAGGCTTGATGGTGATAATCTTGATTCATTCATTCAATATATCTTTGTAACCTGATGGAGAAAAGTCTTATTTTCTTAGCAATAGATTCTTCCCTCTCTTAGCACCCTATCCTCTCACTCCCCTTTTAGGAGACCCCCATGTAGATTAGTGAACACTTCAATCAGCTGCTTTGGGTGGGGGTGAAGATGAGCTCGTAAGCATCAAGCTTGAAGAACAATAGACAGATGGTTCTACTCCATTAACCAACCACCAGGCTGTTATTTGGCTGAGTGGGTTGGCACTCTAAGGCTGAAAACTGAACATCTTTGGGAAAATAGAGCATATTTTTTAGAGGCTGAGGTAATGGAAGAAGAAGAGAAGGAAGGAAAAATGAAGGAGAGGACTTTGAAGAAAAAGAAGAGAAACATTTAAAGGAACTTTTATGCAGTCTTGCTATATTATATGCAAGTAAACTTTCTTTTCTGACTCCCCAAGAATTTTTCAGTAAAATAGACATTCCTTATTGATGTGTTGGAGAGTTTAATCTCTTTTGAGAATGCATTGAAATGCTGAGTCTCAGTTCAAGGTGGGCATGTGATGAGCAAAATTTGCCCTCCAACATCTTGCCACATCTGGGTCACATATTTTTGGAATGTGTACTATGTGCCAGGTACAATGCCAGGCACTAAGGTTACTAAGACAAATAGACATGTTCTTAAAGAGCATATGACCTTTTGACAGAGCATATTTGAAGACAGATTACTGTGGAAGACCTTTAATTTGCAAGGCCAAACATCAGAGTTGTTCTAAAGGATATTAAAAGTTGTCATGGCACTTCCAGTCAAGATGGTGCAGTAGGCAGACATGGCTCACCTCTTTGCACAACATCAAAATTACAACTGAAATATAGAACAACCATTTCTCAGAATCATCATAAACTGAGTTGAATGGAAGTCTGACAACTACAGAATTAAAGAAACCACATCCATCCAGACTGGTAGGAGGGGCATAGACCCAGAATGGGCTGAACCCTCACCCATGTGTGGTCCATAAAAATTTCGGAGGGATATCTCGTGAGCAAAGAGTCCCAGACCAACACCAGGCCCCCAGCCCAGGGTTCCAGTGCCAGGAAGATAAGTCCTCAAAGCTTCTGGTTGCAAAAAACGGAGGGGATTGAGTCAGTGGAAGAAACTGCTGAAGCCCCAAGCAGTTTTTCTTAAAGAAGACGTACACATCCTCACCTACTCAGACTCACTCCCTCTTAGCTCCAACACCAGGGCAGTAGCTTGAAAGGCAGTGGCATAAAGGGAGAAACTGAAGTGTCTGGCATTAATGCAGGCATAGGCCATTGTCTCTTTTCTAAACTCTCCCCCCACAGAGCCAGAGACTCTATCAAACTTGCTAACACTGACCCTCCTTGGAGATCCCTAGAGACTCAGCCCCACCCCAATTTATGGGCCTACCCAAACTACTTTTCCATATGAATGGCTGGTCTTGGCTCATGCTTCACTACTTCCTAAGTCCTCTCAAAAAGGTAACAGCTGCCACAGTGAGCCCCAGGCCGACACTAACAGCAGCTAGCCTAGATTCACAGCTTGTCTTCACCTGGAAGTCTCTAAGTCCAGCACAAGTAGTGGCCATCTCAGATTGCTTTACAGCTCAGGAAGGGGAGCCCAGGCAAAACACAGGTGGGGGCTGACCTTGTCCTGACCTTGTCCAGTGCACCCATTAGACAGCTACAGACCACGTCAGACCACCACCATCCTGCCCCTGCACAGCTGATCCTCCACAGAGACTGGAGATTGGTGGTAAGTAGTCACAGACAATCCTTGCAGTTGATTGGCCTGGGTAAATCCCTCCCATTGATCTGCCAACAGCAACCAAGTCTCAACTACAAGAGGAGGGTGTACTCAGCCCACAGAAAGGTCACACCTCTAGTAACCCAGCTTAGGTGATAAAGGAAGGCTATGCCACTGGACCCTACAGGACACCTAACACATTAGGTCATACTACCAAGACACAAGAGTCAAAGCAGCTCCACCTAATACATAGAAACAAACACAGGAGGCTGCAAAATGAGGAGACAAAGAAACATGGCCCAAATGAAAGAACAGATCAAAACTCCAGAAAAAGAGCTAAATGAAATGGAGATAAGCAATCTATCAGATGCAGAGCTCAAAGCACTGGTTATAAAGATGTTCAATGAACTTAGTGAGACCTCAACAGCATAAAAAAGATCCAGTCAGAAATCAAGGATACTAATTGAAATAAAGAACAATTAATTTACATGGAAACAACAGTAGAGTGGGTGAAGCCAAGAATCAAATCAATGATTTGAAACATAAGGAAGCAAAAAACAACCAAGCAGAACAAGAGGAAAAAAGAATACAAAAAAAAAAGAGAATAGGTTAAGTAGCCTCTGGGACTACTTCATGAGGCCCAACATTTGCATGATAGGGGTGCCAGAAGGAGAAGAGAAAGAACAAGAAAATGGAAACTTATTGAAAAAATAATGAAAGAAAACTTCCCTAATTTGGTGAAGGCAATAGACATGCAAGTCCAAGAAGCCAGAGAGTCTCAAACAAGACAGATGCAAAGAGGCCCACTCCAAGACACATCATAATTAAAATGCTAAATGTTAAAGACAAAGAGAGAATCTTAAAAGCAGCAAGAGAAAAGAAGTTAGTTATGTAGAGGGGAGTTCCCATAAGACTGTCAGCTGATTTCTCAAAACAAATTTGGCAGGCTAAAAGGGATTTGCAAGAAATATTCAAAGTCATGAAAAGCAGGGACCTACAGCCAAGATTGCTCTACCCAGCAAAGTGATCATTTAGAATCAAAGGGCAGCTAAGGAGCTTCCCATACAAGAAAAAACTAAAGGACTTTGTCATCACCAAACCATTATTACATGAAATGTTAAAAGGACTTATTTAAGAAAATAGAAGATCAAAATTATGATCAATAAAATGGCAAAAATAAATATCTGTCAACAATTGAATCTAAAAAACAAGCTAAGCAAACAAGAAGAACAGAGACAGAATCATGAATACAGAGTGTTTTAATGGTTGCCAGATGGGAAGAGGGTGTGGGGGAATGGGTGAAGAGGTAAGGGGATTAAGAAGTACAAATAGGTAGTTACAAATTAGTCATGGGATGTAAAGTACAGTATAGGAAATAAAGTAGCCAAAGAACCTATATGCATGACCCATGGACATGAACAATCATGAGGGGATTGCCTGAGGGACTGAGGCAGGTCTCCAAGGTGGGTCAAACAGTATTAGCTTAGTGGATGGAGTCTCAGATATGGCATCAGCTTGCTGGCTGTGTTGGGGGAGGGTTTAGAAAATGGACAATGGCCTCTGCTTGTATTAATGGCAGACACTTAGTTTGCCACTGCCTTTCAAGCTACTGCCCTGGTACTGGAACTAAGAGGGAGTGAGTCTGCGTAGGTGAGGGTGTGTGTGTGTGTCTGCTTGGGGCTTCAGCAGTTTTTTCCACTGACTCAATCCCCTCTGGTTTTTGAAGCCAGAAGTTTTGGGACTTATCTTCCTGGCACTGGAACCCTGGGCTGGGGGCCTGGTGTTGTCTGGGACTCTTTGCTCACGAGATATCCCTCTGAAATTTTTATGGACCACACATGGGTGAGGATTCAGCCCATTCTGGGACTATGCCCCTCCTACCAGTCTGGATGGATGTGGTTTCTTTAATTCTGTAGTCAGACTTCCATTCAACTCAATTTCTGACAAGTCTGAGAAATGGTTGTTCTATATTTTAATTGTAATTTTGATGTGGTTGTGCAAGAGGTGAGCCATGTTTACATACACTGCCATCTTGACCAAAAGGTCACTATTCCCTGGAGAAACAGTGTTTTTTTTTTTTTTTTTGGTGAGTTAAATTCACATAGAGAAACATACAGATCTTAAATGTATAATTAGATTAGTTTTGATAAATATATGTATACTCTTGGGTAACTACCACCCCAGTCATGGTAAATATTTTCATCACTCTAAAAAGTTCCCCAGTGACCCTCTCTGGTTAATCCCCACCTCCATAGGCAACTTCTGTTCTGATATCCTCAAATTGTTTTTCTAGTTTCATTGTGATATAACTGACATACGGCACTATATAAGTTTATTGTGTACAGCATAATGACTAGACCTATATATTTTGTGAAATGATTACACAGTAAGTTTAATTAATATCCATTATATCTCATATGGATACAAAAAAAAAAGGAAAAAAAATTTTTTTTTGGCGATGGGAACTCTTAGTGTTTACTTTCTTAACAGCTTTCAAGTACAATAACAGTGTTTACTCTCAGCCTGCTATACTTTACATCCCCAGTACTTTCTTATTTTACAACTGGAAATTTGACCACCTTTCTCCAATTTCACCCCCCTCCCAGGTCCATCCATGTTCTTAGAAATGGTATGATTTCCTTTTCTTTATGGCTGAATAATATTCCATTGTATGTAAATACCACAACTCGTCTACCTAGTTGTCTGTGAATGGACATTAAGGTTGTTTCCATGTGGGTGTGGCAGTTGTAAATAATGCTGCTATAAACACGGGTGGTGGGGAACATATATCTTTTTGACATAGTGTTTTTATTTCCTTCAGATATAGTCACAGAAGTGAAATTGCTGGATCATATTATAATTCTATTTTTAATTTTTTAGGAACCATCATACTTTTTTTCATCATGGATGTACTAATTCATAATTCCATCAACATTATATAAGATTCCATTTTCTACACATCCTCCCCAACACTTGCTATCTCTTGTTTTTCTTATAATAGCCATTATAATAGCTATGAGGTGGTATCTTGTAGTTTTGATTTGCATTTTCCTGATGATTAGAGATGTTGAGCACTTTTCATGTACCTGTTGGCCATTTGCATGCATATCTTCTTTGAAGAATGTCTATTCAGGTCAGGTAATTTGCCTATTTTAAAATTGGGTCGTTTGGGATTTTTTTTTTTTTTTTTTTTTGCTATTGAGTTGTATAAGTTCTCTATATATTTTGGCTATTAACCATTTTCAAATATTTTTGCCCATTCAGTAGGTTGCCTTTTTATTTTGCTGATGGTTTCCTTTGCTATGCAGAAGTTTTTTAGTTTGGTGTAGTTCTACTTGTTAGTTTTTTTATTTTGTTATTTTTTCTTTAGGTGTTATATCCCAAAAAACCAGTGCCAAGGCCCTGATTTCTATCACCATGGATTACACTTTGAATTTTACATGAAAGAGAATGTCATAGAGGATTTACTTGTTTGCTACACACTTATTTTAAAAATTGACTTTCCCCCTTTTATACTAATTATATATTTTTCTGATTGTAAAAAATATATTATTTATTATCAACATTCAATAATATAGAATAATATTATATAGAATTAAAAATGATTCTTTTTAGATCCACTTCCTACATGTAACCAATAAATCTCGGCATATTTTCTTATGATAGTTGTTTTCAAAGTCTTGTGTCCATACTAACAACATCAGAGATCTTGTTAGAAGTGCAAAATTTTTATCCTTATCCCAGGCCTTTTTAATCAGAAACTCTAGGGATGGGGTTCAACAATGTGTTTTAAAAAGTTCTCCAGGTGTCTCTAATACATATTTGAGAATCATTTCCTTAGAATGTTTTTATTTCCTTTTTTCTTTTTCTTCCTAGATGAGATCATACTATATTAACATTTTTTACATTCTACCTTTTCATGTAACAATTTATCAGAAGAAGTACCATGTCATGACAGACAATGAGTTAAATTATCTACCTAAAATTTTTTTGTGTGGTCTGTAAGTATAGTAATGAGGCTAAATGTGGCCTGTTTTGGCTTTTGCCTTCTCTTGGGATAATTATTTCCCAATATCGCCACATTTATGGACTGCTTCCTTTACTTGGTGTCATCACCACATGCTACGATGAGGCTGAAAATGTGTTTGGGTAGAATGACTGCAGTTTTACTTGGGAAGATTTACAAACAGACCTTGTGTCATGTAGAACTAGCAAGTATAAATTTTGTCCACAAAATGACACAGAGGGCTGACATTTGTGTTTTCCAAATAAGAATCAGTCTTAAGGAGTCTAGGTAGGCAAATACAGATATGCCAATGGTAGAAGAGACATCTTGAAGGAAATGTACCTATGTGGCTCTGTTGGGGACACTGTGTAAGTCCTTGGTTCTGGTTCAACAGTAACCTCTCTCTTGCCTCATGACAGAGCACTGCTGAGGAACACTGCATCCATTGGTAGACTCGGACTGGCAGGCTTAACTTTGATCCACCTTGGAGAATGCCCATTGACTCTTCTTATCTTAAGATGACATTTGTTAGGCTGAAAGAGGAGGGCAAGGGACCTTATCCAAAACTGTTCCTAGAGTATAGCCCTCTGCATAAAGACTTTCTAGTCATCTTACAAGAAACAATCTTTTGGATATCCAAAGTGGTGGTAGAGTGAGTGAAAGCTACACTAACCTCCACCCAGGACCAAACTGGAATTACAACTAAATTACAGAAGAATCATCCTGAGTAACCAACTGAACACTGAGAGAAGCCTTATAACCAAGGACAAACAGAAGAAACCATTTCACCATGTCAAGAGTGAAGGGAAATACGGAGGTGCAAGAGGGCTGACTGGGCTCCAACCGGCGGCAGTTGAAGTTCTGGAGGGATATTTCAGCAGCTGGGGACTTCCCCCTGAGAAGTATGGGGCCTAACCCCCAAGCTCTGCTCCCCAACCTAGAGTACCACAACCAGGAAAGGAACCCCCATTATATCGGCTGTGAAAAGCAGTGGGGTTTCTGTCTGCCAGGGAGAGATGGTTAGAAACAAGGATGCTCTTAAAGGGCCAACACACAAAATTTCGTTTGCAGACACTTACCCTGTGCTCTGGCAAAGGGACGGCAGAGCTGACTAGAGCCACACAAGGAGAGTCTGGGGTATTTGGCTCTGGGGAGAGAGATGAAGAGTCAGCTGCCAGGACCCCTGTGCTCAGTTATGCCCCCATAGTGCAGAAGCCATCTTTCTAGGGCAGAGCATTCCCTTCCATGCAGTATCAGCCTAGGGGGAAGTAATAGCCCCCCCCCCAGGAATCCCTCTTGCCCCTCTCTATGGAGCTTGAGCCCAGCAGCTGGAGGCACTTTCAGTGATTAAGGCTAACAGAGAGCCTGCAGGCACAGGCAGATAGATCTCTGGGAGCTTTGAGACTATGGCTGAGCCTCCCTCAGGCCCAGTGCTTATAGAAGCTGGCTTTGGTACACAGCCTGGTTCTTTGTGCACATACCCAGGCCCAGCAGAGGGAGCCACAAGCTGTGGGTCGCTGTTAGCTTCAAACACCTTGTCCAGGGCCAGTCACAGGCAGCATCTGATATAGCTCTACACCAGAGTCCTTGCAAATCTACCTAATATTTATACAGAAACAAACACAAAGACACAGTCAAAATGGGAAGACAAAGAAATGAGCCCCAAATGAAAGAACAAGAGTATTCTCCAGAGGAAGAACTAAATGAAACAGAGGCAATCAATTTATCAAATATAGAGTTAGAGTAATGATTATAAGGGTGCTTAACAGCACGAAGAAAAACATAGAAACAATAAAAAAGGACCAGTCAGAAATAAAGAATGCAATATCTGAAATAATGCACTGAAAGGAATAAAGAGTACATTTGATGAATCAGGGGATTGAATCAATGATTTGGAAGACAAGGTAGGAAAAAAGCACCCAAGCAGAGCAGAAAAATGAAAAAAGAATTTTACAAAATGAGAGTTTAAGAAAACTTGGGACAACACGAAGTGTAACAACATCTGCATCATGGGGTTACCAGAAGGAGAAGAGAGTGAGCAAGGAATAGAAAACCTTTGAAGAAATAGTGACCAAAAACTTCCCTCACCTGGTGAAGGCAAAAGACACACAAGGCTAGGAAGTGCAGAGAGTCTCAAACAAGATGGGCCCAAAGAGGCCCACATCAAGACACATCATAATTAAAATGGCGAAGCTTAAAGACAAGGAGAGAATCTTAAAAGACACAAGAGAAAAGCAGTTAGGTACCTACAAGGAGGTGTCCATTAGACTGTCATCTGGTTTCTCAACAGAAATATTTCAGGCTAGAAGGGACTGGCATGAAATATTCAAGGTGATGGGAGGCAAGGACCTACAACCAAGGCTACTTTACCCAGCAAGGTTATCATTTAAAATCAAATGGGAAATAAAGAACTTCCCAGACAAGAAAAAACTGAAGAAATGTATTACCACCAAACCAGTATCACAACAAATGTTAAAGGGCTTGCTTTAAGAAAAAGAAAAAGAAAAAAACAAAATGAGAAAAATAGTTAAAAAAATAAAATGGCAATAAATACATATATATTATTAATCACTTTAAATGTAGATGTCTTAAATGCTCCAATCAAAAGAAACAGGTTAGCTGAATGGATAAGAAAACAAGACCCATATATATAACTATGCTGTCTCCAAGAGGCCCACATCAGAACAAAAGATATACACAGACCGAAACTAAAGGGATGGAAATAGATATTTCATGCGAATGGAAAGGAAAAAAAGCTGGGGTAGCCACAACAAAATAGACTTTAAACCCAGGCTGTAGTAAGAGGCAAAGAATGACACCACATACTGATAAAGGGAACAATTCAACAGAGGATATAACCCTAGCAAACATTTATGCAACCAACATAGCAGCACCTAAATATGTAAAGCAAATTTTGATGGACATAAAGGGAGAGATCGACAGAAATACAGTCATAATTGGGGGTTTAAACACCCTATTGACTTCAATGGATAGATCTTCCAGACAGAATATCAACAAGGAGACAGCAGCCTTCAATGACACACTATTCAAATGAATTTAATTGATATCTTCAGGGCATTTCACCCTAAAGCAGTAGAATATACATTCTTTTCAAGTGTACATGAAATGTTTTCAAGGATAGACTGCATGCATGTTAGGACACAAAAGAAGTCTCAATAAATTTAAGAAGATTGAAATCATATCACACATATTTTCTGACCATAATGCTATGAAACTAGAAATCAATCACAAGAAGAAAACTGAAAAATGCACAAAGACATGGAAGCTAAATAACATGTTATTAAACAATGAATAGGTAAACAGTGAGATCAAGGGAGAAATCTAAAGATACCTTGAACAAATGAAAATGAGAACAGAACGACCCAAAATCTGTGGGACACTGGGAAAGCAATCCTAAGAGGGAAATTCATAGCATTACGGCCTATATCAAGGAACAAGAAAAAGCTCAAATAAACAATCTAACTTTCCACTTAAAGGAACTTAAAATAGAACAACAAGCAAAGTACAAAGTGAGTAGAAGAAAGGGAATAATAAAGATCAGAGCAGAAATAAATGAAATAAGTCTAAAAAATGATACAAAAGATCAATGTATCCAAGAACTAGGTTCTTTGAAAAGATATACAAAATTGACAATCCTTTTATAAGACTCATCAAGAAAAATAGAGAGAAGACCCAGATAAATAAAATCAGAAGTGAAAGAGGAGAAATAACAACTGACACCAAAGAAATACAAAGGATTGTAAGAAAATATTATGAACAGCTATTGCCAAAAAATTGGACAACCTGGATGAAATGGATAAATATCTAGAAACATACAGTCTTTCAAAACTAAATCAGGAAGAATGAGAGAATCTGAATAAATAAATTGCACTTAGTGAAATTGAAGCAGGAATCAAAAAATTCCCAACAAACAAAAGCCCCGGACCAAATGGCTTCACAGGTGAACTTTACTAAAAATTCCAAGAAGAACTACAACCTCTCCTTCTCACATTATTCCAAAAAAATTCAATAGGAAGGAAGATTCCCAAGCTCATTTATGAGGCCAGCATTATCCTAATCCCAAAACCAGATAAAGACACTACAAAGAAGAAAATTATAAGTCAGTATCCCTAATAAACATAGATACTAAAATCCTCAACAAGATATTAGCAAACTGAATACAGGAATACATCAAAAGATCATACACCATGATCAAGTGGGATGCATTCTCAGGATGCAACATTAGTAGAACATTCACAAATCAATAAATGTGATACAACACATGAGCAAAATGAAGGATAAAAAGCACATGATCATATCAATAGATGCAGAAAAAACATTTGATAAAATCCAGCACCCATTTATGATAAATACTCTCAGCAAAGGGGAATCAGAGGGACCATGCCAAATGTAATAATGGTCATATATGACAGTCCCACTGCCAGCATCATACTCAACAGGCAAAAACTGCAGGTATTCCTCTTAAGATCGGAACAAGACAGGTATGTCCACTTTCACCTCTCTTACCCTGCATAGTACTGGAAGTCCTAGCCATAGCAATCAGCCAAGAAGAAGAAGTAAAAGACATTCAAATTGGAAAGGAAGAAGTAAAACTGTCATTATTTGCAGATGACATAATACTGTACATAGAGAACCCTAAAGATTCCACCAAGAAACTACTAGAGGTGAGAAATGAATTCAGTAAAGTAGCAGAATACAAAATTAATATCCAGAAACCAGTTGCATTTTTATATGCCAATAATGAACTCTCAGAAAGGGAAATTAAGAAAACAATCCCAATTGCTTCAAAAAGAGCAAAATACTTAGGAATAAATCTAAGAATGTAAAAGACCTGTACTCAGAAAATAATAAGACACTGAAGAAAGAAATTGAAGAAGATACAAATAAGTGGAAGCATGTATTATGTTCATGAATGGGAAAAATTAACATCTTTAAAATGTTCATACTACCCAAAGCAATCTATAGATTTAACATAATTCCTATCAAGATACCAATGATGTACTTCACAGAACTAGAACAAATATTCAAATATTTACATGGAACCACAAAAGGCCCTGAATAGCAACAGAGATCTTCAGAAAGAAGAACAAAATTGGAGGACTCACACTACCTAATATCAAACTATACTATAAGGCCATAGTAATCAAAATAGCATGGTACTGGCATAAAAACTGACATATAGATCAATGGGACAGAATAGAGACCTCAGAAATAAACCCACACCTTTATTGTCAACTAATATTTGACAGAGGAAGCAAACACATACAATAGGCTAAAGACAGTTTATTCAATAAGAAATTGGACAGATACATGCATAAAAATGAAACTATACTACCTTATTACACCACACACAAAAATAAATTCAAAGTGAATTAAAGACTTAAATGTTAGACTCAAAACCATAAAAATTGAGAAGAAAACATAGGCAGTAAAATCTTAGAATTGCTCGTAGTAATATTTTTTTCTGATATAGCTCCTCAGGCAAGGGAAACAAAGAAAAAAATGAACAAACGAGCTGCATCAAACTAAAAAGTTTTTGCACAGCCAAGGAAATCATCAACAAAATAAAAAGACAACCCATTGAATGGGAGCACATATTTGCTGATACTTCTGATAAGGTGTTAATATCCATACTTTATAAAGAACTTGTAAAACTCAACATCAAAGAAACAAATAATCCAATTAAAACATGGGCAACAGACTTGAATAGGCACTTCTCCAAAAAAGGACATACAGATGGCCAATAGACATATGAAAAAATGCTCAATGTCACTAATCATCAGAGAAATGCAAATTAAAACCACAATGAAATATCACCTCACACCGACAGAATGGCTATCATCAATAAATCAACAAACAGCTAATGCTAGAGAGGATGTGGAGAAAGGGGAACCCTTTTGCACTGTTGGTGGGAAGGCAGACTGGTGCAGCCACTGTGGAAAGCAGTATGGAGATACTTCAAAAAGTTAAAAATGGATCTGCCTTTTGACCCAGTGATTCCACTTCTGGATATTTATCTGATGAAACCCAGAACACTAATTTGAAAGAGTATAATCACCCATAAATTAATTGCAGCATTATTTAAAATAGCCAAGACTTGGAAGCAGCCCAAGAGTCCTCTGTAGATGAGTGGATAAACCAACTATGGTGCCTTTACACAATGGAATACTAATTGGCTGTAAAAAAAAAAAAAAGAAAAAGAAAAATTTACCTTTTGCAACAGCATGGATGGCCCTGGAGAACATTATGCTAAGTGAAATAAACCAGTCAGAGAAAGACAAATGCCATATGACTTCACTCATATGTGGAATCTAATGACCAAACTGAACTAACAAGCAAAATTGAGGTAGATTCATAGAGAGCAGGATGAGAGCTCTGGAGTAGGGGTTGGGGAGGAGGGATGGAGCAAAAAAGAAAAAGGACTCATGGACATGGACAAGTGTGGTGATTGTGGGGGGTGGTGTGGAAGAGAGTATAAGGGGGATGAATGGTAATGGAAAAATACAATAAAAAATTTTTAAAAAAGAAACAATCTTTCAACAGATGGCTAGTGAGGACTCAGATTTGGGAAGTGACTTGCCCTAGGTCATGTAGTTGGTGTGTGCTGGCAATGCTGTGGTTCTAATCCAGTTACCTAACTCTAGAATCTGCCTGCTTTTCACTCCATGGTGCTGCCTGTGTAAGTGTTCCCAGCCCTGTTCTTATCCCTGGTGGACAGGGCAGCAGGAAAAGGAGCAGCATCAGACTGTTTCAGCACGGTAGGTGCCTGTATTGGTAGTCTGGGGAAAGGGAAGGAAGAAAACATGAAAGGCAGTGTGAATGAGTGCAAAAATAAGTGCATTCTGGGACCAGGTTCACCTGATTTGGAATCAGCTGAAGCACTTATGGGTTGTGTGACTGTGTCAGTTATTTATTGCCAAGTAAAAAATGTAGCATAAAAACATACACATTGATCTCACAGTATCTGAGGATCGAGGATCCAGGTTTGGGTCCTCAGCGTCCTCTGCTTCAGGTTCTCTCACAAGCCTTCAGCTGAGGTGTCACCTGGTGCTGAGGTCTCATATGAAGACTCAGATGGGGAAGGGTATTATATTAGTTAGTTCGAGCTGCCAAAACAAAGTATCAAAGACTGGGTGGCTTAAACAGCAGACATTCCTATCTTCACAATTGCTGAGACTGGAAGTCTGAGATAAGGGTACTAGCATGGTGGGCTCTGGTGAGAGCTTTCTTCGTGGTTTGCAGACAGCTAACTTCTTGTGTCTTCACATGGTAGAGAGAGAGAGAGAGAGAGCAAGCTCTCTAGTCTCTTCTTATAAGGGCACTAATAACATCATGGGAGCCCCACCCTCATGATCTCATCTAAACCTAATCACACCTCAAAGGCCCCATCTACAGATACTAGCTAGCACTTTGGTGGATGGGGCTGCAACGTATGAATTTTAGGGGAATGCAGTTCAGTCCATAGCATATCTGATTCCAAACTGACTTATGTGGTTGTTGGCAGGACTCATGGGGTGTTGGATGAGAACCTCAGTTCCTTGCTGCCTGTTGTTCAGAGGTCACTCTTACTTCCTTCTAAATGGGCCTCTCCAGTGAGGCAGATGACTTAACTTCTGTAAATCCTCCTCTTTTTAACCCTGTAAAGTGGGGGTAGTTATAGGTATCTTAGAGTTGTTAGGGGAATTCACTGAGATTATGTAGAAAAAGGCTTTGCACAGAGGCTGGCACATTGTCAGGGCCTAAATGCAGCTATTTTTATTATTACTATTATTTATTAGTTTTAGAGCATCTGATATCCTGGAACTTAGCTATTGTCCAGACAGCAGTTGGGGATATGCCCCCGTCCCCTGCTATGACACAGAACAGAGGCTTTTTCAGGTAAAGGATACTTTCTAAACTACAGGGGAAATACAGCTCTTTTCCTGAAGCATCTCAGATGACATAGTGGCACTTCTCAGAGATGCGCATGGAGTATAAAGTAGTCAAACTTTTTGCTGTCCCTCCATGTCAGTCTCTCAGGCAGGCACAAGAGTTTCCTTTCTCACCCATGGAAACCAGACCCCTTACAGCATCCGTTGCCGGTGCGCGACATGGATTCTCTAGGAAGTTCAGCTAGAGCCGTCTTTGCACAATTGATCTGTTTGTCTTGTCTCTGAACCCATTGTCTGTTCTCTGTCTCACATTCATTACTATCTCAAAGCATCTGTGTCTGCTCCTTTCCCACTCGATCCTGAGCTCAGTTAACAAGGTGAAGCAGTGTTTTCCAGAGGACTTGGGAGCCATATCTTTCTCAATCATTATTTGGGACTATCACAGGGGGAAGTATAACGTTGTTTTATTGCCACAGGATAATGTAGATGTCCTAATCCTTGCTGTGTAAAAATAAGGCCAGACTGAATGCCTGTTCTGAATTATCTTTCTGCCTAAATGGAGCCCAGGAGGGACTCCACTTGGAAAAAATATATTATTCAGCCTGATGCTGATTTCATTTCCTAAAAGAGATTGGGTCCAAATAAGGCTTTAATTGAATTCAGTTTCTTGACCTGACACTGACTTGGATCTCCCTCCTAGTGCCTCCCAACATTAGACAAGGGAGGAGGAAGAGGAGGAAAGACAAATAAAGCGACCCACGTGGGTTTATAGGCCGAGGCACTTCCACATTCCATAAAGCCCAAATGACTGTATAGGAAACAGCTGCAGTATTTACTGGGGCCTGGTAAGGCCTCATTACCATCCCACCTCCACACAGGGGGTGCTGGGCTCCAAGTGGAGTGCAGTGGAGGGAGTAATTGACTCTGCTGCCCTGGCACCTGGTGTTTCTGTCAAATGCCTGAGGTCACTGCAGCAAACAACTTCCCGCCTCCTCTCTGGGTGGAGGGCGGCCTCAGGGCCTGTAGTGAGAAGTGGAGACCAGTGCCAAGAGGAGGTCAGAAGGGATTTCCTTGTTCATCTGTTCGTATCTTTGTCCGTTCCATCAAGAATTATTTATTGTGCACTTACTAAATGTCAGGCACTGTTGTGGGCATGTGGGACATGGTGAAGGGCATGGTGCCTGCCTTCTTAGAGCTTCTACTCTACAGCTTCTCTGTCCAATACAATAACCACTACATTTAAATTTAAACTCATTAAAACAAAGTCAAATTAAAAATTCAGTTCTTCAGTCACACTTGCCACATTTCAAGTGCTCAGTAGGCTGGTGGCTATTATTTTGTATTGGACAGCACTGGTATAGAACACTTCTACCATCACAGAAAGTTCTATCAGACACACTAGTCTACTGTGGGTGGGGTGTGGAGGATCTGGAAACAGTCATTAACTGAACAAACATATGTAAATAAGATCACTTCAATAAGATCCCTTTGGATGTGGTGGTACCATTCAGAAAGTAAAATAGGGGAAGGGGCTAGAGTTGCCCTTTGAATAGGATGGTCTAGGTGGGCATCTCTGAGAAGGTGACACATGGGCCAAGTTCCTGGAAGATGCTGAGTGACAGCAAGTCCTTGGAACATTCTAGGAGTATAAGCAAGCTCTGTGGCTTGGAGTAGGGAGTCAGAGGGAGAGCAGTATGAAATGGGTTCAGGAGCAAGGTAGAGGCTTAATGGTCAGGGGTCATGGGAAAGACTGGGCACTTAACTCTACGTGGAGGAAAACCATTGCAGGATTTTTACCGGGGAAGGGGTCATGATCTGATTTCCACATTGAAAGCTCACTCTGGCTCCTGGGTTGATTGTGGATTGTAGGGAGGCAGAAGGACCAGGAAGGAGGCCATTAAAGTTGTGCAGATGAGAAATGGTGGGGTCTCAGCTCAGCATCAGGGACAAAGGGACAGCAGCTAACCCCAGAGGGGGCAGCTCTGCAGTAGATAATTCCTCATCTGAATATATGGGAACAATAATGGCACCCAGTGTATGCTGTCACTGGCACAAGGATACAGTCAGGCAATGTTTGTAGAGTACCCAGTTTCTACAGTGCAGCAGTACATGGCATTGTCTTGTCTAGCTTAACTTGGAGCCTTTCCTAAATGATGGTAACAGCCTCTGCTCTGCTTTCTAGTCCTTTGTCTTGCCTATTCTGGTCCAGTTTCCACATTGCTTTCAGGGGTTACCTTTTTTGAAAGGCAAATCTGATGAGGTTTGTTCCTTTCTGGGGATCCCAACTGAACCCCACTAAAGTGCAAACTTGTTAGCGTGTCTCAGGAAGCTCTTCACACTTTGGCCCATGTCTCTCTCCAGCATCACTCCTCCATGCTTCACCTTGAGCTTGGGCTTCAGCTACAGTCCATTGCCTCTCAGCTCATGCCACTACCTCTGTCCAGAACACTTTCTCTCCCTGTCTTGTAGTTGTTATCTCCAGCTCTCTGTTTTTTAGGCTCAGGTTAGAAATTTCTGCATATCAGAAGCTGTCTCTGGCTCTCCAAGTCCCGGTCAAGTGCTCTTACCATGAAATCCCATGGAACCCTGTACTTCTCTTGTCACACTGAGTTGTAATTGCTTGTTTACCTGTCTCCTCCATTAAACTAAGATCTCCATAACAGTTGGGACTACGTCTGTCTGGTTCATGCTTGTGTGTAGCTCTTTGGATGCTTAGCCCATTCAAAGTACTTAAGATACATTTGCTTAATGAGTAAGTAAATGAGTTAATAGAAATCTTCTATTCATATCCTTTGGTATAGATACTTTCTTTCCATTATTATTAATATTATTATTATTAATTATTTTGAAGATACACAGACTTAAGCCACAGACTGGGTGGCTTAAACAATAGACATTTGTGTTCTCACAGTTTGGGAGGCTGGAGTCTGAAATCAGGGTGTTAGCATGGTTGGGGTCTGGTGAGGGCCTTCTTCCTGGCTTGCAGATGGCTACCTTTTTGCTGTGTCCTCACATGGCAGAGGGAGAGAGAGAGAGAGCATGCTCTCTGGTGTCTTGTCTTGTAAGGGCTCTGATACCACTATGAAGCCCCCCTCTCAGGACCTTATCTAACTCTAATTACCTTCCAAAGGCCCCATCTTCAAATACCATTACATTGGCAGTTAGGAAGGGACACAGGCCTTCAGTCCATAACATTGAGACAAGGTGAGAATTTGACACGAGTTTCCCATTTCTTATCCTGATCTCCATATCTCTTATGAATCTACCAGCAGTGGATGGCCTGCATGATATAGTAGAGTCTGATGACCTAGGCTGAGAGCCCAGATTCAACACTTACGAATTATAAGACCTTAATCAAGTCACATCATCTCTTGCTTCTCCCAATACCCCACAGAGGGCATTTAAGGTGACCAGTACACACATGGTAACTGCATACACAGGCTCCGTGGGCACTCTAATAATTCCTCATATCTATATGATAAGACCTGTCATTCATTATCTCATGTAATTCTCCCAAGAACAATAAGAAGTTATATTATTCTCCCATTGCAGAAATGAGGAGGCCGAGGCTCTGGGAGTCTGGTCAGTGTCTTTGTCTTGACTGGGACATTCTCCCTATGCTCTTGTTTTATGGTCTCCTCTTTCACTTGCTCTGCCCCTGTCTGGTCCTGAGGATTTATTACCTGGGCAGGCATCTATTAGTCTGCAAGCTGTGCCTTGAGTTCTTGTACTGTGGTGTTGTGGTCTGAATGTTTGCATCCCCCACCCACCCCCAAACTCCCACGATGGAATACTAACATTCAATGTGATGGTATTCAAAGGCAGGGCCTTTGGGAGGTAATTAGGTCCTGAGAGTGGAGCCCTCAGAAATGGGATTAGTGCTCTTATAAAAGAGACCCCCACAGAGCTCTCTGACCCGGAAGAAGTCAGTGATCTACCTGACCACCACAACTGTGAGAAGTAAATGTTTGTTGTTTATAAGCTCCCAGCCCATGGTATCTTGTTATAGCAGCTCGGATGAACTAAGACTCTTCGCCACCTGACGAAACACTCACGACTATGCATTTCTGTGATTACCTCATGCCTTACAATTAAAAACCTTAAAAAGATGTAAGTTTTAAAAAAATTTTATTTTTCAATTATATTTTACATTTAACATTATTTTATATGAATTTCAGGAGTACAGCATAGTGGTTAGATAATCATAAGGCAGAAGTTCTTTAGTGTTGAACTTCTGTAGGGTGAACATGTCATACTTTTCTTCCCTTTCAAGTTTCGAGCTAACGGAGAAGTAGATAAAGGAGACAGACAGATAAAGGGTTTGTATGTATTGAAGAAACATGTATGTGACACTTTCTAGGTGCCAGCCAGCAGCTTGCTCAAGGTCATGCAGCTAGTAGGTGGCAGAGCCAGGCTTCCAAACCAGCTCCAGAAATTTCTTGTTATTCTGTTTCTCAAAATGTAACCTTTATTCACGATAAAAGTAAATCGAAGGACATGGTTTAGGTGTGAGTCCAAAAAGGTGAGTTAACTTTTCATCCCTGAATGAAACAGATTGTCCCACCTAGTTGGGGCCGCCACAGGCGTCCTCCACAGGGGCAGAACTGGCCTGCTCCTCCTACTGCAAGGTGAAGAGAGCACAGCTGAACATACCCTTCCTGTAAGCCGACAGATCCTAAAAGAGAAGACCATGGGGTGAACTCAGTCTATCCTCCACAATTCATTGATTGGCTAAGTCTCTTTTTCTCCTCTGGGGAGGAGTGAGTGACAGATGGGGAGAATGGCCAGAGTGTTCATCAAGCTAAGGTCTCACCAGATGGAATAAGTGTTCCCTTGAAACCTACGGAGGCTGAGGACCAAAGGCCTCATCATCGCTGGAAATGAGCAAACTCTGCTGGTGATGGAGTCAAGGGCTTGGGTGTTTTAAGGTCCTTCTTTCTATTCTTTCAGAATTAGGATTCAGAGACCCAGCTGTGAATCACTGTCCCTGTAGGTGATCAAGGGGACAGTTGGGCTGTATAATTGGAAGTGCACTTGAAAAGCTAGAGGACTTCTGCTGCATCAGCTGGCAGCTTGCCTCCGGCTTAGTGACAGGTTCTGATTGCTAAGAGGCTGATTTCCTTCCTTTTCCTAACAGAGCCAAGTGGGCAGGTGCCTGAGGCCTGTGAGTTCCTATGTGCATTGCAGTGTCTCTCAGTAAGATGTGGTATCTGCATAGTTAGGGGAAAGACCACCAGATACAGGGTCAGGTGTCCTGGTTCCTTGCCTGACTTTTGCACTGGGGAAGTCCTTCAGTTTCCCTGTGACTTCATTTTCTCACCTGTAAAATAGAGTAATATTACCTATCTCAAAGACTGTGCAAGGATCAAGATGATGGATGAGAAGGTGCTTTATAAACATCAAAGATGGGTAATTTCAAGCTGCTTCATCACACTTTCCATGGATCTCTTCTGTGAATTTCCTTTCCCTCCTTCCCATATCCTTTTCATAGCAGACTTGACTTTGCCCATCCAGCAGCCATTCCTCCTCCTTCTGGAATAGCATCCTGATCCTCTTTTGGGAATCTCTCTGGCCATGTGGATTGTTTGGGATTGATCCTATCCCACAGCTCCAGGGGCAAACCCAAGATCCAGGCCTCAAGGTTCAGGGATAGCTGTTCACTCCAGCCCAGGCCAGTTGACCATTCCCGGGACTTTTTTTGGAACTCCTGGGAAAGACTGCTTTCCTTGACAGAATTGCCAAACTAGGGGAATGTAAGCCTGGAGTTGTTGGGGGCCGCATTTGCCATCTTACAGGAAGAGCCTGCCACCATATAGGGAAGCAAAATAAAGAGTTGGAAAAAGACACATAGTATCCTGTTGACATTGTTAAAGCCCCTGGATTCAGCCATGCCTGATTCATGTTCCTTATGGATGAAGTTGATTAACATTTCATATGTACTGCCCTTTCTGTGAAGTGTTATTCATATCCTTTACTAAGTTTTCTACTGGGCTGTTTTTGTTAGTGTTTTTCTCATAGATTTGAAGGAAACTTTTAAAATATTTTTATTGAGGTAAAAATTTAAAAAACTTTAAAAATATTTTTATCGAGTTACATAACAAAATTAAGCATTCACAATTAACCATTCATTAACAATTCAGTGGCATTTAGTACATTCACAGTGTTGTGCAACCATCACCTTTACATAGTTCCAAAACATCATCATCATCACCAAAGAGACTCTGTATCCATGAAGCAGTCACCCCCCGCCCCCCTTCCCCAGCTCTCCCAGTTCCTGGCGACCATTCATCTGCTTTCTATCTCTGTGGGTTTATCTATCCTGAGTATTTCAAATAAATGGACTCAAATAATATGTGACATTTTGTCTCTCTCCTTTCATTTAGCATAATGTTTTCAAGGTTCATCCATGTTGTAGCATCGCCAGCCCTTATTCCTTTTTTATGGTTGAATAATACTCCACTGCATGGATAGACCATTTTTCATTTATCCATTCATCTGTCGATAGACATTTGGGTTGTTTCTACTTTTTAGGTTGTCATGAACAGCTCTGCTCTGAACATTTATGTACAAGTATTTTTTTGAATTGTATGTCAGGGAAATTAATATGTTTTTGTAGATCAGGAAAGTTATTCTTGGCCTATGATATGTGTTGCAAATACTGTATTTCAGTTTGCCATTTGTCTTTGAGTTGGCTTATGGTGGCTTCTGCCAGGCAGAGTCTTGAAAAAATTGTTATGTAATTGAATGTGTCAGGCGGGTTTTGTGACACAGTTAGGAAGGCCATCCTTGTACTTGAGGTTATAAAATAATTCTCCCATCAAAGCTTCCACTTATCCACTCATTTCCTTATCAGTCAAACAGGGATTAGAAACAGCTCCACTTGTCCCCCAGGGTTACTGTGAGCACCAAATAAGAGAAATGATATGAAAGGGCTTTTAAAATATAAAGCTGTATATACACAAAAGGCATGTTGTCATCATCACTGTTAATTGTATCAAATTCTGGCACTAACTGAGTTCTGTTTTTGCTTTCATTTTGCAGAGTAGAGACTGAAGGGCAGAACTATTCCCTGAGCTGGCCAGGGATGTTTTAGTTTGTAGCAACATGGAGAATGGCACAAAAGATGTCAACTCTTATTAGTCATCTTAGGAGGGTTTCATATTTGAACAGAAAAACAAAATTGCCTTAAACCAAAAACTATTCTGGTCACTCTTCTTTCAAGTAGAGTCTTTTTTTTTTTCTCCCAGTAAAAGAAACCAGTTCAGTGAGTTTTGTGTCATTCCTCTGTACTGTAATTTAAGCCTCATCAATGGCCATTTGTGACATGCTTTGCTTGTATTTTTAACCTCAGATTCTTTTTTAAAATAACAAACTTAAGGTTGAACACTATTAATTGAAATTAATAATATTTGACAGCAATTATTCGTGTGGCGATGGCTCTGGGACAGAATTGTGTGCTGGTGAAGCCCTTGGGCTCTGAGGTGGGTCAGACCTGGGCTTGGATGTGGTTCAGTTAGTGTCTAGATATGTGACTTTGGGCAGATTGCTTTACAGCTTTGTGCCTCTGTGTCCCCACCTGTAAAGCAAGGATGATTACAGCACCTGACCAACTGGGTTGCAGCAGAAGTCAGTAATGAAACCTATACAGAATGTTTGGCCCAGGGCCTGTATGGAACAAGGGCCTGATAAATACTTGCTATTAGTATAATTTAGGAATATCTAAGAGAATTCAGGACATGAGCCCAAGACAAATGGCATATACCCTTCCAGGGTGTATTCCCACCCTGTGGAGTTGGCAAAGATCGATGGTAGTCCCTCTTCCTGCTGCATACCACGTTTATTTGGGGGAGAAACCTGGTTTTTGTAACTATCATGTGGAGGGTGAACATCAGGAATAGCAGTTGGTTGTCTCCTATAGCAAGGAAGAAGTGGCCACAAGGAACGAAGTGTCACAGAAGGACAGCTGGGAGACTGGGGTGAGCTGAGGGGAGGGTTGGAAGGAAAAGGGTGAGGACATTGTGCCAGGGGGCTGGCCCAGGTCACGTCACCTGTTCTTGGTGACAGAAGATTCTGGATAATATGATTCAGGGTGTACAGTGGCATATTTGCGAGGGGCACAAGCCTTTTCTTCTTTCTCCTTTTTTCTTCTTTCCTCCCTTCATGCTTTTAACCCGGGTATCTGTTGGCCCCGACTCTTGTCCGAGGTCCAGCATGGTAGAGCTCTAGAAAAGAAATAACATCTGTGGGACTTCTGCTGTGTGCCAGGGACTGTAAAACTCCGATCACATTAGATCCTGTGTGGTGAGTGAGACACCACATTGCATAGATGAGGAAACTGAGGCTCAGAGAAGGCGCAGAAGCTACCTTAGACCCCCTACAAGCTGGTAAGCGGCAGAGCCAGAATTGAAATCACCATTTGTCTTAGGCCAGAATCCAGCTTCTCCTGCCCTTTGGCACATAGCTCTACCATACTTTGCTTCAATTTCATATGGATTTTTGTGACATTCCTGTGGCTCAGTGCGCTACACATGGGTCTCCCAGAAATATTTGTGGATTTAAAATTTAGTAATGAAGAGAGTAGTTGACATTTACTTGTTCCTGCCTTAAGTGGGCCACAAGCAGGTCACCATTCAGTTGCTTACTGAAGTTCTCAAAGCTAGTCAGCATCATCGCCAGGCAGGAGAGCCAGTCTGCCACATGCCAAGGGGGGCACTGCTAATTCCCAGTTTTCTTTGAGAGTCCAGGCTTGAGGCAGGGATGCTAATCTTGGAGCACATCTATCTCAGCTAACACGCGCAGCAGACTCTGTTTTGAACCAGTCCAAAGGGGAACTGAAGAGGGCCTGAGTATGCCCGTGGGATGGGCAAGGCAGGGGGCTGATGGCAATGGCTGTGGGCCAGTTGCGACATAGGACCTTTGTGACCTCCTGTCTCTAGGCATGAAGCTGGAATAAACCCTGTGATTCTCCCAGCTGGACTTCTCCAGGCAGATCCTGTGCATTCCTAGCTGTAGACCTTAGCTTATACCGTCTGCTTCACAGCAATGCCCTGCTGTGTGCCATGCCTCTCTGGGGAGACCAGTTACAACTGCCACCTTCTCTAGGGAGCCTTGATGGATTGACATGGGTAATCTATTCATTTCTAAACTCAAGTTAATTAATTTATTATACATTCAGAAAAGTATGTATTGAAAAGACTATTTTTGAGAAATTTGTGAAAATACCATACTCAGGGGATAATACATGTTAATGATAATCTTAATATGTGAAATTCCAGTGGTCCGTGACCCTATGTAGTGCTTGATTTCATTTTTCAACCTTATTATACATTAATGGCCTGTGCAATGGGTTTCAGCTCTCTAGTAGAATGCAGAAGACTTTGAGCATTTGCATGGGCAGAATCTGGTGTCAGACAGCCTAGGTGGGAATGCTGGTGACCTTGGGTAAGTCACTTCCCATATCTGTGCCTCTGTTCCTTCATCTGTTAAAGAGGAATATTATTATGTTATATTGTGTTGTTAGGTTGCAGAGGGGATATCATGGGGTAATAATAATTGCAATCACTTACTGAGTGCTTCCTATATGCTAGGCACTGCGCTAACCTTGGCTTTACATTCTTATTTGATCCTCCCAAGAGCTCCTTCATTCCTGAAGCCCCCTACCTTGCAATATTTCCTTCCACATACACTTACCATCTTCTACATTATGTAATTATTTCATTAAAAAAAAAATTTCACCTGTCCCTCCCAGGGCCTCTTGCCTTGCACAGCTCCAGGAGGCACCCATCACAGTGCATTCTGAGTTCTGCTCTGGACTGCTTTTACTGCGAACATAATGTGGTGACTTCCTGGAGATACGTGATATGGAGACCCTGGAGCTCCAGGAGGGCAGGGATTTTTTTCCCTATTTTGATCATTGCTGCATCCCTGTACCCAGAATGATGCCTGACCAACAGTAGACCTTCAGTAAATATTTGTTGAAAGAAAGAATGAAAAAGCCCCCAAAGAGAGCCCATTTTACTGTTCAGAAATCTGAGGTTCAATGAGTTATTAATTTGCCCAGTGCCCAGATACTGAGACAGCTGGGTGTTTCCAGCATGCCTGCTTTCCGTGGCTTTGCAAAACTGCATGTCTGAAACACCTGGTATTGTCCCCGCAATTGTTCAACAAATATTAATGAGCTTGCCTACATGGGTCAGCCCCTTACTCTGCTAGACAATTCCCACTGAGGGACAAATTGTCACATAGCTGTTGCTTTGAGAAATTGGATTAAATTGCATGGTGCTAAGAAAAGGTGGACCTTTCAGAGACTTTGGAAGAAAATTCCCTAATCCAACTGCTAATGGTAGGAGTTTGCAGGGGCCTCTCCCGCCTTCCAAGCCCCATTCTTTTTCCTGCTGCCTCCCCTTTTGTGAGCGTCTCTTCCCCTTTTTGCTTGCAGTGAATTCTGTTCTCCTGTAGGCTACAATGTGTCAGTTGTTATAAAATCCGGGAGGTGGAGCTTAGTGACGAGGGCAGGGCGAGGGTGGTGGGGGAGCGCTCAACCAGCCCTGCAGGGCGCGCAGTCCAACACCGGGTTCATCCGAGCTTAAGCCTTGCAGCAGAACTTCCTTCTCACTCCTCTGGCTTTGATCCTCACTGAACACCAGACCAGAAGCCCTGAAGGGAGGGAGGATGCGAGATGACCGGCGCTTTGGCAACCTGACCATCTTCTTAGCAGAGCATTGGAAAGCAAGCCAGGGGCTGACTGCACGCCCAAAGAAGCACCGCGTCTCTCCTGGAAGTGTGTGTTTGTGTGTGTGTGTATGAGCGGGTGTGAGTGAGTGAGGGTGTGTGTGCATTGTGACCGTGTGTGTGTGTCCAGAAGAGTGTGCGAGTGCACGCATGAGTGAGTGTGTGTGTTGTGTATGTGAGTGAGTGTTCTTGGTTATTGTTTTTTGGAAGAAAAACCTTGAAAATCTGGGGCAGGTTACTGTGCTCCTAGAGTGGTGGTGGTTCTTTTGCAAGAGGAGCTGACCAGACCAAGCTACTGGAGACATTTTTCGGCAAGTAAAGAACATTTTCCTTCCAGAAGGAGAGAGATTTTTCCCTTGGCTCTGCAGCAAGTAAAAGAGATTAGCCCCTAAACCTGTGAAATCGACCAGAGTCGTGTGATTACCAGGGCTTGAGAGAGAATACAGGAAGAAAAGGAGAAATAAATTAGCTTGTCAGTGCCTTTGGCCACGTTGGAAGATGTCATCTCAAACTAAGTTCAAGAAAGACAAAGAGATCATTGCCGATTATGAAGCCCAAATAAAAGGTGAGATGCGGGCTGGGGAGTCATGCCTCCCCTCCGCTTTCCTTATTCCCTAGCTTTGGCTCCCCCCGCCCCCTTTTCCTCCCTGCCATTCTGAAATGTTGTTATGCATCAATAATCTTATTGTGAGGAGGAACGGTGGCAGCCGTACAAGTCCAGACTGGTTTCAACTGCAGAGAGCGCTGGTGTTGGGTGTATGGATTAGAGAGCAGCGACAATCACTGCATTGCAGGTGTGCGAGGAGGATCCGACCCCGGCTTTAGGAGTGTCTCGGATACTCCATCATCTTGGCCGTGACATGTCACTCTAAGGCCATTTTGACAGTAACCCCCCCACCAAAGCGTCTTAATATGATGTCTATTTTTTACGGTCTGCTATGTTTTTTCCTTCTCCTTTATGTTGTTGCTTTGCCTGCCCCTTTCTCTGGGCTGGAATTCACATGCATGTGCACAGGGAATCAGCACAGGGAGGCTGCACTGCATTGTCGGTGTCTCTTGGCTGGCCTGGGCTGCCATGGATTAACTGTTATGGGCATATTGATCCAAACTAATGCAGGCATTTAAGTATAAAAAGGGAGCTCGGTGCAGAAAATGTATTCTCTTGCAGTGTGCAACCCCAATCACCTTCTGTGCACTAGCGTTTAGGGTCATCAGTTTTCATTCAAAGCCAACATCTCAGTGCACCGTGTCGACTGGTAGGCGCTGCCTGGCTTCCGTGGTGCCAGGGGAAGCCTGCCAGGAGGGTGAGATGACCTCTGCCTGCTTGTTCTAGCTTTGGTGCCACTGGGCACACAATCCTCTCAGAAGCCTTTCCCTAAATCCACACTAGCAAGGCGAAACAGGACACTGGACACAATCACACAGACAAATGCAGGCAGAACCCTCATTCAGGTCAAGCTTCTCCCACCCTTGTGAGTTCTAGGCTCAGCTTCTGGCAAGGAAAACCTAAAAGCACCATTCACCATGTTCATGCTTTCTCCGAGGATATACCCCAAGAGAAGCCAGGGCCTTTGCCTCTTAGGGTCTGTTTTCTTTCTGGTCACGGTTCTTGCTGCGACACAGGGTGTGTTGTGGTCTCTCATAGAAAGAATAAAGACGGAATACATCTTCAGTGAATGCTGATGCCTCCCCTAGAGGTAATGAGTGGCCTATGAAGCAAGTTGGTTATTTGGAGCTCAAATCGGTGGTTGCCACACCTGCTTCTAGGTGCTGCTGCAGCTCAAGACTCATTGACTAAGGAAGGTGGGTTGCCTCCACAGGAGCGGCAGGAGGCCGGGCGGCAGTCATAGCTGCTGTACACACTTCAGATGCTTGGGAAACTTTGGGAGGGGAGCAGCCATCAGGGGAGAGCTTTGGTGTTTTTTCCCCATTTTGCCAACCGTCTTTGCCTTTTAGTTCTGGTCAAATCCCATATGCTAATCACGCCTGAGTAGACCCCAGGGTGAAATATGCAGAAAACCCTCTGGTCTCCTCCTCTTTAATTTTCAATTCAGTGTAGAAAACAGTGACCTATGATGCTTCACCCTTGCTGATAATTTAGAAACAAACCCTTTACTGGTCAGAGATTTGAATTCATCTGATTGCTCAAATACAAAAGGCCAGTTTGTCTTTGCAAATATTCTTTCAGGGAATTTATGTTTTACAAGACTAACGTGGCTGATTTTTTTTTTTTTTAAACTGAGGTCCCCATAAAAAATGCCGTAATAGAGGAAGGGATGCTGAGTTCTGGATAGGCTGAGGTTTTCATAAGCATTGTCTTGGTAGGAAATGTGCTGATCTTTGAAGGTTTGCTACCACTGGGCCCCTGAACTTTGCTTGAAGATCTATTAAGTGTTTATTGCTCTGGCTGATTCTTTCACTTTGTACCTTTCACCTTTATTTTAACAACTGATTGGCAAGTACGAGGTAATGCATTTCAGCAGGAAATTTGCCCGAATGATCTTGTCTCTTCCAGACTCCAAATGTCTCTGCATTCTAGTTCCAGGAATTTAATTTTATTCTTTTAGCATTGACACCCACACCATTAAGGTCAGGATGTTGCTGTGACTGAAACCATCTGGAACCTTTTCCTTGAAAATTCTGTGTTCATCATCATTATAATTATTGTGTGTACAGGGCTCTACAGTTTCTGTGGCTCACTTGCAGACATCACTACTCTTGGTCTACACAGGGAACAGAAAGGGTTCGCATAAACTCAGTTTCAGAGATGAGGAAATTGAGGCTTCGTGATGTTAAATGACTAGCCCAAGGTCACAGGACTGGAAATGTGAAGGCAGAGGGTTTGCTGCCAGGGCAAGTGTTCCCGGCTACATTGTTTGCCTGCAGCTGCCCCTGGAAGGATTGATGTCAGCAGCAGATGGCAGTTTTGTGGTGGGGCTGGCTGCCTCTTGATGGCATTCCATTGTTTGCCCTCTTTCTTTGATCCCTTGCTTTTGTTGCTTGCCTCTGAAGAATGTTTGACCAATCACCAAAAATAATGCCTGATGCCAATTACCTTTCTCTCTGGGTATCATTTGGCCAATTTGGTGCAAACACTCCACCTAGTTAGATTTTGTTCTCTGTGAATTCTGTGAGGGGAACGTTTGATTTTTAAAAATGATACCGAGTTCTTTGTAGACGTACTCTCCTTTATATCTTTTTAAAGAATTTATTGACCTAACAAAGGGGAATATTTTACAGTAATTTTTTCCCGTTGTAAAAAATTTTAGACTCATGCCTTCTGTCGCCTCATCAGACACTTGAAGTCCTTTGATTAAGGACGTTGATTAAGGACCTGCAATGCAGTAGTATACCATATGCTTGCTCATTTCCAGTGATGGGGAACTTACCACCTTCAAAGCCCACATTCTTTATTTTTGGACAGCTCTGGCTGTTGTAAGTTGTTTTTATTTTGGATTAAATAAGTTTCCCATCCACTTATAGGTTCTACTACAGTATCTCCCCCTGGGGACCTCAGAGAACAAGAAAGATACTTCTTCCCATGACTGTTCATTGAATGTTTGGAGACTCTGGTCACAGCCTCTAGACTGTGATCATCCTTATTTGCTGATACACAGCAGTCCATTGCTGCTTATCTTTACTCTCCTTTGGATCTACTGCATCCTGGGTTGAAAAATCCCATGCCTTTGGGTGGTTGGCAGGTGGAATAAAGGAGTAATGATGGCCAAGTAAGGTGATTTGTGGCAGCTGGTCCACCACCTCAGCAAGGGCAATGTAAGAAGGGGTGGTGGTGATTAGGATGGGCCTGAGAGCACATGTCCTGTGCAGATGAGCGATCACTGCCTGGATTCAACCAGTTGTTACCATTTAGGAACGTAGGCCCAGTGGATCTTTCAATTTTTCAACAGATGCCAGAAATCTGGACGAGTTTTGTGCTTTTAAAGAGGTTTTGCCAGATAGACCTCCAAAAGATGATACTATCAAAAGCCTCTTCAAGAGTTGTACTGGGTTCAAAATGAGATCCTCCAGATGTGGTCAGAGAAGGAAAACAACTATCACCTCTCTTATGCTGTATGTACTGCTTTTATTAATATAGTCAAGGGTTGAATTAGTCCTTTTCACTACCCACCCCCTCATTGCACCATATGTATTTATATATGCTGGATTTCTCTAAACCACTAGGCTAGGATCCTTGTCAGAGAGAAGGAAAATGAAGTGAATTTTACATGATTTGTTCTCAGTGACCCTGTGCTGGCTCCAAATGGACAGGGCTTCCTGTCTGAGGTGCTCGCAAGTGTTCCTTTCCAAATCTGTTCAAGAACCTTGCCTGAGAGGGACATCATATTCTCTAGTCAGGAACTGGCAAGCTATAACTTCTATCCCGTTTTGAAATGAGAACAACATTCGCCCATCTACAGCTTTTTGGCACCTTTCCTATTTTTCACAATTCCCTCAAAGACCACTGATAGTGTTTGGTAATCTTATTTGCAGGCGTTCTCAGTATCCTGGGCTCTAATTCATCTTGCTGTCAGACATAATGGTCTGTTCTACATTTATTCAGAGTTCCCATTTCCATTTCAACCTAATGGAAAATTGAAATAGAAATGCAGTGATTGACTTCAGTGTTTTTTTTATTACATGCCTGTAATCATTTTAGTCTATCTTAATAGCAAAAGTCTATAATTTGGGGGAAGAAAAGCAGATATTGAAGATCACAGAGGATGCATTCACTCAATCAACATTGAGTATCTACTTTGTTCTTAGTCTTGTGCTGGACATTATGAAAGATGCAAAGTGTATCATACATTCTTGGCTTTCTAAGAGTTTTTTTGGACTATGGCGATAAAATCCTTGAAGAAAAAAAACACACACAGAAAAACTTTCAACTGAGCACCAGATGAATTCAGTCTTAAAGAGATTATGCCGTAGAGTGATCGGACGACCTCCTTAGGAACCTTCATTGCCTTCAACAGGATTCAGTGAGGAACGCAGGCTGGGTTGGGGAAGCAGTGGGGAGTAATAAGGACTGTGGCTGATTAGTTAACTCACCTGGAAGAGGCAGCCGCTGCTTAGCTTCAGTCTGTCATTGCCATGAACTGTGAGCTCTGAGTGGTCAGTTATTTCAGTGTTTCAAGGAAATCTGGATTTTAAAATAAAATTGCTGGATTTCTATTTTTTAAAATTTTTTTAAATTTATTTTTAGAGAGAGGGGAAGGGAGAGAAACATCAGCGTGTTGTTGCCTCTCTCACACTCCCTACTGAGGATCTGGCCCACAGCCCAAGGATGTGCCCTGCCTGGGAATTGAACCGGCAACCCTTTGGTTTGCAGTCTGGCACTCAATCCACTGAGCCACACCAGCCAGGGGGTATTTCTCTTCTTATAAAGGCACTACTCATACCAGGAGGGCACCACCCTCATGATCTCATCTAATCCTAATCACCACCCAAGGCCCCACCAACTCCAAAATACCAGTCACATTGAGGGTTAAGCCTGGAAATTGAATTTGGGGGACACAAATATTTAGCCCATAATAACACCTATACTTTCTATTCCATTGCAAGCAGGAGTTTTATTGGTAAAAGGAATAATCTTCATGGTTGGCAGAATTTTCTTCTTTATCCCTTGTAGGGGAGGTGTTTATTAGCAGGGATTTGGTGAAGGCCGATGCATTGAAAGCCAAGGTGATGTTTGATGAGCTGATGTTTGTCACAGTCAAGGTGAAGTGTGGCTGGGGAGCACTGCACTCACTCTTGGCACCTCCCAGTCTGGGGGAACCAGTGGATCTGGGGGTCTATGTTGGCCATTTCTAGAGTTTTCACCACTAAAGTTTTTATGGTAGAGACAGCCTTCCCTTTCCAGAAACCTCTGTCATTCATTCATTCGTTCATTCAGTGACTGTTAAAAGCCATGCTTCAGGCTTATAAAGCTTTATTTAGCAGTGGGAGGTTAATTCATTTTTATTTAGCTCTAGGTCTCAGTCATATAATCAGTATCTCATTTTGTGATTCCTATAAGTCTGTGAGATAGTCATTATTAGTCTCATTATATAGATTAAAAGCTAAAGTTTAGAGAAATAAGTTGTATAAGATTGCAGAGCAAACAACGGCAGAGCTAGGATTTAAACCAGAATCTTCCTGACTTTTGGTTATGCAGGGAGGCAAGATGCACACCAAGGCAACGTGGCTCTGAAACCCAGGGGTCCCTTCCTTGAGCGGCCAGTCTGGATGGGTCTTACTCTTTGACTTCCTACCCTTACGAACACTTCCATGCTCCTGATCCAGCCTCTCCTATTCCCCATTTGATGTCCCCTTGTGTCAGGTCCCTTCACTCCCACCCCAGGGAATCATCTTTGGAAAACTAGCCCACTGGAAACACCCCTGTAGGCTTGATGGAGGCTGTCAGCTCTACCTCCACCAACCTGGGAATATAGAAATAGAACTCTTAGGTGTCTTCTAGTCCAACTTTCTTACTTTTGTTTTCCAGATGTGGAAATTGATGTTCAGAGAAGTGTTCTGGCTAGGAGACACTTCCAGACCATGTTTCCACAGGGTGTAAGCTCCATCTGCTTGGTTTGTTGCTGTAGCCTCATGCCCGGCGTCTAATTGGTTATCAGTAAATGTATGGAGTTGAATTGCTCTGGTGGGTGTGGCAAACCCTGGCGGTGGTTTCACTGGTAAATGCTTCATTCCTCATGGCTTACTGGTGTTTAGGAAATATCTTGGCTGTCCAGGAGTGGTTGCCCTGGAGGCAGAGCTGAGTGGTGTCTTGGGAAACAGAATGAGGCAAGTACAGGACAGGGTAAAGATTGGACAGATTAGGAGGAGAAGAGGTTAGGCTGGTTCGGAAACTGGCTCTTTCCTTGTAGGTGCTAGGAAGGGGACAGGTGTTGACCTTTTAAAAATGCTGAGTTTTAGAACCTCTGGCCTAATATAGGACCCAGAAAGCTGTGTCCTGGGCTCAACTGAAATTGTAAATGCTTCATTCCTGATGGTTTGTATGTGTTTCTAAAATATCTTAGCTGGCCAGGAGTAGAATTTTGGCTCCGTTCTCTTAATTTGTTCAATTATTAGGCCAATTTATGTTTGGAGTAGTGTTCCCTGAGGTGTATTCCATGAGACTGTATATAAAGAGGCATGGGGTGGAAAAAATAGTTCTGTGGTCAAATAGGGTTTGGAAGTTCTAGCATAAACTGAATGAAATATTGGTAAGTTTGTTTCCCACAAGACTTCTGGGGACCTTGAATGTGTTAAGTGTGAACCTCCAAGAAGGAGTCATGATCTTTCCTCAAACTTATTTGATCTTACAGACCCTTTTCGCGACTGCTCCTCAGATCACATTTTGGAAAATCTCAGGCTGTGTGGTTTGTGGATTATCCAGATTTTTTCTCTTTTTGCTTTTTTCCCAGTTCCCTAATTTTTATACTTCTCTCAGATGGCAGCTTGAAGAGGGGAAGGGGTAAAACAAACACATATCCAGCTCAGCTAAGTGGTATCAGTGTGGTGTTTTGAGGTCACTTAGAAAATGTGGGATTTGACATTTCCAATTACAGAGCGCTCAACCATTGATTTAAATGGTAATTTGGTGACAGCTCACCCCAGATCAATATGCACAGCATGTACGCACGTGCCCATCTGTGCATGACAGTGAGGGGGTGCACTTGGCTGCAGGCAGTGTTCAAGGTGCCTTGAATGGACTTAGGAGCCGGTCCTGGGATCGTACAGTTGATGCCAGGTGATAGTGGTGCAGACGAACACATGGAAGCCTGTGGCCCATTGCACCACAGAGTGAATAGATCTCAGCCACAAATCCAGGTACATAAGAATTATATTTTTCTTAATATTTTGTAACTTGATTTCCATTTCTCATCTCTATTCAGTTGGAGGTGGCAGCAATAAATCTAAGTCAGTTTGGAGTTGCCTCCAGTTTTGTGTCCCAAATCCTATCTGTGGAGGCAGCACCAAGGGACTTTGTTTAGTCTGGCACTACTCATCTATTCTCCTTCTTACTGGGTCTTCAGTGGTCAGTCTGTGACAGTGATCCTCCTTCTTCCAAATCCTGGGCTACTTTGGTTGTTTCCTCTTCAGCTCCTTCCATGTGATTTGCAGGCACAGGGGGTCATCCTGGGGTTCACATGCCATGCTGGTGGTGAGGGACCAGACATTTGTCTCAGGCAGGTCTTGCCATGCCCAGCACTTGCTTCTCCTCCAGTGCCTCTCTGGGGCTCTGCCTGGGGAATGGCCTAGCTCCTCTCTGTTCTCAGATTCTGCAAATCTATAAAGGGTTCCCTCATCACCCTCTTTCCCTGGGCTTATTTGGGATGAGTCAGCATGCAGATTATTTTCTTATAGATGCATAAAATCTACATACACCCGACCCCCTGAAATCTTTTTTTTATGTGGAGCAGGAAGGGGAAAGGAGGGGTAAGAGGGGTAGATATCCTGGCACTATGTCATCAAATATTCTCTCACAGCTATTGTCCATAATCCACATTTCTTTTTATTCTTCCTGGGGGCTAGGCTTTTGAAAGTCAAAAGCCAAGAATTGAGTCTTTCTCTGTATTGTCGCTGAGGCAGTGAACACAGAATTCCCTCCCTGCCTGAATGCAGTCCAAGAGGTCTAGGGAAATATGGAAGAAAACCTTCAATATTTCAAAATGTCAATTTCAGTGAGTTTCCTTCCTTCTCTGTCTGCACCATCCTGGCCCATATCACCATCACCTTTGGTTGGGATCATGGCAACATCCTCCTAACTCTGGGTTTCTCAACCTCCCCACTCCTGACATTCTGGGGTGGATTTCTTTTGTTGTGGGAGCTGTCCTGCACAACGTGGGGTGTTGAGCAGCATCCCTAGCCTCTACCCAATAGATATCAGGAGCAATGCCTCCCCCTACCAAGTTGTGACAACTAAAAATGTCTCCAGACTTTGCCAGATGTCCCCTTGCAGGGGCAAAATAAGCCCCAGTTGAAAGACCCTGTCCTACATGGTCTTCCTGCTTTTTCTCTTGTCCTCATAGCTTGTTCTCCCCACAGCAACCAGCAGTAATCGTTACACAGTTTAAGTCTAATTAGTCATTCATGGGTTCCAAACCCTCCCCAGCATCTCACTGCATGAGAATTGAATCCAAAACCCTAGCGCAGTTTACAAAGCTGTGCTCTGCCTACCTTGGCCACCTCACTTGCCCACTTTCCTGGTTCTTTGAATTCTCCAAGCTTGGACCTGCTTTGGGCTTGTGCACTTAGCTTTTTCCTCTTACTGAAATCCTCTTCCTCTGGATTGTTACATGGCTGGCTCCTTCTTGGTATTCAGATTCAGCTTGCCTGACAATTCCTGACCACTTAATCTTAAGTAGCCATGGAGTAACTACTGGGCCTGCTGACATGAATTCTCAGGAGAGCTCTTATGGCTATATGATATTTTCCCTTCTTAGTTTCTTTCTTTTCTTTACCAGAATGGAAAGTCTATAAGAACAAGACTTTTGTTTCTCTTCATTCATTAGTGTTTTGCCAGCATCTAGAATAGTACTTAGTATATAACAGGTGATCATAATATTTGTTAAATGAAAGAATAAATGTAGATGTCCTTGTGTTGGACTTTACACACAAGCTCTCACACATATTTTGCTTTGGGGTGCATGGGATTGGACTGGGAATTGCAGTCTAGAGGCACATAATGAAGAAGATCCAGGCTTCCCCCAAACCCCGACTGAGAGATAATTCAGGAAGATGAATCTACAGGAGGGACAGTTGTATCTCTGCAGAGCTGTCCAGCTGATGGCTTAGAAGGGGATGCCACTTGCAGGGATACTGCATGGAATCCAATATTTTTTATTAATTGAGTATGTGTCTGATATGAGGATACAAAAATGGGTAAAATATAGTCTCCATCCCTGTCTTTGATAGACATAGTTTTCTTTTAAATTTTATTTATTTATTTTTAGAGAGAGGGGAAAAGGGGGAGAAAGAGAGGAAAACATCTGTGTGGTTGCCTCTCATGCACCCCCTACTGGGGACCTGGCCCGCAACCCAGGCATGTGCCCTGACTGGGAATCAACTGGTGACCCTTTGGTTCGCAGGCCAGCGCTCAATCCACTGAGCCATACCAGCCAGGGCTGATAGACATAGTTTTCTAAGAAAGATAGTTACAAAAATTGATTGATTAATTGTAATGCGGTAAGTACTGGAATAGTACTGGAATCACACACTATAGAAACTCAGAGTGAACACAACAGCTTTGCCTAGGAGAGCTGGAGAAGTTCTTATAGAAAGAAGGACTTTTGAGTAGGAATTTTGAAGGGTGGGTAGAAGCTCTCAAGATGGAAAGGGCATTTATTTCATGAAGAGAGAACAGCATGTGCAAAGACATGGGGGTCATGAAAGGGTCTGGGTGCTTGGGAAAGGGTGAGAAGTTTGGCTGAAATTCAGAGTAAGTGAAATGGAGTTGGGGTGGGAGATGAGATTTGAAATGAGAGGACCTTGAAGTTCTTTTCTAACCATTGGATCCTATGAGTTTTTGACCTTGGAGATGGTGGATGAGAGTCTTTTTTTCTGTTTATCGGTATGTACATGTTCATTATTTTTAAAGTTTTGAAAGTACAGAAAAATAGAAAAAGAAAAAAGAAGGATCTAGAATTCAATACCTGAGATAACCACTATAAACAATCAATATATTACCTTCCAGATTCCATATCTCTGTCTATCAAATCTGTTTTATAACTATGTGAGACAGAAAATGGGATCATAAATCTGAAAGTTATAAAAATAAAGCTGATAAGCAAACCATCATAGACCTGTAGACCTAGGGTTTGAAATAGAGAGAGTATGGTCTAAAAATAAACAGATGTTGCCAAGTAAGAGTGTCAATCAAAACGCATGACTTCCATGTATTTGGGATGGTCCTTTTTGGGGCAATTGTGGTGGCTGGCTTGTGTTGGCCACTTGTGTCCCCACAAATTTGTATAAAATTTGGCAGAACTGAGCTCACTCATCGAGAACTTGCCACAACCCCACATCTGTTCCAGCCACTTTCAGCTAAAATTTCCCCCCTTCCCAGTCCCCTATAGTCTCACTTCCCTGTTCATACCCAGGCAATAGTTCCTGCCTTTGGCAGAAAGTACTAAAAAGAGTCTTGTCTAAGGCAAAGAATTTAGTCTCAGCAGTAGGTTATCGTCTCTGCTGGTACCTTTCCTCTGATTTAACTTTCTTTGCTGTTCTTTGCTGGAGTTCCTGGTCATCAGTCGTACTTTTGGGATTCCTGATTGTTGGTCTGTTCTGAACCGTGGAAACCTGCTCTCCCCTGGCTTATAATGGTTGGGTAGGGTATTTTCACAATATAGTTTACTATAGATCATACATTTTCCAACCTTTTGTCAGAGAGAAAGTCCTGTAGGCATGTAGGGTTCTTACTGAGAGATTGGAGCTCAGAGGGAGGGGATAGCTCCATAGGGGGATCTTCCTTAGCTTAGAGTACCTTGAAAGGAATCAGAGAGAGATGACATCAGAGATACTTACCAGTGAAACCTTTAGCCACCTTCAAGGACACAAAAGAGTGATATTGCTTCCCTGATTTTGTTTGTATTAAAGAATGCAGACTGGCTGAGCAGCATGCCTGCTCTCCAACTGTCATCTGAGCAGGACATTCCTAAGCAGAGTTGGCCAGTACATTACTTTTTACTTTACCTGGGCTTTATTTTGATCAGTGGCCTCTCCAGACAGTACATTTTGGATCTCCTGAGGATATATCATCTTGGGGAAGATATTTCATCCTGAGGCAGAAAACAGTCACTGCCTGGTGTCTGACACCTGGTAACTGATTACTCCTTGATCTTCTACCCTGGCCATTTGGACTCCTGACTTTTCGTCTGGTTTTGGTCTTTTGAGTTTGTCTCTTAACCTTCAGCTCATCTTAGGGCTTTAGTCATGGCCCAGTCAACCCACTTCAGACCCCACCCTGAGTATATCTGTCTTGCTGGATCTCATACTTGGCATACTATTGTCATTGAAACTTGGTGTCAGGAATGACTGAGGTCCCTCTGCTCTCTGCCAGAAACAGAATTGTTATGCTATTGGGAATAATGAGAAAGAAATGTTGAGAATATGGAGGGCTAGTTTACTTTGATTTGGTTTAACAATACTTATGAGTTATTACTATGTTCCCCGCCTCCATAGCAGGAAGACAAATTTTAACTTATAATTACAAAACTGTTGAGTGTTATGAAAGGGTGGTACAGCGTTCTTGGGGGGACCTACAGCAAATGGATCTAAATAGTTGAAAATGTTGTAGATGATTTGTGATATTGATCTGTAAAGCTAAACTGGTCAATCTTATCACACCAGCATTATTTCCTGAGCTGTTTAGGATCTAGACAGAGCTGTCTTTTCATTTAGAGGAGGGTCAGAAGCCATCAAAATATTTAAGGGGTTAGGAAGATTGGTACTTCTAAGAGAAACACACACTTTCTGGTGTGAAAGATTGAGATGATTTCAGAAAAGGAATTTTAAAATAGTTATACTCAAGATGATAAGTACAATCATGGGATAAGTGCTTTTAAGGTAAAATTAAGGCCAGGGATCAACTGAAGAGGAAAGAAATCCATCCTGGTTGGATAGAGTTATGCTGAAGTCACAGAAAGTAGATGAGACAAGAATGTGGCTTGTTGAAGGAGGAGCTGTGATGTGGGGGTTGGGGAGGTATGCTCTGGAGGGAATTGCACAGACCTGGGTTTGAGTTTTGGCTTATGGCTTATTAGCTGAATGACCTTGGATAAGTCTTTTTTCTTATCCAAGAAAAATAAGAAAAATAGGGATAATACCCCATCAGTTTCCTTATTTGAAAAACGGGGATAATAATAGCTCACTTGTGTGTGTGTGTGAACTAGTTGAAATAACACACATCAAAATTTCCAACACGTTACTTGGCATACATGAGGATTCATTGAACAATGAAAATGTTAGCTAAGCCAATATGAGAGTCACCAGCATTTAGGTCTTGGACAAGGAACCTGAACCTACAGGTGAAGCATTAGTAAGTGTACCTGGCTGGAAAGGAGAGGAAGGTAGGCAGTACTAAAAAACCATCAGCAGTGGAAGTGCCAGCGTGGGCAGCTGGGAAAGGAAGGTTCCAGTAAGTCTTAGTAAGGTATGATGCTTTCCTTGTTTACTTCAGTGTATTTCCCAGTGTGGCTCCTGGGCCACCAGCATCAAAATCACAGGGAAGGAATTTATAACAAATTCAGATTCTGGGGTATCACCCAGACCTCTTGAATCAGAATTTCTGGGGGTGGAACTGGGAAACCTGGAGTTTACAAGTGCCCCAGGTTTCATGAACTTGAAGTATTTGGGCCTCGACTATAGTATCCTCACCAACTTGAGAGTCTGTGTATCCTCTTTGAATGCAAAAAAACGTTTAGTAATTGTGTAGACTACTGATGAATGAGGGGGAAAAAGCCTCTGAACTTTTAGTATGAGTGTGTTACAATACTATTTTTTTTAAATAAAAAATGTGGTTCTTTTTGTATTTGGGTGTGTATAAAAAGAGCTGATAGTTCTTACCGACTGATAATGATGCTCTCTCTTGGGGACTAGGAATAGGGTCGAAATTGGGTTAGGGGCAAGATGTTAGTGACAGAGAACAGTGGAAAGGAGACCTTTCCCCCTTATATTCTTCAATTTTGGTTGACTTCTAAAATAATGAGTGTGTTTAATTTTCTAATTTATAAACTCAGCAAGTTGACAATAAAAGTAAGGAATTCATTGACAGATTTTTCTGCTATCGAGGAGGCTCAGAAATCAGCTAAACTATGAAAGAAAGAAAAAGACAGAAAGACTGACAGGAAGGAAGGAATGAAGGAAGGAAGAAAGACACCTGCAAGAGATGTTTAAGTTTTGCTTAACATCCTGTGGCGTTCATTATGTATTGTAAGAATGATTGCTGAAATTAACTGTATTACTTTACTGGATTATTCCCTAATGTAATATGGAAGGTGTTTTCTTTCCTCCACTCTTTTAAATTCTAAGAGATGGAATAATGAAGCCAAACCACTTAAGTTATTGGGTTTAAATCAGGAGCCTTTGTGGTGCTGTGCCCAGAGTCTGGGATTTATAGTCATAAGACCTGATTTTCCAACTCTGATCAGTCTTTTGAGTGAGGCACGTCTCCCTTCTGCATCCTTGCATCCTCATCTGTAAAATGAGGCATTATCTGCCCTTAAGACTAGTTGCCGTGAGGATCAAATGAGGTGGTGTGTGAGAAAGTAAACTCTGGAGTGCTTCAGAGATGTTAATTATTTCTATTTTTGCCTAGTTCCTCCCCTGGGCATGCTGCTATTACCGTGGGGTGGTTTATGAGTCTGTCTCCCTGTGAGCTCCTTGAGTGCAAGGGCCTTGTTTTATTCATTCTGAATTCTTGTGCCTAGTGCCTGCCACACAGGAGGCATTCAAAGCAAGTTCTGGAATAACTATCAAGGATAGAAAAATACATGCACAGTTAGGTTTAGGCTTATGAAAATATTAAGATGCTCTTCCAGGAAACAGTCTTCCAGTTTTATTTAAAAGAATTTTTTAAAAAATCAGCCAAGTTTACAGTAGAAAGGATTTTGCTAGGAGAAAGGAAAGAACTTCGTTAAGGAAAATCTAATTGCCCAGTTTTCTAAAGAGACAGAGCCACATCTCTTCTTCCTCGTTACTGTCAATGGCTGGTTCCAAGGAGGGCAAGATGAATGGAAAGGGACTGAGAAAAGACAAGTCCTGATACTCCTGGAAAAAGGTCTCCCAAGAAACAGGAATGCGCCTGGAGCACCAGTTTCCTTTATTTGTCAGAACCCTGGAATAAGCCTTCTCCATGCTCCTCAGACAAAGACCCTCTTTGGCCTCTGCCCCAGACTGAGGCCGGTAAACCACAAAGTCCCTTATTCCCCTTGGAAGTGGGAAAATGGCCAGTTGCTTGACAAAACTGGAAGGATTTTCTGAGGCTCAAGTTGGGGGCTTCAGCACCTCTAAGACTTGGATAATTATCATCTGAATGGGTGAGGGAAGGACTGGGCCAAGCCTAGAAACAGAGTCTTGGTGTAGTCTGGCAGTTAGGAAGGAGGGGACCAATCTCAGCTTTGAGCCTCTGGACCCTTCTCTAGTACTGCCACAGATCCGCACTTTCTTATCCTTCTCTTGCACCAGTTTCTAAGCACAGGTCAATCCAGGGCATCCTTAGATGGGTTCATAATTGTCCAAACAAGTGGTGATTGTTTCATGGACCCATCCAGTTTGAGAATGTCAGGAAACCAAGGAAGGCAGGCTTAGTAATCAGGAACATGGTGTTAATATCAAACTGCCCAAGGTTTGCAGCCCGGCTCTGGTACTTTCTAGCTATCTGACTTTGGGCAAGTCTTTTCATCTCTTTGAGCCTCAGTTTTCCCATCTGTAAAGTGAAGACAATAATCCAATCTCAAAGAGTTATCTAGGTGGTTAAATGAGATAATGTATGGAAAGGCCAAGCATATAGTAAGGACTCAATCAGTGTTAGCGCTGTTGTTATTAATAATCATAGCTATAAGTGATACTGCAGGCTCTGGAGACCAGTAGATCTGGGCTCAGATTCCAGCTGTACCACTTACTAGTTGTGGACAAATTGTTTAACCTCTCTGAGGCTCAGCTCTCTGTACTTCTGTAAAACAGGAACAATATAACTTCCTTGGGCATGTCTGTAAAGCATTCAGGCCAGAATAGGCACAGGGTAGGTATTCCATAAACAGTGGTAGCCATTAAGAGAAACAGCATATTCTGCAGCAAACAGAACCAGGAAGCAGAGAGATCTTAACAGAATGGAATAAGGTACTGACTCCATAAATGTAAAGTTTAATAGTATCTTTAAGAGAATACCACCGACTCTTTAAGAGAAGTTAAATCTTTTTAGATACTGAGCCTTGAGAGGACTTTCTCCCATGAATAGGTAGAAATGTAAATGAGTCAATAACAAATTGGCATTTGGTTAGGATATCAGACCTTGGAACCTGACCCTAGCCTTGTCCCTTGTACAGGTGGCTCTTGGTACCTCCCTAAGGGGGTCCAGAGGGAATGAGATCATAGAAGCCACTCACTGGGAATTGAATGCGTGTCCTGAAGCTGTGGCTCAATACCTTAACGTAGAAGTCTGGTGAGCCGATCTCCACATGGAGAACTCCTTTCACCTAAGTGGGTTGGGCATGCGGTTTCCCCTACAAGTCTGTACTTGAATCTTGGTTGTATTGCTCCCTGGTAACCAAAGCTCTTCTGGAACTCAAACCCCTATCGAAGTAAAGCTTGGATAACTGCCCTGACTTTTCTCTGAGATGCTACCAAGTCTAACCAGCCACAAGGGAGGAGAGTTAGAAGTCTGGACCCATCCAGACTTGACTTTTGGCCTCCTTGGAAGTACAATGTCTAGGAATTTTGGTCCACAAATATGACCTAGAACCTGTGTAGTCCATGATATCATTTCTTTCCAACAGGTGGATTTCCATAGTGACACTGACTTGGGAGGAATGAATAGAGTTGGCCTTCAGCTCAGTAGAGGTCAATATCCCTGTCCCTCCTCTTTCTTGTTGCCCTTTCATCTCATGCCCCCACAAGTGTAACAGCCAAACCTGTGATCAACTCAGGGTGTGGCTCTCTCCCTCTGTGGAAGAAATCAATGGAGAATCAATGATGTGCAGTCTGCCTCCTCAGCACTGCTCCGTAGTGTGCCTGGCATGCAGTCATGGGGAGTTGAAGCCCCAAGGACCTAAGAATACCTCTTTGATGTCCTTCTCCTCCTCCAGATATGCTTAAAGTAGCTCAAGACTAAATTGAAAAATTCAACTCATTTTCTTCCAGACCAGCACTGATCACCATGCAAGTGGAAGTCTGCAAACCAGTGATATATTTTGTTGAGATACACAACAAAATCAGGCAACTTCATAGAAAAATCTGCATTTCTGACTCTTTGAAAACAGATCGGACAATCTGGCTGCCCTGGGCCCCCATTCCCACATGGTGACCCATCAGCCAGAGCTGAGTAGCAGCTGCCATTTGTAGATGAGGTGCACATTCTCGAGTCTCTCCCACTTGTGGGCAGGAGCTCTTGTGTCCCCACACCCACTCTTCACACCCACTGCTTTGCTCATTTACTTAAGCTTCCTGGTTTCTATTGATAGTTGGGTTTACCATTTTTGGATAAGGCCAAGGAGTTATATTCTATCTTCTGTCTCAAATTATGCTCATCAGATAGGGTTGTGCAATGGGAATTGCATGACAGCGTAACAAATGCTTCAATGTCTAACTTGCTGTCATGTTTTCAGATTTCACCACAGAGACTCCCTGACATTATTTTAAGTAAATCCTTCACTTCTTTTCAAGGATGAGTATGAGGTTGGAGTCAAGGGTGAGACAATTTCCTCAAAAGAGAAGTGGTGTGATGTTTTCCTCTGACCGTTCTTGAGGGGAACCGGGGCAGGGTGGGCAGGAGGGCCTGTTAGCTGCTGGAGGCCGTAAGGACCTGATGATGTGGTAGGTGTGGCCTTAGTCCCCATGGTCGTCATCATGACACATTTTTAGTAGTTAGAAATCCCTCAGCATAAATCGATAGTTTGAACACCAAAGTATAGTTCTCTTGTAGCAAGTCTGCTCAGTTGTGGTTCAAGAACTCTGCATCGGACTCTGAAGTCTGAAAGACCCAGGATTGAATGCCAGCTCCAACACTTACCAAGTTTCCACCTCTGTAAAATGGGCACCTCCCTGGACTCTTGTGAGGATTAAATGAGATAATCCACACAGTGTCTGAAATATGGGCAGCCACTTAATGATTGCTCTCTATTATCATTCCTATCCAGATTTGGAGGGTTTGATTCAACCCAAGAGTGAAATTGAGAGCATCTGCAGCAGAACCAGCAGCTTGCAGGCAAATGCAGTCCCGCTGGTGGGTTTTATTTGGCTTTTGGAACATTTACAAAAGTAAATCCGTTTCCAACATTTAAAAATCAAGAAAGTTTTAAAGAAAATCAGGAGAGTTCAGATAAAAATCCAGATTTCTGGGATTTCTTAAGAAATAGGAGGATCTAGAAACACTGGGCTCTCATTCTCAGAGGCCAAAATTGGCCGCTCCCTTCCAATGGGGCATAGGCTCTGCTTTGCTCCTGGACCACCTGGTCCCCTTCATTCTTTTGCTGCCTGCTTAGCTCCTGTGGGTGTTTGAGTTTATTGATCTAGAGTAGGGGTCCCCAACTTCTGGGCCGTGTACTGGTATGGGTCCGCAGCCTGTTAGGAACCAGGCCACACAGAAAAAGGTGCGGTTGCATGTAATGCACTTGAATCATCCCAAAACCATCCTTTCCACCCTGGTCCCTAGAAAAACTGTCTTCCATGAACCAGTCCCTGGTGCCAAAGAGGTTGGAGACTGCTGGTCTAGAGAAATGGATCAACTTTTATTCAATCCTTCATAAATATTTCTGGCAACCGGGCTTTGGAGAAGGTAGACAACAGGTCATTTTAATGGCCAATATCCTAGTGCCACGTGCAGAGCCCTCAGCTTCAGCAGTCCAAAGGGTAGAGCTATGGAGTCAAAGTCCTCTCAAAAGAATGTAGGAAACTAACAAAGACTTGTGCCTGTGAACGAATGGCCTCCTCATCTCAACATGGAAGTGGGCTAACATTTAGTAAGAAAAAAATGTAAAGTCTTGCCGTTTATGTCTAAAAACCCAGCTAGCCAAGTGCAGACTAGGGAGAGCTATGCTTAGCAGCAGCACTTATGAAAAAGACGTAAGGGTCTGGTGGACAATAAGTTTGGTATGAGTCATCGGGAAGCAGCTGCCAAAAAATCTAATCTGATTTTGGGCTGGGTTTATAGAAGTCTAGTGTCTGGAAGACCTTTCTAATGGAGCTGTTTTAAAGGACAAGCAGGCAGCCTCAGGAAGCCTTGATCTCCCTGGTGGTGTTTGAGGCTGGGTGATATGTCCCTGGAAACTATTGTCAGAGTGGGGATTTAGGCATCAGAGGGAGATTTACTCTAGGTGACATACCAAGTCTCTGCGAACCCTAAGACCCTCTTTTCTGCAGCCCAGGGAAAGAAGATAATTTTTATAACAAAAGTAAAAATCTTGCTTTCTGATGGAAGGAAGCAAGACATGTTGAAGAGGCTGATTGGATGCAGCTGTTTTGATCAGACTCTGTAAAAATGGAAACGTAAACTTCCAGTTCTTACATAATAATTGGGACAACAGATGTCATGGGCCCTACCCCATCCCTGAAACTCTTCTCACCTGCAAGAGTGTCTCTGACCCCCTGCGGCATTTCTCAGAGATGGAGGGGGCGAGGGGGAAAGATCTGTTTTGCACATTACTGGTGGTAATTTGTTTAAGCTGAACTTTTTATGCAGAGCTTGCAAACTGACGGCATACAGGACAAATCCAGCCCTCAGATGTGTTTGATTTGGCCTGTACTATGTCTTTGAAAAATGTGAATTAGATGCCAACATGTAAAAATGAGGAGATTGCATGTAAAATCTGGCTTTCTAGCACCTTTTTAAACAATCAAAAGATCTGGCAGCTCTGGGCCTGCATTCCCACATGGCAGCACAGGTCAGAGCTGAGCGACCATTGCTCTTCTTTGACAGGATTGGGGCTCACTTGGCCACTGTATTCATCCCTCTAACCTCACCTGCTTTACTACACTAGTTCACCTGACTTCCTGGGTCTCTATAAGCACTGGAGTTAGTGACCCCCCTGGTGTGATGGTGGTGATTTTTTAAAAAATCAAAATGTCATGGAACTTTATTTTCATTATATAAAAGTCACTGATTAATTTTTTCCACTAATTAATTTGGAGGACATATCATGTTTGGGATGGTCAGATTTCAAATACAACCTTTGTGGTATACCTGGAGTTCACTTTTGAGTAGGCGAGTCAGGTGGGTTACCTCAAAGAAGCAGGCATCTTTAGAGCGGTTGGAACCAGGATCAAATCTGTACCTCCCAGAAGACCTGCTATAGGTTTCAAGACAGTGGACCAAGAATGCAAACAGCACCAGCATGAGAGTCCGATTGAAATCTTCCTCCCAGGGCCAAAGAAGCAAAAGAGAGCTATGTGTTTATTTAAGCATGAACAATACACTAGGTACTGGTTTGTTTTTGAAGCTACATCAGAATGCCTTCCACGGTCAGAGTCATCATTAAGGTGCAGTCCTGGTCTCTGCTCACTCACTCATCAACAGCGGGGTGGGCAGCTGGGGATCCACAGGGGAAGGTTGGGGGTTGGGTAGGGGGAGCAGAGATGCCTTTACATCTGCTCCTTAAAAGTACCCATGGATCATATACCACCAGCCCCCAATTCTTACACTTCAGTGAATACCCCCAGTTGTTCTTTTGAAGTACTCAAGACTGCCCATGGTTTTCCTTGTGACTTCTCCATTCTGAGCTATACAGAAAAATGGCTTCCTCTTCCACAGCACTGCCCTGCAAATATTTGCAGATAGTGAGCTCACCTCTGAGCTAGCTGACAGTCCTTGCCCTGAGGAGGTGAAATGAGGGTTCAGGGCATAGAGAGACCAGAGGCATTTAATGGAGGTGGTTGAGACAGTGTTGCTCTCAGGTGGATCATGAGCTGGGAGGCCTGTGCTTGGAAGCTCCAGTTTCCAAAAGCCCTTTTGTCAGCCTCAGAATCTCTCTGTCAACTGTCAGGATCTGGGGGAGAACAAGAAGAAGTGAATCTCTCATGAAGCTTTGGTATTGGTGGTAGAAATTGCAAGAACTTCACCAGAAGCAGGGATCATCAAGGGCTGTTAGCTTATTGTCTGATGGCAGCTAGTAGCAATTGAGGGGAGTGAGGCTTACCTGTAGGCCTATTTGTGGGCTTCCCCATTCCAAGATAGAATTTGCTAGACCCTCACCCTGCTTCAGTCTGTCTCTTTGCTCTGAGGTTCTCAGGCTGAAATTGGATTAACCAACCCAGGACTTCAGAACCCTTATGACCACACTCCAGTACCACTGCCTTTCAGAGCAGCCCCCGCTCTGCATGGAATCTCAGGCTGTCACTTAGGAACGCCCTGCTGATCTGAGTTACTTCTAGTGTAGACAGAGGTCTTGTTTGGCTCTCCATGCTACAGCTGGCTGGTAGCAATTTTGTGTTTTTACTGTAGTTGCCTCAGTGAGTCCTTTTATTGAGTCATCCTTTGAGTGTTATTTCCCTTTTACCTTTCCCTAAAGGGGAAAGTGAAGCTTTTAAAGACCCACACTCACTTAGGGCATTTCTTCCACAGATTGAAGTGGTGTTTGTGAGTTAGAATTCCAGGAAGGTGTTATCTCTTGAGAACGGCAGGGGCTCCCTATAGTTACACTTGGCATCTGGAAGAACTTGAGCCTGTATGAGGTGAAGATGAGCAGCACCATCTTCACTGCCTGGAGAGGGTGAGGATGGCAGGATGGTGGGCGGGCAGTGGTGTTACCCTATGTCCATCTCCATTCCTACTTTCTTTCCTCTATGCGCTCCTCCACTCTCCCCATTTCTTGTTCTGGAAAAGGAAATGGTGGCATCCAGGTGTAAATGGGATGACATCTCAGCATAATGTCATTGCTGCTTCCTGGTCATTGCTGGATCCTGGCCATTTCCTCCCTGACCCGACCGGCTCAGCCTTCCCTGGATGCTTCCGTGGGTCTGAGTCAGAAATAGAGCGATCTTCTGTCTCTGTGAGATGTTCTCTTCACTGGACTTGGGTAACACTTGGTGACAAAACCCAGTTGGTATTGTAGGTGTGATGTGGAATGGCTAAGGGGCTTTATATGTGGAGTGTGAGAGAGGTTTGGTGGGGAAGGAGGGGTCAGATGTTCCTTTTGCAGGGACAGCTGCATGTCCCATGGCTTGTGAAATGGCTTTGCATGAGGAAACCATCTATCTGGTGCCCAGGTCACTTCTGCACAGTGTGGGGAGCTAATCAAAACTTCAAGAGGAGAAGTGCCTGTCTTCCACCCATAATCAAGATTAATTGATGATCTTTAATGGGAACAAATTGAATCTCTCAGCAACCCTTCCCTTTAAGCTTATAGTTGTGTAATTTTCTATGGAGACCTGGTGAGTTCTGCAGAATCAGCAGGTTCTTGGAAACAGCTGACCCCTTGTAGCCATTCGTGTCTGTCCTCTGTGTGGCTGGTGGGAAATGGAGAGAAAATACCTTCAGGTTACTGGGCTGAGGAGATAATTCTCATTTGCTCATGATTTGCACAGCCCACTCACATTGTTGTTGCATTTGATCTCCCTAACAGCCCTGTGATGCAGATGGCGTCGGGGTTATTACTATCTCTATTTTACACATAAGGAACTCCTTTAGACTTTGGAACACTTTTCCCTCAAGATGTCTACTGTAACAAGGGCTTTCTGTTCAAATGCATTTGGGAAGCTTTCTAGTGTGTTCTCAGGAATTCATAGCACACTTCCCTATATTAAAGGCTCTGATAAGTCCTATAGAAAAGACATCTATTTAACACATTGTTTCCTGACTTCATTAACCTAGGTGCTATTTTTTCTTTATGATACACCTATTGGCATCTTCTAGATGTACACACTTTTTCTGTAAAAGATCAACTAGTAAACATTTCAGCCTTTGTGGGCTGTATGGTCTTTGTCACAACTACTCAACTCTGCAGTTGAATGCAAAAGCAGCCCACGATGATAGAGAAATGAATGGGTGTGGCTGTGCTCTGGTAAAACTGTATTTACAAAAGTGAGCTGTGGGCCAGATTTGACTCATGGGCTGTAGTTTGCAACCCCTGCACTAGAACAAGCAATCTACAGAACAGTCTTTGGGTGATGCTGCTTGAAATGTCCACAGTGTCCCAGATAGGGACTCTACTCTCGGCTGCCAGAACAGTTGGCATGGGTGGCAATGACTTACAGATTGTGGCTCAGAGGTTGACTGTCTTACTTAGGATATATGACTGCTAAGTAATTTCTGCTATGACTGCCACAGAAATTTCCTCCAGGTTCTTGACTATAAAATCTTCTCCTCTCTTCTTCCTCCTTCTCCCCCTCCTCCCTTCTCCTCTTTCTTCTCCTTCCATTACTCTCTGCTCTTTTGGAGCAACAGACCTGGGAAGGGGGCAAAATGCACCAAGTGCTGCTATGTGCAACTGAAGTAATGTGCATGTAGGTGCATGTGGGTGTTTGTATGGAAGTTGGTCTCAGTGTGACTGTGGTATTCGCATTATTAAGCATGAATATGGCTAAAAGATAAGTTATCCATTTAGAGGTCTTTGTTTCAGAGGACCTAATGGAAGATGCTAAAGAGATTCACTAGTGCTATTTGAATTGAAGTCCGTGGCAAGAAATCAGGAATATATTCAATCAATGTGCAAGAATTTACTAAATACCTAACACGTGCCCTTGCTTTAATTAGAACTTTTAGTTGCAAGCAACAGAAAACAGCTGAAGCAGGTGGCAGTGAAAATGGAGCTTATTATAAACACACAATGTGTTTTGTGGAACCCGGATGGGGAAATGTAGGTGGGCCTCAGGGTGGTGTGGGACAAGGAACGGGAGTTCAAGGGAGCCCTGGTTTGTTCTAGATATCAATTGCTGTACTTTCTCTCATTCTGGCTTCTCTCTGCACATCTGCTTCACTCTTCCTTCTCACCAAACCGTCTATTTCTGATACTTCTACAGGACAGGTAGACAATGATTGCCCGTAGCTTCCAAGTTCATGTTTCCATTGGAGGTGATCACATAGAAAGACCTTCTCTCTTCCTTCTCCACCTCCTCTTCTTCGTCTTCTTCCTCTTCCTCCTCCTCTTCTTCTTCTACTTCTCTTCCTTTCATCTTCTCCCTCCTCCCCTTCTCCCTCCTCCCTTCTCCTCCTCCCTCATTTCAGTATTGCTGGGGAAGGGACTCTGATTGGCCCAGTCTAGGTGGCCCTTGAACCCCAGTTGCTGTGGCCATGGAGGTGGGGTTAACCCCCCAACTATGCCAGCCAGAATCCTACTTTTCAAAGGAGAGAGTCTGCTGGTGATGGATGGAGACTTGACTCAGGGTGAACACACAATACAGTATACAGATAATGTTTTGTAGAACTGTGCACCTGAAACCCATATCATTTTGTTAAACAGTGTCACCCAAATAAATTCAATAAAAAGGAAAAAATAAAGGAGAGGATCTACTACAGCACTTCTCTGGCTAGGCGCCTGTTGAGCAGGTGCAAAGTGAAGTAGAATATTTTTGTCCACTGATATTTATAAAGTAGTTGGAAAGTAAAACAAATGTGTAGTAGTGATGAGAATGTCAGATGCACTACACTGTTTCATTAGACAGTGAAAAAGATAATAGTACAACAAGGGACTGATTTTGCTGTATAGACATTATAAAAAGAGAGTGACAGGAAAGGCTTGTGGGCTGACACCACCGGGGAGGTTGCCAGCAGCAACTCCAGGCTCTCCCAGGGCAGGTGGGAAGCAGAAAATTCTGACTAGGAGATGGATAAAGAATAGAATGATAGGTGTAAATGTGGTCTGGTTCCCTAAGGTTAGGAGTGAACTTCAGAGAGCAGTAGGAAAGGCGAACATCCCTGTGGACACAGGTCATTGTGGTCTGGTAGCAGGAGGGGGCAGGTGGAGCTCCAACAGGAGTGGCTGAAACCTAGAGCTACACCCCCTGGGAGAGGGGACTGCTGGAGAAAGACCCCCAGCTCCACACAGGTAAGGGGAAGTCCCACCTGGCAGGTACAGGTCTGTACAAGTGGGACTGTGGGGTGTCTGAGATGGGGGTATTTCCCAGTACTGGCAACTAGGCCTTGGTGACTTAGGGGCAAGACCCAGGCCCTGGGGAATCAGGCAGATACTATTGCTGGAGGAGTGGACAAGACAGAGCTTGAGAGAATGGGGACTGTAATACAAGACAGAATCCCCAGCAGTCTGAAACGCACCTGAGGCCACAGCAGGACTGGCAATGAGGATGAGGTTACTTTGCTTTCTTCAAACTACAACTATCTTCTTCCCTTTTCCTCATTCAAACTTTCCTGTTCTCCCCCCACCCCCCACCCCTGTGCCCAGTGCTCAGGTCCTCACAGCCGACAATTAACTAATCATCTGGGGGGGTCAGTCATTGATCTGGTTTTAGGTGCCACCTCATTTTAGGGACTTTGGCGTTGGTACAGAAGCCATAAATGCCTCAAACTAAAAGAATGACAGTGCCTGGGATTTTAGGACAAAGATACTAAACGAAATGTCAAAGATTCCACCTGTGCTCCTTGGCGGAGAGAAGTCTTGTTTGGGGATTGAATGAGCAAATGATACCTGCTGTCTCGCAGTGAGGAGCTTAAGTCCTGGACCTGAACACTTAGAGAGCAGCAGATTTGAGTCCATCAAATACAACTAGGCAGTGTCTTTAGGGAGGAAAATCAGCCAGCATAGGCACCATCTGAGAACAAGTTAGTTTCAGAGGAGGCCTTGCCTTGGTGGTGGTTTGCAGCTAATACAAGTGGGTGGAAAACATGCAGAACCTCCGCTCACAAGACCAGGATTTAATTCTGGACCTACCACTCTCACCCTGTGTGAAGTTACTCAACCCTCCTGAGCTGCAGTGTCCTTCTCTATAAATGGGGTTGCGGCATCCGCCATGATAGCTCGTGTGCACATCTGTGCTACATATTAAGTGCTCAGTACAGAGGTATTAAATCTGAACCTCAAGTCCTACTTAGAATCTCAGAATTTGCCCAAATGTGCACCCTATGCAGGAACCCCTGATAGCTGTGAATCTCCTGATTGGAACTTCCAATGGTGAGAGACTGACCGCCTCAGAAATCAGACTAATCCAGTGTTGGAAAGGTTAGAAAGGTATTCCTTGAACAGAATTGCAAGAAGACTCCTCTGTCCTTTGAAACAACCCAGAGTAAGTCTAAGCTTGCTGACTCATAGTAGCCTTTCCATTATTTGAAAACTGCTTTCCTGTACTCCTAAGTCAGGGATGGGGCGTAGTTTGTATCTGGTGTGCCAGCTGTGATGGCTTGCTAATGGCTCCTGGAGGGCTGTGTTGAGGAAGATTCTGAGGCTGTGGTCCAGGAATGGTAGGAGAAAACGGCATGTCTGCCATGGGCTGGGGCGGGGGCGGCATGGTGGTATATGTGCAAGGCATTTGTTTCTCTGCTAAACCTTCTCAGGCTTAGATTCTTCTGTTGTGCTTTAGACGACTTGTTCTCTCACCCTCTGGTCTCTTTTTCCTGCCACATTTCAGCTTATCAACATTTTAAAAAGCCATCTGGCTGCCACGTCTTCCACCTAATTCATTTTGAGGGTGGATTTAACCAATCTGGCTAGCCGGGCTGGGGTCTCTCCTAGAGCAGTGTTTTCTGGGAAATCTTTTCAAATAGATGAGGACCATTTTTGAGTCTGCAGTCCACTGATAAACCTTCCAAATTATTAATATCCCTTAAAATCTGGAGGCCAAACTAAGCACCGTCTTTCAGAAGTACCCTGAAAAATACGGGGGCCAGCGAGGCTAATCATATATCACTTGATCCTGTTAATGCAGCTTAAAGTTGTATTAGCTTTTTCCCTATGTTGATAAAGCTGTAGCTCAGAGACTCTGTTCCTGATTCTGAGGGGTAGAGGGAGAGGGAGGATGGAGCAGAGGGGAGGAAGAAAGAGGGAAGGGCAGGAGAGCCAGAGCCAATCTGCACATCTCTCCTCCTGCCCCTATTGTTCTATTCCCCTGTGCTGTGTCCCCTTCTCACATGGGTAATGACCACTGGCACATATGTGGCTCATTGTAGGGGGAAGAACTTCAGCTTAGGCTGGGGGAACACCCTGCTGCCTTTTTCCACTGTCGTGGTTCTCTGAGCCCCCAGTCCCCTCCCCACCTCTGTAACTCTCATTGTTGTTTGGCTTCAACCAGACTGGCACCTGCAATCAGCACAGTGAGCTCCAAGGCCATGGGTCCCTCTGTTCCAATGAGGTTGTCTCTTCTAAAGGTCCCTGGACCATGGGCCAGTCCTTGAAGTGTCCCCCAGCCTGAAGCCATATGAGAAAAATAAGGACAATGCAGAGATTTTCTCGTAAAGCTAATCGTATATAAAAACCTGCTATTTATTCTAAATTATGTTCTTCCTTTGTGGGGTGTATGTGTGTGAGAGAGAGAGAGAGAGAAAAAATTATCCTTTCTTAATTGGGGTAGTTTCTCCTCTCTGATACCCTTAGTAATAAATGTTGGCCACTTTTTGTAGACACCCTCCTCATTTTGGGGGGTGGTTTAATTTTTTGGACTGAAAACTACAGTCTTGTTCCAGGTGAGGGCCATCAGGATGCCCCACATGCCTCCTGGGTTGATCTGGAAGACACAGCCTGGCAGTGAGGCACAGGATTGGGCCATGGGTGACTCTTTTAGTAGTTTAAATCTCCCACAGCCTAGTTTATTTTAAAGGTGACATTGTTTTCATTTAGGCCCTGGGTCTGGGGTATAATTTAAAGAGAGTACATTTTGGGTTTTTTTTTGGAGGCTCCATTGACAGTTTTTAGCATGGCAAGTGACTGAGCCCCTTAGTGCTTCGGTTTCTTTTTTTTTTTCTTTAATTATTTTATTGTTGTTCAATTACAGTTGTCTGCATTCCACCCCCCCCAATCCCACCCACCTTGCCCCATTTCTTGATCTGCTATTCTTCTTGGGTTGTTATAAATTTTGTTTGTGACAGTGTTTAGCTGTTAGGATCCATCAAATGCTAGATTATTGTAGTTACTACTGATAACACTCAGCTAGCATTTATTGGGGTTCCTACTCTATGGACATCCACCTTTTGAAGGGTTGGAGAGGATTCAGAGAAGTGATGCAAAAGTGATGGGGTGGAGCTGTTGCACACCCTGGCCCCTCCCTACTAAATGCTGGTAGTGCTCCCCAGTTATGTGACATACCCCCACAAGTTTTGCATTCCCCTTGGGGGATGGTCCTGCCTCCAGAGGAGAGCCACGTGCTGTGTGCTTGGGAATGGTCTGAGGCTGTCACAAAGCATGGAAAAGAGAAGCCTGTAGAGAAAGGCCTGGTGGGCTGATCTTCCTGACCTGTGCATGTTAACAGTAGGGGTTTGGGTCCTCTGAGTGCTGAGCAAAGAAGGAGCTTGGTGTCACAGATGGGGCACAGCATTGCAGGCAGGGGCCCTGCACTCAAGCTCCAACTTTCCTAGTAACCAGCTGGGGGATCTTGAGAAAATCTCTTCCCTTCTCTTGGTCTCACCTGTAAAATTAAGGATTTGGAGAGAATGGTTCTTTTCAGCTCTCTGCAGCCCCAGGATTTGAAGGAAAAATGCCTTGGATATGAGTGAGACCAAAGGAAGAACTTTCTACCTGTCATGTTTATGAAGATGGAGAAATAGGCCTGACTTCTTACCTCTGCTTTTTTTAAAAGAGTTTTTATTGTATTTTTTCCATTACCATTTAGTCCCTTCTACTGCCACCCCCACAATCACCACACTGTTGTCCATGTCCATGAGCCCTTTTTCCTTTTTGCTCAATCCTTCTACCCCCTAAGCCCCCAGCCCCCCACTTAGCTGTCATAACTGTCTGTCTATTAGTCTGTCTCTGTTTTGCTTGTTAGTTCAGCTTGTTTATTAGATCCCACATATGAGTGAAATCATATAATATTTGTCTTTCTCTGACTGGCTAATTTCACTTAGCATAATGTTTCCTATGTCCATTCATACTGTTACAAGGGTAAAATTTTCTCCTTTTTTATGGTTGAGTAGTATTCCATTGCATAAATGTCCCATAGTTGTTTCATCCGCTCATCTACTGATGGACACTTGGGCTGCTTTCCTATCTTGGTGATTGTAAATAATGCTGCAATGAACACAGGGGTGCTTATATTCTTTCGAATTAGTGTTTTGAGTTCCTTTAGATATATTCCCAGAAGTGGGATCACTGGGTTAAAAGGCAGGTCCATTTTTAATTTTGGGGGGTATCTCCATACTGCTTTCCACAGTGGCTACACCAGTCTGCATTCCCACCAACAGCACTTGTTTGTTGATTTATTGATAATAGCCATTCTGACAGGTGTGAGATGGTATGTCATTGTGCCTTTAATTTGCATTTCTCTGATGATTAGTGAGTTGAGCGTCTTTTCATATGTCTATGGGCCATCTGTATGTCCTTTTTGGAGAAGTGTCAATTCAGGTCCTTTGCCCATTTTTTTTTTATTGGGTTGTTTGACTGCTTGCATTTGTTTGGTTTGGAAAAAATGAAATATGGTAACGAGGCTGGGATTGGAAGAACAGACCTGCTGAACTTGTTTCCTAAAACATTTGTTCTCTTTATTTTATTTGTTCTGTTATATTAGGCTCATTTTCTGAATATGTACTATGGAGACACATATAAAGCATTTTAAATAGAGTAGAAATCAAATTTCCCTCCCACCCACCCAGCTCCCCTTCCGCAAAGGCCACTTCAGTTTATCCTCCTGGAGAAATTTTACTCTTATTTTATTGGACCTAGGACTGAGAAGAAAGTTTTAAACATGCCCGAGTTTTTGTGCCTTTAACTTTCTGGTCTGAAGGGTGAGAAATTTGATCCTCCTGTAGCATGTGGTTAGTTTCCTACAATGAATTTTCCCTATTAGTCATAGTTTCTTTTTGCCACTCTTGGGTAAAGATGCAGTATTTTTCATCCTTCATTTGAATCAGGGAATTCTATATGAACAGATCAAACTTGAGGTATGACATCTGGATGCTTTGCAACTTCTCCATCTGTGGATTTCAGAGAGGGCTCATTTTACATAATTGTCTATTTTGATGATTTCCAAAAATGGTCTCATAGCCTTATATTTTCTTTGTCTTGGAGCTTAACAATCTTGCCAGTAACTGCTTTGCTCTTATTCTGGTGTTGTAAAGTTTTTGCTAAGTGAGTGGGAAGCAGTGTTGGATGTTAACCACATATTGAGGGGAGAACTCTGGACTTGGAGGGAGAAAAACTGGACTTGAGTGCAAATTAAACTTCTTCCTTGTTGTTGATCTTTGGCAAGCTGCTCAGCCCCTCTGAACTTCTGTTTTTCTCATCTGTAAAATGAAGGCAGTGCCATCTGCCCTATAGGGCTGTTTTTAAGGTTAAGCAAGACAATAAATGTCAGTATACTTTGCAAACCTAGAGCCTTTCAATGATAATCATTCTAATTCTTTACAAAAGTATTATTTAAAGGTTGTGTTATGTTCTAGATACCAGAGATAGAGAGGGAACTAAGCTTATATTCTGGTGTGTGTGTATGTGTGGTGGGGGGTAATATGTGGGGGTGCAGGAAGGTAGGGAGATTGGCAATAAAAAGATTAATAAGCAAGGTAAATTCAGATAGGGTTTTAACCATTACAAAGAAAATAAAACATACTAATGGAATAGAGAATAAGGGCGGGGTGGGCAGGGGCTGATAAAAGGTCAGGAAAAGCCACTTTAAGTTGTCATCTGAATGCCATCTGAAAAGCTGGGGAACAGCATCCAGGACTGGGAAGCAGCAAGTGCAAAGGCTCTGGGGCACTATCAACAACATTGGAGAATTAAAAAAAGAAAGAGGAAGGAACTGTAAAAAAGTCGGTATGGCAGGAACAAAGCCAGTAAGACAGAAAATGTCACAAGAACTGGTGAGAGAGGTTGGCCAAAACGGGGTCATAAAGAGCCTTGTGGACCGTACTAGGAGCTTATATTTTATTCTATGTGCCATTACAGATGTTAAGCAAGGAGTGACATCATCAATTTTCTCCTTTGGTAAGATCTTTCCTCCTAGAATGTGAAAAATAGATCGTTGGTAGGCAAAGAGAAGGCAGTGAGATCAGTTAGGGGCCATTGCAGCAGTCACAGAGGGTGGAGGGGGGAGATGATGCCAGCTCACCAGGAGCAGCACGGATAAAATCATCCTTGAGGTATTTGGGTGTGAAGCTCTGTCACTGTTTTTCTATGGAAAGGTGTAAAGTAGGCTGTTCTGTCGTTTGCCCTCTCCCATCTACTCGGCTCTGTTAGAAGTACGGAGCGGTTGGAATGAGCAGGGGGATGTTCTGCATTTCCTTTTCAGATGGTCAGGGTTTCGGATTACATGGTCCTATAATTAGTCAACAACTGTTTATTGACTATTGGAAGATTTTTCTAGACCTGTGGTTTTCATTTCAAGTCAGCCTTTCCTGTGGACAAACTGGGCATTTGCCCAGAAACCTGGCAAGGAGCAGTCTACATGATTTGTATTTTCAGTGGACACAAGCAACAGCCAGGGATACCAGCGCAGGGCCACCAACAGGGCGGGTGCAGGTTGCTTTCTACACAAGGGCACCTGGCCGAGAGGTGGGGCCTGAAGCCCAATCCAAGCTCTGCTCACCAAGCAGTTTGCTCTGGTGTGGAGCTGTGTCAGCAGGGAGAAAGGGCTGTCTCTTTCTAACTGGCACAAAGGCACCATGTGGTTTAGCAGTAACCCTTTTCAAACCCTTGGGGTTTCTGCTTTGGGGCCTAGTTTCCAGGGTCTGTCTTCACCTTCTCTGTTCCAGTCAATCAGCATTTGTTCTAACAAATATTTATTGAGTACATACTTTGTATCCACCAGCACTGGGTTTACATTGACGAACAAACATGCTTCTTGCTTTCATGCAGCTTATAGTCTAGTGGAGGTCATTCCCTCTTTCTTTCTTCATGGCATCCAAAGAGCTTACTTTTGGGGAAGCCTGAGCTGATCTCAGACCGTGTTCTCCAAGACCTGAGTTGTTGGCAGCTGACTTGAAAATCACTCTTGGGGTTGGGAAATAATGACCACCACCCACACACACGTACCTTGGTCCAGACCTTTGGGGAGATGGGACCAGTGAGACTATGGACTGTTATTATTAGCTCAGCTGCTTCACTGACCTCGATTAGGAGAAGAAAAAAAACTGGTACTATGGTTTCCACTGGAAAGGGGTAAGATTTATCCTTGGCACTTAGAGTTTTCACAAAAATACTGTTTTAAAAAGTGCACATTTCCATATGTTTATTATACTTCAATAAATACTTATAAGACAGTTAAAAAAATACTACTTAAGTTTGTTGAGCTGCCAGGGTCTGAGCTTAGAGAAACCAAGAGAGGGAGGTGGGTTGGGCACACAAGGTCAGCCTTCCTGGGGTCTCTGTGTCTTGACAGGGTCCTTGGGCTCTTGACCTTATTCTTCAGAGTAATGAATAGTCAGATTATTTTATTAGCCTTTGAGGAATCCATTTTTTGCCAGGCAAACTCACAAGAAATTGCTTTATAAGCTATGGTATCCCTAGATAGTTTAACACTGAGGGAGACACCTCCATAGGGTGTTCATTCTCCCCAGCTCCAAGGTGGCTGGGAAACAGAATTAGTCATAGTTTGCTTGGGGAGCTTGAAATGAGAGGAGGACAGAGCTGGGTGGTTTTCAGACTGTTTTCCAGGCTGTGGTGGGGCCAGGAGAGTGAGAGATTCCATACATCTTGTAACCAGATGTGGCATCTTAACTGAGACTGAACACACGAAGTATCGACAAAACAGAGTCAACTTTAAACAAAACTCCTTGACCCATTTATTTTAATATTTGCATTGTGTTTTTTAAATTATAAAAGTAATGCCCACTTTCCCACCAACATGTTAAGGAAATATCAGACATGTAGCAAAAATGTCTACTTTAAAAAGTCAGATTTGTTCTGAAGTATATCATAAGGTAAGTAAAAGTTCTTGTAATCCTGCCTCCTGGAGAGAACATCGTTGTTACCTGTTTTGTATCTGTTCCTCCTGAGATTTTCCATATGTGTACAATAACATATATTAATATCATTATGATTGCCTTAACAATCATATAATATTATTTGTACTATTTTGCTTCTTTTTAAAAAATTAACAGTTTATCTTAGACATGTTTGCTTATGAGATTTATTGATCTATCACATTCTATTTCACTGAGGTTTTAATTATGTGCCATAACGTTCACCTCTTTTAAGTGTACAATTCATTGTCTTTTTAGCAAATTTTCAGAATTGAGCAACTAATGCTATACTCCAATTTTCGAACATTTACATCACCCCTGAGAGATCCCTGTGCCCACTGTAGTCACTCCCCACCCTCATCTCTATCACCAGGCAACCACTTACTCTATTTTCTGCCTTTGCAGATTTGCCTTTTATGGGCTTGCATTTAAATGAAATCATAAATATGTTTTTGTGAGTGTCTAGCTTCTTTTAATGAGTATAATGTTTTGAAGTTCATTTATGTTGTAGCATGTAACAGACCTTTTTCCTTTTCAGTAGTATTCCATTTTATGATATACCCCATTCTGTTTATTTATCAGCTTGTGGGTATTTGGATCATTTCCAGTTTTTGCAATTATGAATAATGCGCCTACAAACATTTGTGTACAAACATCTGTGTGGATCCATGTTTCATGCTTTTTGAGTGCCTGTACAGAGCTCCATTTTATGGCCGGCCTCACTGGTAGCCATTTACTTGGTTTTTGATTTTTTGATGACTAAATCATATTGTATTTAACATCCTTGTACATCCAGATAGATGCTCCTTGGTTTACGATGGGGTTTTGTCCCAAAAATCCATTGTAAATTGAAAATATGCTAAATCAAAAATATATTTAATATACCTCATCTAATAAACACCGTAGCTTAGCCTAGCCTACCTTAAACTTGCTCTGAACGCATGCATTAGTCTATGTTTGGGTAAAGGCATCTCGCTGCTGCTGCCCAGTGTTATGAGAGAGTCTCATACCTCATATCGCTAGCCTGGGAAAAGAGCAAAATTCAAAATCTGAAGTATGGTTTCTACTGAATGCATATCAGTTTTGCACCATCATAAAATAGAAAAATAGTTTAGTTGGATAATTGTAAGCCAGGGACTGCCTGCATATCTTTGTGCGTATGGGTGAATGTTTTTGAAGGATATATATTTAGAAGGGGAAGTCTGAGTCAACAGATGTAAACATTTGAAATTTCAATAGCTAGTGTCAAATTATCTCCTAAGAGAAGCTGCACCAGTTTAGACCTCCCACGCCCAGCAGCGCACAAGAGTGACTGTTTTCCCACATACTCATCAATGTGATCGAGAAGAAATATAATACTTTCTAATCTCATAAGTGAAAAATGTCTCACTGTCATTTTTAATTGGTATTTCTTTCATTTTTAGATAGGCTGTTGACCATTTGTATGTTCATTTCTTAATTTTCTATTGGATTGTTTATCTTTTCCTATGGCTTCGAAATAACTCCTTAGGAAAGGAGCATTTTAGGAAATTATCTCTTTGCTTATAAAAGGTACTGCAAGTTCTGCATTCCTTGGTTTATCCTTTTTATTTTCCTTTCAAAACTCTGCTCATGGTAGTTGTGCTATGCAGATGCTTTATATTTTTAAGTAATCATATCTTTTAGGTAAAAAAAGCATTTTATAAGTGTCACTTAAGTATTTATTATAGCCCTACAAGGAGGTGAGGAGGGTAAAAATTGATGGGGGAGAAGGCTGAGGAATGTTATTTGCGTTTCATCTACCAAACATCTGGATGGTGAAGAGATTTTTTTCAACCTTTTATTTAGTTGTTTTGGTGTCATATAAGCACAGCCTCCATGTATTAGTGCAAAACCAGAGAACTAGATGTTTTTTGCCTTCAGCCTCTTGCTAATAATAGTTATGACAGCTGACATGAACTGAATGCATACTCTATGCCATTTGTTCCCATTGATCCTTGCATTCAGTCTACGAGGTAAATATAGTTGTTTCCCCTTGGGAAAAAAACACAGCCGTCTTCAAGTAACTTGCTCAAAGTCGTACAGGGAGCAGATGCTGCGGCTGGGACCCATCCTTCCTTCCCGAAGCATTTGATGAGTTGACCGACTAGGGGATGCCTCAGGAAGGCTTCAGAAGGTGTGAAGATCCTCAGGACGGTGACAGGAGCTATAGTGAGAAGGCCACTGACTTGAGCATGGCCAACAAGACCTGTGAGTTCTAGTCTTAACCTTCCTAAACTCTTCTCTTTTCTTTTCATGAGGAGAGAAGACATGCTTTTGCAGCAGAGTCTGGGGAGTGGGGCATGGAGAGTGGAGAGTCCCCGAGATGCTTCTGGGTTGTCTGTTTGCTACATGGCAGATATGAACTGGCTGTTGGCAATTAGAACCTGGCCCAATGGAGGGAGATTGGGATAGTTGGAGAAGAGAGGTACTTCAGGCCCCACCTCTGAATTCAAAATGGTTTCTAGGTGAGCTTTGTTCTGCCTGGGCTGTTTTGACCGTGGGCGATACAGTAGGCTAACCTGGATAGGTCTGGGACTAATGAAGGCCTAGAAAGGATATGGTCAAAATCCATAGAAATCTTGGGGATCCAGGAGAGGGTGGACATAAGCTTGCTCATTTAATTAGCTACCCAGGAAGCCTACAGTGCCAGTGGCAACTGTGGGAGAGGGACAAAGATGAATCAGCTACGGGACCTGCTCTCAGGGGACTCACTGTCTAGGGAGGGAAATGGGATCTGTTCAGACAGTACTTGAACTAAGGTAGAGGTGGTAGCAGGAGAGGTTCTGACAAAGAGCTGGGAGGCACAGCAGAAGGAGCACAGACTTTGCAGCAAACTAGACCTGGCCCTGAATTATGTCCTGTGGTCATGACAGCAAAAGTATCATCTGTTGACCACTTACTAAGTGTGTTGTCTGGTACGGTAGACGAGGAGGCCTCCTTTAGGATTGGAGGGTTTATCCCTAGTCCTGGGGGAATATTGGCTGCAGAAAGCTGCCTGGCCCAAGATGATGGCCCTTGACAGCCCCAGGGTAAAAGCCCAGCCCCTTCCCCCAAACCTGGGATAACTGTGAAGGGCCCTCTCAGCTTCAGCACCTCCACTGGGAGTGTGCTGTGGCCAGCACCTCACCCTAAAAAACTCCTGGGTGATGATTTCCATCTCAGAGTTTTCTTCCCAGTGAGCCTAACCCATGACACAGGGCTGATCTGACTGTGACCCAATGTTAGATCCCTGGGATGGGATTACTTTATTTTATAGGGGAAGTCATTGAGATTTAGGGAGGTTGAAGGGCTTACCCATTGGCAGTAGGTGGCAGATCTCAGGTTCAAACCAAGTCTAGTTGTGCCCAAAGCACAACCTTTCTATACTGCTACCCTGTAGGTGTGTGACTTTGAGCAGTGGGAACCATGGGGTTATAAAATCAGATTGATGGAAGGGAACTCAAAGTTCACGTGGCTACAGCTCCCATTCACTAATCTCTGGAAGTGGGTTTCTTCAATCTGGCACTGAAAGTCTTACATCCCAGGGTCCTCTGTAGTCGCTGGTGAACCAGGGTGGTTGGTCAGCCTGTGTGAGAATTGATTGAAGCTCTCGGTGAACCTGGCCATTCAGTTACTCATTCAACAAATGTTCATTGAGTGTCTGCTCTGTGCCAGGTTCCACTTTAGGGACAAAGCAGAGTCCCTGCCCTTGTGGAGTTGCCTTTTAGCCGGGGGAGGCAGCAGCAATGAAATAGACAATTAAGTACACATTATAATGTCAAGCAGTGGTAGTGGCCATGATGGAAAAAGGAGAATAGGGGAATGGGCTGAGGGCGAGGAAATATCGTGTTTTAGAGACAGGGAACAAAGAAGCCTCTGGCTAAAGACCTGAATGGAAGGAGGAACTGGCCACAGAAGCGTTGGTGGCAGTGCCTTCCAGGAGGGAGGAACAGCATGCGCCAAGGCCCTGGACATTCGCAGGTTTAAGAAAGATGAAGGAGGTGGGTGGCAGGGGCGGGATAGGTCAGGGGAGGATGAGATTGGAGAGGTATCAAGGGGCTGTAATCCTGCATGGCCTGGGGGCTAGGAATAAAGAATTTGCGTTTTATTGTAACTTGGTTTGGAGAAGGCAAGTGGCATGATCAAGTTTATGTTTCAAAGGGGGTTTTGTGACTGTTGTCCTGAGAATAGATGGTAACAAATGTCATTTCTATTTCCTTTCTGGATTATTTCTATTTCTATTTCTACTTGAAGACACCAGGGGGGTTTCATAGAGGACATTATATTTAAGAGCACGATCTTGGGAATCAGACTCCCTGAGTTCAAATCCTGGCTCCATCACTCATTGGCCATGGGACCTTGAACTGTTTGCTTAATGTGTTTAAGCCTCAGCTTTCCCATTAATAACACAGAGATAATAAAGCACCTACTTTATGAAGTGGGTTCATTGTGAGGATGAAATGTGATAATACTCACAGAGTTTGGGATAACACCTGCATTTTTATAGCTGATTTTTTATTGTAGTAAAATGTAACGTAAAATTTACCATTCTTAATTATACAGTTCAGTGGCCTTAAGTACATTCACACTGTTGTGCAACCATTACCACCACCTACCTCCAGAGCTTTTTCAGTTTTCTAAACTGAAGCTCTATATCTTTTAAACACTAACTCCCCATTCCCCTGCCCCAGTCCCCACCACAGCCCCCGGCAACCATCATTCTATTTTCTGTCTCTGAGTCTGACTGCTCTAGGGACCTCACGTAAGTGGAATCACACAGTGTTTGTCTTTTTGTGACTGGCTTAATGTTCTGTAGGTTCTTGTAGTATGTATCAGATTTTCTTCCCTTTCAGAAGCTAAATAATATTCCATTGTATGTATGTACCACATTTCATTTATGCATTCATCCAAAATGGACATTGGAGTTTCTTTCACCTCTGGCTCTGTGAATAACGCCCCTGCGTTGTGTGAGTGCTGGACTTACCTTTGCCCTATTCATCCTCGTTTGTGTCAGTGTGGGGAAATGGTAAGTGCTTAGGACCAGGAGGCAGGAGATGTAGGTTCTAGATTTATGTGAGGCTGACTCATTCAGTATGAGCCTCAACTCCCGCATCTATGAAATAGTGAGGCTAATGCCTACTGCAGAGGACTTGACGAAAAGATCAAATTAGATATATTCTGCAAACGTCAGAGCTATGCTGCCCAACACTGTAGCCACCACCCACGTGTGACTGCTGAGCATTTGAAATATGGTTAGTCTGAGAAATAACAAGTGTGGGAAAGGATATGGAGAAAAGGGACCCCTTTGATACTTTTGGTAGGAATGCCAATTGGTGCAGCCACTATGGAAAACAGCATTAAGGTTCATCAAAAATTTAAAAATAAAACTAGCACAAGATCCCGCAAATCCCCTTCTGGGGATTTATCCAAAAAAATGTGAAAACATTAATTCATAAAGGTAGACGAGGTGTGTCCAGAAAAGGTCCAGCCATTGTTTATATAACGAGAACGATTTGCTCAACATCAGTATAACCTGGCAGCTAAGGAAAGTGGACTGGAATGTGCATGTGTGAACAATGATGACTTCACTGTACTAGTCAGTGGGGGGTGAGGGTAGATGTCATTGAGTGAGCATGTGTACTGTGTGGCTGTCGCATTCAAAATGACTGAGAAGGTAGAGCAACAAATCTGCATCAAATTTTGCATTAAGCTTGAACATTCCTCCATGGAAACTATTCAGATGATTCAGAAGGCCACAGCTATGGGCAACTGGTGATTGGCAGCTGCATCACAACAATGTGCCCACTCATGCACCACATCTTGTGCAGAGTTCTTTGGTGAAACATCAGATCACCCAGATGACTCAGCCCCTACAGCCCAGATTTGGTGCCCTGCAACTTCTGGCTTTTCTCAAAACTAAAATCACCTTTGAAAGGAAAGAGATTTCAGAGCATCGATGAGATTCAGGAAAATACGATGGGACAACTGATGGCAATTCAATGAAAGATTTTGCAGGGTGTTTTGAACAGTGGAAGAGACACTGGGAGAACTGTGTGAGGTCCCGAGGGGCCTACTTTGAAGGGGACTGAGGTGTCATTGTCCTTTGTACAGTGTTTCTTGCATCCTGTATTTTCTTCAATAAATATCTTTTTTTTATTGAAGATTTTATTTATTTATTTTTAGAGAGAGAGGCAGGGAGAGAGAAAGAGAGGGAGGGAAATATCAATGTGTGGTTGCCACTCACATGCCCCCTTCTGGGGACCTGGCCCTCAACTGAGACATGTGCCCTGACTGGGAATCGAACTGGTGACTTTTTGCTTCGCAGTCCGGTGCTCAGTCCACTGAGCCTCACCAGCCAGGGCTCTATTTTTCATATTACATGGCTGGATACCTTCTAGATAGACCTCGTTTGTACCTGTGTTCATTGTAGTTGTTTACGATAGCCAAGACATGGAAATAACCCTAGTGTCCATTGACAGATGAATGGATAAAGGAGATGTGACATATTTATAATGGAATACTACTCAGCCATAAAAAGGTGAAATATTGCCATTGTGGAAACATGGATGGGTATTGAGATTATTATGCTGAGTAGAATATGTCAGACTGAAAGGACAAAACCTGTATGATGTCACTCATGTGTGATGTAAAACAAAAAGTAACAAGTAAACTAACAAAACAAACAAAACTCATAGACACATTCAATCGAATGGTGGTCACCAGAGGGGAGGGAGGATGGGGGGATGTCAGATAAAGGGGATCAAATATACAAATATATAGTAAGGGAAGGAAAGTAGGCTTTGGGTGGTGAGCACATAACAGAGTATACTGATAACTGAATTGTGATGTTGTATACCTGCAATTTATATGATATTACCTCAATAAATTTGATTAAAAAACACCTGTGAAGCACAATAAAGCAAAGTGCAATTAAAGAAAAAAGAAATGTGGTTAGTCTGAATTGTGATATGCTGTAAATGTAAAATACATATGTATTTTGAAAACAGTACAAAATAAAGAGAATGTGAAATATCTCAGTAATTTTTTATATTGATTACATATTAAAGTAATATTTTGGGTATATTATTGGGTTAAAGAAAATACATTATTAAAATTAATTTCACCTCTTTTTAAACTTTAACGTGGCTACTTGCAGCTTGTTTCATATCTGGACTGGCCAGCTCTTTCGTGCGCAGCCAGCAGTTTTCTGGGTGTTCCTCCCAGCACTGGTCGGGGTCTGGAAGGAGAGTCTCCCCCAGAGCTCCAGGCAGACAAATGATTTACGTCACTGAGGTGCTGCAGTCTAAGTGGTGATCAATGTTTATGGCCCACGGAAGCTTAAACAAGCCTGGAGAATAGGCGCCACATTGCTGCAAATAATGTCCCACTATTACCATGCAGCCTCCCAGTTCCCTCCACAAAGGGAGGCTTCAGCATTTCCACTGTGCTGGGATTGGTGATTTAGCCCCGTGCTCCCCAGTGACAATAGATTTCTTCATTTCAAAGCCTAACTCCTACGATGCCAGGGCTGGGGGGTGGGGAGGTGCTGCCTGTTTCCCAGCTAAGGCCTCTGTGTATCGCTAATTGTATTATCACAGTTTCTTTAGGGAAAAACCCTGAATTCACTTAGGACTTAAAAAAAAAAAAGCCCTAGGGAAAGTTAAGGTTCGTTTAGTACAGTGTTTGGGTGTAGAGTTTTTTTTTCTTCTATGGGGCAGAGGAGAAAAGAATTTCTATTTTGCAGATGGAAGAGGGCTTTTGTGTGCTGGCCCCTCCCTCGTCCCTCATTTTATCTCCTGACCAACAGGATATTCAGGGAGCTGAGACAGCGAGTGTTCAACACAGAACAGAGATAAGTGCGGAGCCAAGCCAGTGGAAGCGGAGGCATTAATCTAGCTCAGCAATAGACTCTCCCCTGCTCTCTGCTCAGTCAACCCCAGGGCCACTTCCAGGCCTGATGGTCTGCCTCGAGCTGGGAGGCCATCCTCAGCCTTTCCCTCCTTTGACATTTGAGGGAGGCCCTCTGCCTCTTCCAGCTTTCCTGAGTGTTACGCAGGGCCCTGTTCCTTTGAATTTTTGTCACATGTGATATTCTGACTTGGGGTCAGAACAATTTCCAAGGTGGGACGCAGATCGATGGATGCTTCACGGCTTTCTTCATTCACTGTTAGGGTGGTGGTTCCCAGGGAGGGAAATCATAGATCCCAAGAGTGGGCCACGGATGGTGGAAGCCAGCCCTTCTTTAGAGATGTCAAACTCTGTATGTGAGATCTTCCTCTTCCTGGTTTGATGGGGGAATGGGATGGAAGGGAGTTCCTGGCTGAGCAGCCCAAGAGACCTGGCTCCAGCAGGGTGCAGGCGCTTCAGCACACCTTGGTCTTTGTCTCTTCCTCTGTAGGGTGGGACGATACTTCCAGCCCTGCCTACCCTGCAAAGTTGTTATGAGGACCAAATGAGATGGGGTATGAAAGCAGTTTGCACGTTGTAAAGGGCTGTGTGAGTGTGGGATATTATCTTTGCTTTTCCTGAAGCACCTAGACTTGTGTACAAATACTTTTGCATCTGTAACTGTGGGCCAGGCCCTGAACTAGGCTTGGAGGATATAGAGGTGAATAAACACAATCCATGCCCTCTCGGAGCTCATGGTCCAATGGAAGGGAAAGGCAAAAAGCAGGTAATTACAATTCAGGCGTAAGAGCTACAGGAGAGGTAAAGTCAGGGGCTGCAGGAACAGAGGAGAATGTGATGTAGCCTAGCTTTGGGGTGGGTGTGGGAGGGCCTTCTGGAGGAAGTGACAACTAAGCTGGAGTTGGAGGGATGAAAACATGTGGTCAGTTCTCAGTGAGTGTTTGTTGAGTGAATGAGATAATTAAAAATACTATGAGCTACAAGGATAACCGCCCCAGTGTTCGTTTATCAGTTTATAGATAGGATACTGACTCAGAATTAAGCAATCCCCTCTGTGCCAGAGCAGTGTGTGGCAGGCTCGAGACAAGCGTCGGGGTGATTGTCCTGAGCTTGGGGGAGTGGCTAATTGTTCCTGTGTGGGGGTAAGCTGCAGCGTCAAGGACAGGTTGGTCGGGACATGGGATGTGGTGCCCTCCAGTTACTGAGGATAAAAATGTCACTATGAGTGCGGGTTCCCTGGGAAGCGGACCGAGTTGGAGACTTCTGTGCAGTAAGTTTATTGGGGCTTGCTCTCGGGAGCAAGAAGGGGCAGAAGCAGGACTGGGCAGAAGAGGCGAGAAGCTCAACTGCGAAGTGATCACAGATCTCGCAGGAAGTGCTGAGGCTGGACTGGCCTTCAGAGTTGTCCTCAGCTGGGCGAGGTGGCTGAACTTTATACCCTTGCATCAACCTGTCACTGGAGTTGGTTACCTCCCAAAAGGAATTGTGACCTTTGTAGTGGCCTAGAGAATGTCTGGAGAGGGGCTCAGCAGAGGTCTGTGGGCCACCAGCCCTGCAGGCGTGGGGAATGGACGCTGGCAGGAGAAACAATGGAGGTCTAGGCTGTGAGACACAAAGTCAAAGGCCTGCAGGCTCAGTGGAAAATCAGGCTGCAGGTCAGCTTCGGGGGTTCCCAGAGTGAAGGGAGGGTTTCTGTGGGGTGGACCGAGTGGGGACGGTATCCACCTGGAGGTCTGAGCAGGGGCAGTACAACCTCTGCTCCAGACAAGAGTGCTTGGGTAGGGTCCAGGCCTTTGCTAGAGCGGGGGTTGGGGGGTGGCCAGTAATAACCAAGGTGGTTTTCAGCCCCTGGAACTGGGGGCTCAGGGGCTAATTAAGGCTCAGATTCATGGAAAGCCTGGTGTTTGGCTTGGCTGGTTTCTTGGGCGGAGACTGAGTCTTCAGGTGGTCCAGCTGTGGGGAGAGGGAAGCAGGGCCTGATAGATGAAGTGGGAGCTGACACTACTCTCTCCATCAAAGAAGAGTCTCCAGAGTCCCCAACCCAACTGCCTCCAGTGTGAGCTAATTTGGCCACAGCTCCCACCATAGCTGTTTCCATGGATACATTTCAAGCCTCAGTCTGGTCATCTTCAAAAGCATCAAAGGCAGCAAAGCCCATCCATGCATAATCTTTTGTTATAGCCCCACAAATAGCTTTTGTTATAGCCCTTCCCCCATCCCTCCCTTCCATCCTCCAAACCAAAGAAACTGGCTTAATTGTGGCACAGTCATCTCTCAAAGAAGCATTGGATTTTTTTTCTGGAAGTTTGGAAGACCTGAGTTTGAATCCCAGCTTTATTATGTGTAAAATGCAAAGAATGACATCTAGGGTATAGAGTTGTTAACAAGGATTAAATGCCTCACACATTGCCAGGCCCATGTGGGTCCTCATTAAATGTAATTTCTTTCCTCTCTCCGTAACTTGTCAGTTGCACCACTTAGAAATCCCATGTCTCCAGAGTATCCAGTCTCTATACAGTGTTTCTCTGAGTGTCACATGCACTTGACACTGAATAAGTTGTCCTTGATGTCAGTTCACTTTCCCTCATGGCAAACATCAAGTCCTATGACTGCAGCCTTGTAAAGTGTCTCTTGACCATTCTGTTTGCTGGCTCCAAGTTTGGGAGAAATCAGTTATACGGTCCTGCAGGCAAATGGGCCTGTGTCTCTCTCTCCCTCCTTAAGGCCAGACTTTTTGCTGGGAGCAAGCTGAGGAGGCACACAGAGGTGGGGGAAGCTCCCTGCCTCCAGAGAGTCTATTCCCGCAGATGGCTCTGCTGCAGCTCTGCTTAGGAGGTTAATGGACACCAGATGTCTCGGCAGGCAAGCTCTCATTTTCTCCTGGAACCACTTAATTTGGCCGAACATCTGCCTTGGCTTCCAGGCTTTTCCATCACCTGAGCTTCTACCCTTGTTTAATCACCAGTGGATGTTGGAGGAGCTCTCCTTCTCCTTTCCTCATTCAAGGTGTTGGGGTACACACCTTGTGATTTGTGAGAATTAGAGGTGGAGGTTGACAAGGAATAAGAGGGGGGCATGGTTGGCTCCTGTCACTGTCCTTCATGTTTGGTTTGTTGTCACCGAGGCTTCCTGTTATAAAGCCAGTTTTAAACCAATAAAATGGTCTCTGCCTGATTAGGGGATGTATCTGGCTGGACCAGCACTGGCTGGCTCTCAAGGGTGGGTAGGGGGTTGGGGGGTGAGGCATTGGAAGTGACTTGAAGGAGGTGCCTACATGTTCACCCCTCTCCTGCCCCGTAGCCTCTATTGGTGCATTTCCAGACCATTGACAGCTGCTCACCTCAGGGGGCAGCTGTGACTTGATTTGTGCTTAGAAAGTGCCATTTTGTTGTTGGTACCATTGATTTTTTTTGTAACGATTTTATTATTTTTAGAAAGAGGGCAAGGGAGGGAGAAAGAGAGGAAGAGAGACATCAATGTAAAAGAGAAATATCAATCAGTTGCCTCTCATATGTGCTCCAATGGGGGACCGAGCCCACAACCCAGGCATATGGCCTGACTGGGAATTGAACTGGTTACCTTTCACTTTGCAGGACGATGCCCACCAAACTGAGCCACACTGGTCAGAGTGGTACCATTGGTTTTTAAACGTTGGTGTGTTTCAGAGTGACCTGAGTAGTTTAGTAAGGTACAAAGTGCTGGACCCCAGATAGGATGCAGTAGATCTGTGGTGGAACCCAGGAATCTGCATTTAAAGCAATCATCCCTCCCAGTGATGTTGATACAGGGAACTTTAGACATTTGGAACAATGTGGACTGAAACCATGTCTTTGGGGGATCTGGAGTTTCTTCTGCTTTCTATCCCAGGGATGTCATACATAGTCACGTTCTTTCTTCTTTGCCTGGGAAATTGCTCATCCAATAAGATCGAGATCAAAAGTGGCTTCGATTGTGAGGCCTTTTCCAAACACCTCCTTATTGGGTAGAATTACCCGTGTCTTCCTTTTGCTTCCATAGCATTTTGCAGGTACTTTCACACTTTCATAGGACAGCATAGTGCACATTTATCATGGGCTTGTCTGTGCCTCTTGAGGGCAGGGAGCTCATCGCCTTTACCTTTCTGTTTACCCTAGAATGTCGCATGTCATAGGCACCAATAAATCTCTATTGACTAAACAAAAGAATCCTTGTCAGCCCCTTTACTCCTTCTGTGCACACAGTCTTCATAAAGTATATTCAAGTAGACAGTTTTAGTTTTGATAATACAGTTTATTTATCTTAAAATATGTCGGTGACGTCTAAAGGACAAATACATTTTCTTTTCATGGCTCATGGCCTTAATCCCCATAGGACACAGTTTACTGTCTTGCTGGCTGTAGCCTTTCCCCTAAGCACATGAACTCTGTCTCGCTTATAGCTGCCACACTGTCAGCCCCTACTTTAAATGCCATTTTTATGGTTACTAGTCAACCTGCAACCTATATTCCATTTTGTAATTTTAAAGGCCTTTGTGAAAACTTGATTTTTTTCCTTAAACATCTATACTTTGCTGTCTAGAGTGATATTAGTCTCCCACTCTTTTGTCATAGTTCCTCTATTTAATAGCTCAAGCTGATCTCTATCTCAGTGGCAGATTTCCAGTGGGCGGGGACCACATGTTTGCAGTCCTTTTAGATAAGTCTTAGCATGTCCAGTCATAATGAAATTTGTGGAGTGCTATATAGTGTATATTGCACTTTCCCATTAGCAATGCTTTGAGTCAGAGAATACTATTATTTCCCCTCTAGGGCCTCCCTAACTAGTAAGAGACATGGCCAAAATTTGAATGCAGTTCTATTCTCTCAAAATCCCTCTCAAAAATGATCTTTGCAGCACCATTTCTAATAACAAACAAAAACACCCTCTATGAGATGTCAAACAGGATTGCAATTAAGTGTTGGATGGCATCGTGGTTGACGTGGGTTTCTATTAAAAAAAAAAACAACCCAGGCCGGGTGACTTAAACACCATACATTTATGTCTCACGGTTCCGGAGTCCGGGAAGTCCAAGATGAGGGTGTCGACATGATCAAGTTCTTGGTGAGGGCTCTCTTCCTGGTTTGCAGACAGCTGCTTTCTTGCTATGTCTTTATAAGGGGGGAGAGAGAGAGAGAGACAGACAGACAGACACTAATTCCATCATGGGAATTCCACCCCCTCCTGTCCTCGTCTAAATCTAAATACTTCATAAAGGCCACACCTCCAAATACACTGGGGATTAAGGCTTCGACATATGAATTTGGGGCAGACACACACACATTTAGTCCATAACAGATCATCACAGCCATGGATGGAATATTAGAAACATGGATTTAAAATCATTTATTGTCATTGCAATGATATAAAATGAATAAGGAAGGGAACATGGTGAAATGAATACCATTTAATTGAAGGTTGGGTGAAATGCCATGCCTTTTTTTTTTTTAAATTTCAGTCAATGTTGCTAACATTGGTGTTATTGAAAACAAAACACAGAGTTGAACCCCCTCTCCTCCCTCGCCTTTGGCACTACACATTTGCACTTTATTAATGCTTCTGAAGTGCTGATGAAGTGAGAACAACTTTCAGCTCCAGAGAGCCAGTGTGTGTGTGCGCGTGCGCGTGAGTCACAGGAGTGTGGTCTGATGCAGATGATTAAGCCTGTGGCGAATGCAGAATTAAGTAACTCTGATAACAGAGCCCTGGAGCATCCTTCTTGGAGATTAAACCTTTCAGGCTGTTAGCAGCTGAGAGGTGCTGGGGATGGGAGATAGCTGGCTTATAAAGGAGAGGAAGGGGGAGCAGATATTGGATGGGGATGGGAAGGAAAATGCACCACATTCACGTTAGTGCTCGTTTCTGAAATTGGCTGTCACCTGGAGAAGTGGTAGAAAATGTACCATTATCTGGGGACAGGACTGTATGTCTGCCTGCTTCCTGTCTTTTGCTTGTTTGCCTTCCTACAGGCTGGGTTTTAATTTCGTGGGCTAGCCTGTTCCTCTGGCTTGTTTGTGTGTGAGTTTTCATTCTCACTTGGTGACTGATCTTGATTTCAAAATACGAGGGTGGTCTTAAGCCTTGTTGGGAAGAGGAAGGACCAGGCTTCACCTCTTTGCCGTCCTTTCCTTGCACCTGTTTCTTCAATACGTATGCAGTTTGCCCCTTTCTTGTGCTGGATATGATACTCGGTTCTGGGAGTAGAAAGATGCGGTCTTTACCTTTATGGAGCGTACAGTTAAACACTGGTTGTTCAGGACGGGGTACATAATTTTCAGAGCCTGGCACAAAATGAAAATGCTGGACCCCTCATACAAAAATTATTGGGTAATTTGACAAATCAGTTTTAGAAATGCTTCATACTTGTTTCCTCTCAGAGATTTACAATTCACATGAAAATCCCACAGCAGGGAAGAAGCCCTTAACGCTTCTGACACCATGTTGTTTGGTTATGACACCTCTTTTACAAACTAGTAACTAGCAACTATTCTGTAGATATATATAATATCTATAGGAGATATATATATATATATTTATATATATAACTATAGCAGCTCTATCTATCCATCTATCTATCTGAGATTCTGAAGAATGTGCTTTGGGAGACATTGGTGTTACACCCCTGAACTTTCAGGTGGGTGGTCTGGGGTCCTGGGATCTGGCTTTGAGACACAGTTGCAACCATAAGCAAGTTACACAGCCTCTTTCAGAGATGGTCTCCCATCCATCACATAGTAACACCCTCATCACACGGTTGTGCAGATTAAAATGAGACACTAGGTCTGAAAAATATTTTGTCAATAGTTAAGTTATTGTGCAAGACATTTAGTAGTGGTTATTGAGACGATATTGAAATAAATAAGAACTACTGTCTCTATTTTAGAGGGGTAAATGAGGCCTGGAGAGATTCAGAAGGGAGTCTGGAGTTCGGAGCCATTAAATGGCAAAGGCAGTCTCCTGATTCACAATTCTTATCAAAATGCATTTTAAGCCAACTCTGCTCATAGATTTTAGTTTATAAAACACATACGCTACCTCTCTGACAGGCACGTCCCATGGAACAGTTGGAGGCGGACACTGGCATCGAAATGCCAACTTTCCTTTCTAGCTTTGACATTTGACGTTAGCAGAATCATGAAATCAGAGGTGACAGATTTCAAGAGGATTTGTGCCTTCTCCAGGCTGCCATGCCCAGTTATCTGTATGAATTCCTTCTCTACTCTGAAAGCCGTCAGTTAGGTTGATTTAAAAGGGAAGGTGACTTTTTCCTGTCATGAGTGAAAAAGAACGTGGAAGATTGTCTGTTGTTATCATTTGGGGGGAGGGCAAAAACAGTGTTTTTCTTCCTTCTTTAAAGGAGAAGCAAGGCAGAGTGGAAAACATGGGAGCAGGAATTTGAAGATCTGGGTTCTAGTCCTGTATCTGCATTTAATTATGTGATCTTTGGCAGGTCCCTTACTCTTTTTGGGTTCAACTGAGAGTGTGGACTAATTTGTAAAATATAGGGGGGTTTTGGTGTGTTTTACCTTTGTGAGCTTTCCATTTGTGTGTTACCTGTTTAATTATTTTCTGCATATTTTTCTTTAAATAGGTCTATTCTGTACAAAGTATTTTAAGAGGAAACATTACATACTTCTGCAAAGGGAAAGTCAGTATTGTCGCTATGTAGTGAAGGTGACTTTAAAAACAAAAGCAAGGACTTGTTAAGATGGTAAATTTTATGTTAATGCATATTTTACCACAATTCTAAAAATTAAAAAATCCAAAACAAAGAAAATATAATGATTAAAATAAATATTTTCCTTGTATCACCTCAAATCTTTTATCCATCAGTGGCACTAGATCTTGTGGAAAACACTTTCTAGCTCCAAAGATCTGAGTACACACAATATGTCTAAGTGCAAACCAGAATGCCATAATGTCCTTGCAGAGAGCCACACATCTTTGACGACCAACAGTTTAGCTCTCTCCATCACACTGTAGCCATGGAAACAGCCCCTCCTCCAACGTTGGCTGTCCCACATGGGTGACCCCAGGGCCCATGCCTTGTCCCTGTGAGAACCCTGCTCAGCCCAGTAGATGGGTCTGTTTTCTGCTTGGTGGTTGGTGTACCCTGGACCCAGCCATTCCCTCCATCTGTAATATCCTCCCGCTTTTCTTTTCAAAACCTAAATCCCCCTACCCTTTGGATCTCACCTCCTTCAGAGAGCTTCCTGGGATCCCTCCAAAGCCACTTTCTCCCTAAATTTTTACTCCCTACAAACATGTTAGGCTGGGTTTCTTAGACATAGAGCCTGAGACCGGGCCTTGGGTGCGTGTGATTTATTAAAGGAGTGCCCTTCAGGAAAAGCCTGTAAGGAGTGAGGGGATCAGGATAGGGAAGGGAGGAGTCGAGAGGGAAAGTAGCCCCCTGTCACATCTAGCCTTGGGATCCATCACACTGCAGAGTTGCTCGTAGATGAGATGGGGGCAGCCTGTGTGTTCCTGTGTCGCACGCTGGCCTCAGGCTGTTGGGAATGGGGAAGAGTGTGAATCAGTGATGTGCTGGCCTTGGCCCCTATGGCCTTACAAGAGCCAGTTGTCAAATGTTTAGGAATTTTGTTTAGCCACTATTAAAATTGAGTTACATAAACTTATACAAAATAATATTAAAAACAGTGGTAATAAATATTCAAAACTCACTACTTCCTAATAATTTTTACTAAAGTTTTCTTTTATCAAGGCTCTTGTTCTTTTTTGTCTGTTACAGTTTTCTGGTAGAAATACAATGTGATGAAGAGCTACTGTGCACATTCTCACAACTCCACATTCAGCCATATTATGTTGGTGGCTTGAAACCAGCCGTGGTGGGAGTATTTACAACATGGAAAGTGGCAAACACTTGAAGCAGGACTCCCCCTTCCCCACCACCAGAAAGTTGGTTGTTAAACATTTGCCAGCACAGCGCTGGGCATAATCTCCTGGGAGAGGCAGCTTCCATCCACTGGGCAGGAGGGGTGGCATTGCCCAGAGGAGGCAGCAGCTGCAAACTGCTGGCAGCCAACCCTCACAGCAGCAGAGGGTTAGGGAAAGGGGATCTGGACAGGGCACCAACAATTTCCTCTATACTACAGCAAGTCATCTGATGTTTTATCTATGTCCTGACTTGTGGCATCTTCTCTTTTGTTTGTGTAAGTTTCCACGGACAGGAAAGAACAAGGAAACAGAAATCTGAAGCCCTGGGTTCTGGGCTTGGCTTTGCCATTACCTCGCTCTGTGACCTTGGGAGAGATATTCGGTATCTCTGTTTCCTCACCCACGAAAGAGGGAATCAGGCGATCTTTCAGGAGGCGTCCAGCTCTGCACAGCCTCGGATTACATGATCCTCTTAGCTACTTGGACCTGAGTTGAGAGTGTTATGGGAAACTCATCTCACTATATGTCCTACAGGTCTTAACACTGAAAGGTTTCCTTTCTGATCCCTAAGCTTAGGTAACATTTATTGAGCACTTACTATATACAAGGCATTTTAGGCCTTAGTCCATCTAGTATATGATGAGGTCTGTCCAGAAGGTATCCAGCCATGTAATATGAAGAGTAGAGACATTTATTGAAGAAGATATAAGAAATATTGTACATAGGACAATGATGCCTCAATCCCCTTCAAAATAAGCACCTTGGGACCTCACACAGTTCTCCCAGCATCTCTTCTACTGTTCAAAACACTGTGGAAAATCCTTTGCTGGAATTGCCACCAGCTGCCTCATCGTATTTTTCTGAATCTCATCAACGCTGTTAGATCTATTCCCTTTCAAAGATGATTTTAGTTTGGGGAAAAGCCAGAAGTCACAGGGCACCAAATCTGGGCTGTAGAGGGGCTGAGTCATCTGGGTGATTTGATGTTTCACTAAAAAACTCTGCGTAAGACACGGTGCCTGAGCAGGCATGTTGTTGTGATGAAGCTGCCAGTCACCAGCTGCCCATAGCTGTGGCCTTCTGAATCATCTGAATAGTTTCCATGGAAGAATGTTCAAGCTTAATGCAAAAATTGATATAGATTCATTGCTCTACTTGCTCAGTCATTTGTAATGCCCTGGACACACAGTACACATGCTCACTCAATAGTGTTGACTGCCCCACTGACTAGAACAGTGAAGTTGTCCTTGTTCACGTGTGCGCATTCCAGTCCACTCTCCTTGTCCGCTGTGTTACATCGATGTCATGCAAGCTATTCTCATTATACTTGTTCTTTCTATTTTACAGATAAGAAAACTGAGGCTCTGAAATATTAACTGACTTGCCCAGTCACACAACTAATAAATGTTGGGATTCCAACCCCAGTCTGCTTGATTTCAAAGCTGTTGCTTTCAGCCATTTGCCATTTCCCCTATCAGGAAAGAATTTGTCAGAGGCTATTGCTATGCCAGAATCCCCATTTGGGACCTAGAGACTGGTTGGTTCCATTCCCCCTCCACCTACCCTCTCTTTCTCATTTTGGGCCCTCTTCTGGGCAGAATGAGCTGTAAGCCCCTTTTCAGGTCAGGCCTTTGTAACTGTTGAATCAGCAAATGAAGGAGAAAGGCAAGGAGGATGGAATCCAGCTATGCACTTAGCCATTTGTCTGGGATGCACAACAATGGGGTGTAAGGAGCAAAGAAGACCTGTAATGAACATTTCCCAGGGATGCTGGAAGTGGCACTGAGCTGCTATATGGGGCTGTTGCAGAACACAGCCAGGAGATGTTGCCTTTGTCCTTGGACTCACCAAAGGGTCAGATTGCCTTCACCCAGAAGGCCCAGCTAGTTTTTTGTGACGTCTGGTCCTGGGGCCAAGCGAGGAAGGATCACAGTTCACACTGACTTCTTGCCACCTGGAAACCCATAAAGTACAGCTTAGCACCGGGCCAAGGGGAAGCTTTCTGCACAGGTCAAAGAACCTTTATTTCTCAGTGTTTCCTTCAACTCTGCACCCCCACTCCAGTGTGACAGGGACCTGAGTCTCACCTCTTGAGTGTCTGATGCCGGACTCCATGCTGGTGTTTGAAATCTCACACGTTCATTGTTTCTTTAGGCCTCTGCCACCCAACCTGGTTGTCTTGGCTGCTTGGCTCCCCATTTCACAGAAGGCGCTAATGCCTTTCTTGTGATTCTGGCAGCAGGGAAATTGAGGTCAGGGAGACCTGCCAAGGACATCTTTCCATGGTTTTTAAGGAGGAGTGATGTGTAAGTGACCACTGAAAGCAGAGGGCTGAAGGGATGGTTTCAAGAAGAGAAAAAACAATGGATGAAGCAACCTGTTTACTCCTGGATTATAGATAAAGAAAGTGAAAGAAGTTGGGCTGGCCTTGGGAGTCAGGACATCCCCAAACTTCTTCCCCCAGGATTTCCCATTTTAGTCACTGATACCATCATTCATCCAGTTGCCTGGGCCAGAAACCTGGGCATTATCCTGGTCTATCCTCCCTCACAGTAGTCTAGTCAGCTACCAAGCCTTGTTTCACCTCCTTCCTGCGTATCTCTTGATTTCAGTTCTTCCCCATGGCCTCTGCGCACTACCAAGGGTTCGCCAGCTGTTACCTGGACTGCCTGAGCAGTCTTCTCCTTGATCTTCCTGCTTCCAGACCTGCTTCCTCCTCCCATCCATTCCCACTTGCAGTGTGAAATATCTCCCAGAAATGTACATTTGACCTTGTCGCGACAGCCCCATGTTAGAACCCTTCAGTTTCAAAATGACTGCCTCCAGGGTGAAGTTCAAACCCATTAGCCCCAGGCAAAGCCCTTGCTCTGCTCCTGCCGGACTCTCTGCAATGGGGGGTTCCCCAAGACCACCCTTGGGTTTGTTGACTTACTAGGAGGACTTAATAGAACTCAAAAGAGCTGTTATAATTATGGTTTATTGTAGCTAAAGGACACAGATTAAAATCAGCAGAGGAAAAGGTGCAGTCCAGGGACACCAGGCACAAGCATCAAGTTGTCCTCTCCCAGTAGAGTCATAGGGACAGCGCTTAATTCTCCCGGCAATGATGTGTGACAACGCACTGAAGTACTGCCAACCAGGACAGCTGACCTGAGTCTTGGTTGTCTGGGGTTTTATTGGGTGTCAGTCACGCAGGCATGGATCACCTGTGTGACTGTCCTTAGCTTCTTTGTCTTTAGCGCCCCCAAAGCCCCCCAGGCAAACAAACACAGGCCTTCACCATAAATCACATTGTTAACATAAACTCTGGGGTGGCCCAGGGCCCATGTATACAAAGACACTGTCAGGCACGATATTCCAAGACCTCGGAGGTTATCTCCAAGGAGCTGGTCAAGGACCAGTCCTTTCTTTGGAAAGTGCAGGGTTTGAGCACTCCAGGCCTGCTGAGTTAACCCCTCCTCGCACCCCGCCAACCTCGCACCCACCACTGTCTCCCATGCATCCCATAGTCCAGCCATATCATTTCTCTTGTACTCTCACGCCTCTGTGCCTTTGCAGGTACTGTTCTTTTTGCCTGGAATTCACTTCCACTTCCCCTACCCTAGTCTGCCTGCAGAGCTCTCACTCATCATCAAGTCTCTGGGCAAGCAGCCCCTCCTGTGAGAAGCCTTATCTGAAGTCCCCAGGCAGGCAGAGCTTTTCTCTTCTCTGTACTCAAAGCACTCTGAAGAGCCCCAGTTATTCACAGGTCATCCCGTGTCTACTTCCCACACAGTAGGAAACACTGTCACCTCCTTTAGAGTGGGGAGTGAGTAGTCCATTTAAAAAAATGTTTATTTTGTGTTTTTCCAATTGTAAAAGTAAAAAATTGGGGCAGCATGTTGCTTTTCAACTTTTTCTCTCCTGTGCTTTCCACATGAAAATCCCTGTGGCCATAGGGCCTGGGCCTGCCTCTGCCTCCAGGTTGCTGCCTGATGCTACCTAAATCTCCCTGAGGTTGTGAATGAGGGTGTTCTCTCCCATCCTCCTTTCCCCTTCATTCCAGAAACATGTGTAATGGGCTGGGAGCTGAGGACACAGAGCTGAGGAAACCAGCTCCTGGCCTGAGGTGCTCAGTGTGGTGGGGAGATAGACAAGGCAGCTCGCTGTGGTGTGAGCAAGTACCGTGAACAGAAGTGCTGGCGGTGTGGAGGAGGAAGAGTAACTTTTTCATCTTTTACTTTTTAATGCAGGAAGTAGAGATGGAATGGGGATGGAGTAAGGAAAAACTTTCCAAAGAAGTTGACATTTAGGATAGGACTGAAAGGAACTTAGGGTTTTGCTCAGGGAAGGAAGAGGTTTCCAGGCCAAGGTCATGGAACAAAGCGAAGGTGTTTGGCAGTGTGTGTCCTGGGCTGGCTGAGCTCAAGGCTGCGGGGCTTCTCTTCCCCCAGAGTCCCCAGCCCTCAGATGTGACACACCATTTGTATGCCTTTGATCCCAGGCAGGGGTTGCTCCCAGGGGCCTGCCCTTGCCAAGGTGCTGGCCCCAAGTTCTGTTTTGGCCATGGGGCTTCTTTGTTTTTATTTTTTTGTCACTTGGCTCTAGATATGTGTGAAATTGCAATTCAGGCTCAAAATAGCTGGCTGATTAAAACCTAGTGAAACAAAAAATTGGGAGAAATGTGCACTAAAACAGATGTCGAACAACCCCAGGTAGCTTAACTGCATGCCAGCTTTAAGCCTATAAATACATCAATTGGCACATCTATCTGGTCTGAAACAGCAAGCCCTGGGGATCAGAGCCAGCCAGTGCTATTCCATTATACCACATTTTTAGTTTTGGGGAGGCTTTTGAGAAAAATGGGACCTTTAGGGGCCAACCTGCCAGGCTTGAGATCATGGTGAGACCTGTATGTTCATGCCAGGAGCTCAGTATCCTCCCTGAGTCCTTCTGACTCACCTGTTCTCATCTCACATCTTCTAATTCACTCATGCCGCTCGCTGCCACTGTGACTAGGACTTCTCACTCCCTATTCTACAGCTTTTTGGTGGTTCGAAAAAATCATCAGGGCCCCATCGGGTATTTTTACAATGTGAGTAAATTTAGTATGTGTTGGCAAAATGACCAAAATCTACTGATTATGTGAGGATGTTTCTAAATCCAGTTTTTAAAAACTATTTTTTTTCAATTTTCTGAGTATTTCCTTCTCTCTGTGTTTAAATCCCTTCTTTGCTACTTATTGCTGCTGAGATTATAGGCAGATAACTTAACCTCTCTTGTGTCTCAATTCCACCTGTAAAGTGCGGATGATTATAGCACCTTTCTCCCTGTGCAGGGTGAAATAGGATTATATAAGAAAGGCACTTAAAACAGTGCTTGGCACATAGTAAGAACTAATAACTGGTAATGAGTATTAGGATTACCTGTATCTCCAAATTTTACTCTCGGGTCTGTCTCCTATATTAAAACCTAGAATAATAGGAAAATAGGAAATACAGGGAGACCTGCGTTTGAGTCCAGGTCTCTACCTATGACTTACCCAAAACCGTAGAGTAAGTGGCACTTCCTCCTAGAACTTAATTTGGTCATAGTAAAATGATGAGGGTGGATTAGATCAGGAATGACAGATATAGGAGGGCTGTAGATTTTCTCACTCAATTTCTCCCCGTCTCAGGTATGATGATCTCAGGATCTTCTGAATACAGCAATCCAGGGCAGCCGTTATAAATTGATTAGATGGCACCTAATGTGAAATCTGTTTTCTGTCCCTGGGCTAGATGATATCCCAGCTCTGATAATCTATAATATTAAATAAAGAGGTGTGTGGAGCCCAATTTTCAGGCTCCACAGATAGCTGATTCACTCCTGCATAACTCTACCCATTAAGTATGACAAGAGATTAAAAGTTGCTTTCAGAAATGACTTGTAAACCATTTAGCTGAGGTAAGCAGGGGCTTACCTTTTGGCTGCAACATTTCCTAAACTTTAGTTTTTTTTGTCATAATATTTGAGACTGTCTTACTGAAGGTCTGAACACACTTTATTTCCACCTTTACATCTGGGGTTAAGTCCACTGAATAAGTATTTGCATTTATATGTTCTCTCTCAGATGGATGTGGACAGGGCTTGCCTCTGCCCCCAGGAGTTCTAACTCTCTAGGGTGGGATTGAGTTACACAGAGCAGTGAAAGAACAGTATAGGGTTATATACAACCAGTTGCTAAATTAAGTACTAAAACACACATTATAGATCAAAGATAGGAAAACACAGTATTACTATGCCCATGGCAGATATAACTAATCAGTCACCAGTCTTTCCTAGTAACCTCAAGTGCTGCCTAACAGTGCTTCTCAACATGGAATTCTAAGCCGCCATTGCCATAGGTCAGAGTTGGCACGTGAAGTAAAGTCTATGTGCCATTCTGTGTTAGTTACAACTGTTGTAACAAATAAATCTCAAAATCTCAATGGCTTAGCACAATTAAAGTTCATTTCAAACTTATTTTAAATTGGTAGGGAAGTCTGCTCCACACAGTCGTTCAGGCTTTTTCCATATTGTGACTGTCCCGCCTTGAGGCCTGTGGAGTCCTTTCTCTTAAGCCATAGGGAAAGAGAGTGAGGACCGTGCCTGAGGATTCTTTATGGGCTAGGCCTGGAATGGGAAATGCTCTACTGAGCTCACCTGATATTGACAGAACTCAGGCCCATGACCACGCCTGATTGCAAGGAAGGCTGGGAGACGTAGCCTAGCTGTGTGCCCAGAAAATAGGGAAGGAATGCAAATATTGATGGGCGCAGGAGACTTCCAAAAGGCGTGGAGCTGTCAGAGAAGGCTTTGAGAAGGGCTCTGGAAGATGTATAAGATGTGACTATGTCAAGGGGTGGGAAGTAGGGAGGGCATTCCAGGTAGGGCAAAGCAGGAACTAAAGATTAGCAGTGGGAATAATTTAGCTTCACACAAAGACAGAAAGGAGATAAGATTGGCTGAAATTACAGGTTTGTGGGAGGAAATCCTGCATGAATGGGATGAAGTGATGGTGCATCTTTGACTGTGATGATATTTCCTATCTAAATGGCAGAAATTTTGGCGAGTGTTTTGTCTCTGGCTGAAGCTACAAAAAAGGAGAAGACCCGTAGCAGTCTGGTCTGATTCTTTTAGCTTCCGTTTTTCCTTTTGCTGTCCTGCAGTGAACCCAACTGCATATTTAAAAGTACCACTCATTCTCAAGTTTCCTTAAAATGTTTTTTTTTTTTTTTTAATGGTGTAAAGAGACTTACCAATGAGAAGAGAATAGGTGGGTCAGGGAGGTGGGAGCACTAGTTCTTAGCCCAACTTTGCATTGTTCCCTATTTGCATGTATTATCATGCAGTAATTATTCATAGAGAGCCTTGCCCTTTGTGAGTTCGCATTAATTTAGATTACATTTGAAAAGCAATCAGGGAGGGAATTAAGTGATCATACATCAAAGGGAAAAAAGACATGGCACTAAAGCCATGGGATGTGCTTTGCTGTAACTGGCCACGTCAGGCCTCTGTGAGCTTTGCTGTAGCCCAGGAAATATTGGCAGGTGCACCCAAGCTCTTCTAGAACCTGTTTGTCACACTTTTCATCAGTATTTCAGTGGCTCAGAAAGTAGGGGAGGCATGTGTCGTGGGTGATCCCTGGACTAAGGCAAGACTCCTTCCCTCTCTGAGCCTCAGTTTCTTCATCCATAAAATGAAAGGTGGGTTAGTTAATCTTTCATGTCCCTCCCTCTAGGTCTACAAGTGCCTGTCAAAGTCTTTTTGAAGACCTATAATTGTGTGACATTACACATGGACGCTCTAATTACCTGCTCATAATCCATAAGGCTTTCTGTGCTCACTCTTCCCATGGGCCTTATTAGGAACAGGAAAGTGAACTAATATTTCTATATCTCTCTCCTGCTTTAACTGAAACATGGATTTCTCAGCTGTTTGCTTTTTGTTTTATGTGGGTCTTTTAAAGCCTGTGTTTGTGAAGTATAATACACATAGAGAAGAGTGCACATTTGATAAGTATACATCTGATCCTTGCTTTTTTTTTAAAAGATTTTATTTAATTATTTATTTTAGAGACAGGGAAGGGAGGGAGAAAGAGAGGAAGGGAGGGAGGGAGAAAGAAACATCAATGTGGGGTTGCTTCTTGCACACCCACCACTGGAGACTCATCCAGCAACCCAGAAATGTGCCCTGACTGGGAATCAAACCAGTGACCCTTTGTTTCACAGGCCAGTGCTCAATCCATTGAGCCACATCAGCCAGGGCTGGTCCTTGGTTTTTATGATTATTTTCTTGTATTCTCTTTCTCTCTCCTCCCTTCTTTTAATTTGGGATGGACACTGAAAGGCACTGGGACAAGAGTCACAGATCTATTGCTTCACTAGGCCTCTGACACAGGGGGTTGTTTGCTAAATGAGGGGGACTTGCTGTGGACCTGGTTTGTTGCTCTAATCACCATTACCGTTAGGGCAAAGATGTGCAGAGGTTCTAAGGGCGTCCCTGATTGGTATAAGCCACATCCCACACAGGCTTGGATGAGATCCCCAGGGAGCAGTCATCCAGTGAAATGAGACAGAGGCTGAACATAGAGCCCTGATTGAAGAGGTTGGCAGATGAGAAAGAGACGGGAGGAGGAGAGTGAGGTGGAATGGAGCTCATGCTGTCAAAAGGAACAACAAAGAGAAAGAAGCAGCAGAGACTAGATTCATAGAAGCCAAGAGGGTTAGGGGTGGGGGCTTGCGGGTGGCAAGTTCAGGCAAGGAATAAAGAGGAGGAGAAGGACCAGGGCTGAGATAGGCTCTGGATTTATGATTAGGAGGTTGGTGAAGATGATTCTTCTTTGATGAGGTAAAAGGGAGGTGATGTGTGGAGAGATAATGAATGTGAGGCACTTAGCACAGAGTTTGTGTGTGTGCTAGTGTGGTTCTCTCCCGTATTACTTCCCACTACTGGCCATGATGATTAAATCCTGCCTGGCCCCTTCCTCAGTTAATTCACCAACTGGGCCACCTCTCTTCCACTTTTTATCTTGGAGGCACATTGCCTTTTAGGAAGATCGCCATTAAAGCTCTTTTTGCAGAAGAAATAGTAAGATACAGGGAGAATATACTACCCACTGGCTACAGAAAGGTCTAATTAACCTTGCTCTGGGGCTGTCCAAATGACAAGCTGCTCCTCTGTAGAATAACAGATGCCCCTGATGTTTATTCAAGACCAGCTTATCGATTGGACTGACTCAAATTGAGTAGATTTCAATAACGGGAAACAAACATCTACTTCGGGCTACCTATGGACATGGCATAATTATTCCCAGGGTCAGAAGTATGTGCCTGGGTTTAGAAAGAGGTAGAGATAAACTGCTCAAGGTGTTTCATGGTTTCACCTGACATTCAGCTGAGGGTCTCCAGAGGAAAGGCTCCTTCTCTGTAAAATGAGACTTGCAGAGTTATGTGAAGATTAAACAAGATTTTCTATCCCACGTACTTAGTGCCATCACTGTCATGTAGCAGGCATTCGATAAAAGGTGGTACTAATAATACTACAAGCAAGCATTTATTGAGCATCCCCGGTGCTGTTATAGAATGCATAATATAAGACTCCTGCTCTTAAGGAGCTGGCAATGTAGCAACAAAGAGAGATTAATAATACTGGGGAAATAGTGAAGACAGGCAGTGTGATAAATATTGTAATAGAGGGGCACTCAGAGTTCTGTGAGAACGTGGAGGAGAGGACAACGGACCCTCTGTGGGAGAGGCAGGCAGGCTTCCCTAAAGGAAGAATCTCTCAAGTTAGACTGTGAAGGCAGAAGAGCAGAGAAAAGACATTCCTGGCAGAGGAGACTACAAGTCCAGGGTCAGTAAGGTTGAGACAACTTGGTGCTCTCTGGGGAAGCGTTGACTAGTGTGTTATGCCATGAGTGAACCAGGCTTGGTGATTCTTTCCACCAGCCCTGGGGTTTGAGGGGTAACACGGTTGGAGAACGCTGAGCTCTCTGGTTTGGGTAGAAAGCAGAGCGCCCCCAAACTCTTCCTTGCTGAACTGTGTGGGCCTGCCTACTCCCTGCTCCTCTGTCTAATCCCCCAGGGAGCCTTTTAGGAGAGAGGGATCAAGCTTGATATCCAAGGCTCGTTACAATCTGTTTCTAATCTTTCTGCCCCCCATTATCAGACATCACTATTTCTCAACATTTGCCCAGCAACTGTCTTACAAGTGAAGTGCCACTGGTATGCCTTTCCCTTCAGCAATCAGCCCAGTTCACAGAAGGCTCCTTCCCCTGAGCCTCCCTTCTTGGCCTCTCCAGCCTTGATCCTCTCTGCCCTCTCTTGGAACAAAGGGTAGCTAGTGAGACGGCTGGAATCTGGCTTACACTAGGTAGGCAGACATCTGGGGGACAAAGAGGCACCACTTGATAGAAGAGGCATGGATGGTGTCCAGTAGGAGATTGGAGTCCCAGCAGGTGAAGGGGTTTGCGGTGTTTCTGAAACCACAGACCAACCTCCCTCCCCCAAGTAGGTGGATGGATACTGCAAAGGGCAGTCTGGGCCTGGGACCCTTGGGAATCTAGGGCAGGGTCTTCTACAGTACAACCCCAGTCTGGGGAGGAAGGCTGATAAGAGCAGGATACCCCAGGCAGGTGACTACAGCAACATCTGCACCAGGGCCTGGGAACAAGGTGGGGTCCTGGCTGTTGTGCTGGGAAGCACCACGTGGGAGCTAAAGGGTGGGGCCTAAGGTGGCTCATACCTCTGTCCTCACGTAGGGATTGTTAGGTACTAGAGTAAGGAGCCAGGTTGACTGGATAACCTTCCTCTTCTCTCTCCTATAAAGCAACTAATGAGCTGTTTACTATTTGCTTGACCTTTAGCCTCCAAATGCCTTTCTTATTGTAGTCAAGTCCTCACTGAACTTTCAAGCAGCTCTGCCTAGCTCCCATCTAGACCATAAACACCTGCAGGGCAGAATCCTTGCCTACATTTCTAATAATAATAGCGACATCAACGGCATCCCCGTATGGAGCACTTCTTCTAGTCCGTGTATAAGTCACTCAACCTAGCATTAAAACCTTGAGTCAAGCTTATCCCTATTTGACAGATGAAGAAACTGAGACTCAGAGAACTAAAACCTTGTGCTGAAGGTCACACAGGTAGTAACTAGCAGTTCAGATTCAAATCAAGTCCGATGCAAAGTCTGTACTTTAAATCCCTGCACTACCCTGTGAAACAAAATCATTTCAACTCGCTGAAACAGGTCTTTGTTGAAGGCCCAGACTGTGCCGTGCATTACCACATGCCGTCCTCACCTGGCATCCGGCCTCCCCTTGCTCAGTAATCTCTGTATTTGAATTAATTGATTGATTGAATTGGGGGGTGGAGATTTAGGGGTTGTACAACTCAGGGGCGCCTGGACTAGTGCCCTTTGCTTTCTTGACCCCTGGGAGCAGATGGAAATGTCTGCAGAGAGTGTTTTTCAAACAACCCCCAAAAGCAGTCTGCCTAGCAACAAAGAGCCTTTCAGAGCCCAGCTCCTCCAGGAGGAGGAGGAGCAGCAGTGGGGGGTGGGGGGGATTTGCTGGAGTCACTGCTGCCTCCAGCTCCACAAAAGACACAAGCCACAGAGGATTGAGTTTCATCTGGGGGTGCAGCTGAGGAGGCCGAGGGGCCGGGGCTGGGGTTTAAGGCTGACAAGAGTGAGAATGGCTTTAGGGAACGTTCTGGGTGTGTGTGTGTGTGTGTGTGTGTGTGTGTGTGTGTGTGTGTGTGTGATAGCAAATTCGTGTTTCAGTATTAGAGCACAACTCTGTGGGAGTAGAAGGATGTGCTCAACTAGTTTCCCAGGGAGATGCATGTTTTTAATTAAGAATAGTTTTAAATTATAAAAGTAATACATGCTTACTGTAAAAATTTAAATAACATAGAAATATATAAACCTCTAAATAAAACATTGGAATCTCTTGCCACCAACCATAAGTAATCACTGTCAACATTGCGGAGTGTTTTCTCCCAGACTTGCGTGTGCGTGCGTGTGGTGCTATGTTTTACATACACATAACCAAACATCTGTATAATAGATATGTAACTTTAGTGGTTTACACTATGCGAAGCTCTATAATAAGTGCAAGGTGTTCTTTATTTTCATTACCTCATTTAATTCTTACACTTCTGACAAGTAAGATAATATTTCAATCTCCATTGAAAGGGTGAGGAAAGTGAGACAGTGAGGTGCAAAGGGGTGGAAAGGTTATACTCTTCCCTGCTAGCCCTGTATGTGTTGTTTATAACAAAGCGAGATCATATTAGCTCTCCTTGCAACTTGGCTTCTGTTCTGGGCCACTTTCTTGGCCCCTTCACCTCCCTCTCCTCCTCTTCTCCCAGGTTCCCAGGCACTGCCTTTTCCTCTGGGCTCTCTGCTCAGTGGATCTGATAAGAAAGCATGCGTGCTGGAACATGAGGATTGATCATCCCTGGATGACTTCTGTAGGCGGAATAATGTCCCACCTCACAAAGGATGTCCGCGCCTTGATTTCCCAGGAACCTATGAATATTACTTTACATGGCAAAGGGACTTTGCAGATGTAACTAACGTTGAGACCCTTGTATAAGTTTCTCAGGACTACCATGACAAAGCACCAAAAATGGGGTGGCTTAAAACAACAGAAATTGTTTGTCTTGCTGTTCTGGAGGCTAGAGTCTGCAATCAAGGAGTCATCAGGGCCATGTTCTCTTTGCTGGCTCTGGGGGAGAATCTTCCTGGCCTCTTCTATCTTCCGGGGTTTGCCAGCCATCCTTGGCATTCCTGGGCTTATAGCTGTATCACTCCAGTCACATGGCCATCTTCTGTCCATGCATAGCTGTTTCTGTGTCCAAATTTCCACTTTTATAAAGACACCAGACACATTGGATCAAGGACCACTGGATGACTTCATTTTAACTTGATTACCCCTGTAAGACCATATTAGCAATTAAGGTCATATTCTGAGATATTTGGGGCTCGGGACTTCAACATATCTTTTTGAGCGGGGAACACAGTTCAACCCATAACCACTTTCAAATATGGAGATTATCGTGGATTATCTGGTGAGCCCGATCTAATCACACAGCCCTTAAAAGCTGAGTACTTTCTCCAGCTGGAGACAGGAGAGAAGTGCACCAGAGGGAAAGAAGGACACAACACACCACACTAGCCCTGGCTGAGACATAGGGGCATATCCAAGTGCGAAGGTTGGAGACAAGCCTGTAGGAGCTAAACATCCCCACCCCTGGAGCTGACAGCTAGCCAGGAAGGACTGCAAGGAACTAGATTCTGCTACAACTGCAATCCACGAAGAAGTGGATTCTTCTCAGTATCTTCCTGTAACAGCTCAACCAGCTGACACCTTGATTTATCCTTGCAAGACCCTGGGCAGGAAACCAGCTGAGTCAGCCTGGACTTCTTATCTATAGACCTATGAAGATAGTAAATTTGTGAGATATTAAGTTGCTAAGTTTGTGCCAGTTTGTTCTAGCAGCAATAGAAAAGCAATATAGTTACCTTTCCATTTCACTGGGCCTTCCAAGCCTTAAGCTAAAGAAATGGCCAATGCTAGGAATTCCTTCGGTCCTTAATGTTTACTTTCGTGGGTCTTTAAATAATGCCGTCCCTCTGTGCAGAACATGATATTTCTCAGTGTATTTTACACAATTTTCTATGTATTCCTTTCTGCAGCCCTGTGAGATGTAGGGAGATTATTTTCTCCAGTTTCAGAGGGGGAAACCAAAATTTAAAGAAGTAAGTGATTTTCCCAAAGCATCACAGAGTGGAATTGCAAGCCAGGTTTCCTGATTCCAAATCACGTGTGCTTGTTGCCACAGCCCACTGATGCCTTTGTTTCCTAAAACATCTGTTACCTGAACATGATTTGGGCTGCCCCACAGGCTGAGCCCCCTTGTGAGGCAGTCAGCTTCCTTTTGCTGAGAAATGGTCAAGCAGAAACTGTGGACAATGTATTGTACGGGGGATGCTGAGGCAGGAATCCCTGCCATCTGTAGGAGGATGTTAGCAGGTGACTCTTAATGCCTTTTTCAATTCAGGGTCTATAGTGGGAAATGGGATGAGCTTTGGGTACTTCAGTTTCAACAAGAGAAAGCTCACTGGGAGTTGCTTTGGCCAGGAGAAGGGCTCGCAGGGGAGGTGAGATCTGCCCTAGGGTTGGGAGAACAAGCAGGACTTAGAGAGGATGGCTGTGTTTGGGTTTCTGGGATGACTGCAGGGTATATCTTTTGCCCCCGCCTTCTGACCCCAGCAGCTTTGGTGAAACTTGCAGGCAGAAACTGGGTCAAACCTAAAATGAGTGCCTCTGGCCTGCCCTCCCCACTCCTCCTCCAAGTCCATGGTGGTGGCTGAGGACACACCATGTGGTCAACTGCTTCTGCAGCCAAAAGAACAGTGGTGGGAGAGCAGAGTGGTAAGGGAAATAGAGGCCAAGAAGAACTTCCTGCTCAGCCTCACTTCCTGTGGCTTCTCTGCTAACCCACCCTAACTCTTACTAACTCTCAGGCTTTCTGTGGGTGGAAACCAAGCGGCCTGTTTTTTGAGGGCATCTGCTGTCCCATTAAAGGTTCCTTAGTAATTTCCACTTGTCCTTCTTGAAGCTGGGCTGTCACTCCTCAGTCTTGTTCCCTGCATGGTTGAGGTGACTTACAACGTGTCTTTCCCAAGCCAAAACTCTCTTGGGAGCAGTGAAAGCCACTGGACTCCACACCTTTCCCCCATGTGTCTCCAAGGGGTGTTCAGTCAGCAGTTCTTTCTAACACACTGTGCCAGGCATTGTGGGGATGCCCTGGAAAGGCCGGCCTGGCAGGCTTCAGCTGGGGAGATGGCACGGCATTGTGGAGAGAACTCAAGTATTTAGTAAACACCTGCTGTGTGCCTGGCCTTGTGCTAGACCTCAGGGACGCAACACTGAATCAGACAGCTGGAGGACCATGAGCAAGTCTTGCTTCTGCCCCTTGCTAGCTGTGTGAGCCCAAGCCAGTCACTTCACCTCTGTGTCTCAGTCCTGCCTTGCAAAGAGTGATATGGCCCTTTGAAGTGTGTTGAAAACTGTAAAGCTCTGTGGAGGTGATGTATTGTTCTCTCCCTTGATTCTCTCAGTTATCTCGTGAGGTGGCACAGCAGCAGTTTGTAGGCCCATTTCACAGATGCGCAGTCAGAGCCCCAGAGAGGTTGAAGGGCAGGAGCAGGAACAGGCACTAACACTTCTTGGTCGTTGGCTTCTATTTTACTGTGTAGCTGCAGCCCAGGAGTGATAGTGTTTAATGACATTTTCAACAACGGCAGCATTACTGACTTTCGTCAGATGCTTACTATGTGCCAAGTGCTAGGCTATAAACATGCCTGTCATTATCCCCACTTCCTGTATAAGAACATGGAGGCTCAGCAGGGATGTTATCTGTCCAAAGTCACTTTTCTAAGGAAAAGGCAAAGGCAGAATTCAAACCCAGGCATGTCTGATTCCAGAGCCCAGACCTAACCTCTGTACTATTCGCTTATATATTTGGGCATCCCAACCTGACATGCCTGGAACAACCAGAAAGTATGTCAGAGAGTAGGAGGGGCCACACTGTGCCTCACACCCACGCACAGAGGAGTGGCCCAGGCAGCAGAACAGTGGGCATCAAGAAGGGATGGCTTTCTACAGCTTGAAGTGATTGGGAAAGTAGATCTTGAAGCTCAGAAGGGTGAAGGCTGGGGGCAGGGGAGGGAGGAGGCATGGGGAAGGAAGGGAGCCGAGGAGGGGGTTCTGACTTGTGGGTGCATCTGGGGAGCAGTGGAGATGACATAGGCTTTAAGTGCAGCAGGGGAGCTGAATGGTTCCAGCAACAGTTGCAGCTGTGGCCTGAGGGTTAGCACAGCTGCCCACGCCCCGGCCACCAGAGGAAATTAGTGCCCAGAGATGTCTCCGGATCTGGAGTGGAACAAAGATCATACAGGTTTTGTTGCTTCTCTTTCTGGGGCCTTGAGGTTAGGAAAGAATAAGGGCAGAGCTGTTTCACCCTAGAGTCAGGAGGAGGAGGAGGAGGAGGAGGAGGATGGAAGGGCCCAGGCCCAGGAAAGTATCAGAAGGGTCGGGAATGCCAACATGAAAGCCTTGTGCCAGATAGCTGCAGGAGCACTGGTCTAGGAGTCCAGAGACCCAGGTGCTGTGCTCTATGTTGCTTTGTGAAGCTGGAACATTAATTCTTCTTTGGGCCTCAGTTTTCCAACCTGTGACTTGAGAGATGTATCAGTAAGAACAACTGGTTGCAGACGGGCTGAAAACAAAGATTTATTGACTTGTGATTGGAAAGTCCAGTTCTGATTCTGGGGAAGGTTGAACTGGAGGGTCAAATGGTATCATCAGTATCTGTTCTCTTCTTCTTTTGGCTCTACTGTCCTCTGTGATGCCTTTGGTCACAACCTCACCCTTTGAGATCTCAAGGTGACTGCTAGCTGCTCCGGGCTCACCATCTACCAGGCTGCAGCCCATAGAAGGAGAACATCCGTTAGCAATTCCTGCAGAAGTGAGGGTGGCTGCTCATTGGTACTGCTTGGTCCTGTGTCCATCTCTGAGTCTGTTCCTTTGGCCAGAAAGACCAGTCTCTTTTTGATCAGACTGTGGTCATATGATCTTCCCTAGAGAGAGTCCCACAGAAACCACAAGGATGAGAATGGGAAGAGGTGATTTCTCCAAAGGAACATAGAAGTGCTGATCCTAGAATGGGCAGGCAAAAACTCAGATGTCCTCCTCAGCATCCAAGGGCTGGTCTGTCTTTAAATGAAGCCACCAACAATGGACTTCTCTAAACTGTGTTAAGGTCACAGAACCACTTGAAAATTCTATGAAAGCCATGGGCCACCTGTCTAAAAAGACACACAAGTCAGGACTTCCCCGCATGGCCTCTGAGGCACTACACAGGTCTCTCCTGCCTCCCCCTGCCCCACTACTCTCTGCCCCCATCCTCCTAGCTATTCCTTGTACTCAGCAGGCTGCCTCCCTCAAAAGGGCCTTGAACTTGCTGTTTGTTCCTTCTGACCTAGTTAATGCTTCCTCTGTGTACATTCTCATTGCAGCGCAAACCCCTCCTTGGTCCCTGTTTCAGAAGCAATGTTAACTATTTTATCTGGTTATTTCGTTAATATCTGTCTATCACCAGAATGAAGGTTCCGTGGAGGAGGGACCTGGTTTTTCTCCCCTTCGTGTCCGTAGCACCCAGAAAAGTGTGCACATAGTTGGTGCTGCGTAGTAGGTGGGTGAATATTTGACCTTGAACATACAGTTTTCTCTCAAATTTTTAGTGACAACATGGCTCTCTAGACGCAGTGTCCGAACCTGAGGTTAAGAACCTCAGACTAAAAAATGGAAAAATCAAGGCATTATCTGTCAGCTCACTTAAAACAGGGCCATGCAAATGAGGACTTCCTTACCCTCAACCCCACCCAGTTATTCTGATAATCTAGGTGCTATTGACTTAAACTGATGTCTCCTAAGTGGAGTCCCATGGACAATGAGTTCTGGGTAAAATCTGTGGTTAAATAAATTGGGAAACATGGTCTAAAATATATCCTCCTCATGGACCTTCAAATATACATTAATAAAAGTAATATCTTTTTCAAAATTATCATTAGTATAACTGCCGTTTATTCAGGGCTTACTATGTGCCAAGTACCTTAATAGGTTCTTCACATGTATTTTCACATGTGATCTCTTAATAGCCTTGTGTAATACATGTCACCACCAACCTATGTTACAGAAGAGAAACGAATGATTGGAGGGATTAAGAATCCCAAGCTATCTTCTAGAACGTGGCAGATCTGGAACTCAGACCCTGGCAATCTGACAGGAGTAATCTCCTTAATCACTGAAGGTGTGAGAATTCCTGTGGTAGAACCAGTTTATCTTCATTTAACTCATATTTATTGATGATGGAACCTATTTTCTTTACAAACACTTAGAAGATCCCAAGGACCACAGCAAGTTGGGGACACACTGGTGAAGTGTTGATTCGTGTTGGGTAGGACTAAGACAGGAAGAATGTAGGCCTGGCGCAGACTCAATTCCACAAGCATTTACGGAGCACCCCTGTGCCAGGCGTGGTGCTAGGAGGGCCACGAGTGTGGGAACAAAGCCACATCCTCATTGCCCAGGGTGCTCAGTGCCCTACTTGTCCCAGTAACAGGCCAGTCTTGCTCCTGGCGGCCCCACCCAGAGCCTGCCCATCTCTGGGCCATCCTCAGACCACTCAGGTGTGTTTCCTCCTCTCGGTGGGGTACGGCCCTGAGTCGTGTCAATGAATTAGTTCAGAGCAAGATGCACATTCATTCTGTAAATGTTCTTTGAGGACCTTCTGTGTTCCAGGACCTGTGCTATGGATTGGGGATACAGAGGCAAATAAAAAATGTCTTTTCCCAAGACATCCGTCTTCTAGTGAGGGAGGCAGATCAGTGCATAGGAAACCACGATAAATCAAGGTACCCGATAGACCAAAATGTGCCCCATTAGAGACATAGACCAGCGTGCCGCGGGAGTTCTGAGATAGAAGTGATTCCTTTTTTTCTTTCTTTCCTTTCCTTTTTCTTTTCTTTTTTCCCTCCTTTCTTTCTTTCTCCCTTCCTTCCTTCCTTCCTTCCTTGTTAACCAAATTAATTTTGTTTTGGGATTGAAGCTCACACCTAAACGATGCTGGAACATCTGTTCGAAGGACAAGGCCAGATGTTTGGCTGACAGCAGTGAGCGGCCATGTGTTCCGAAGCATCTCAGGGAATTCCTGCCCACCTGCCCCCATAGGCAGGGAGGAATGCGGGAATGAGGTGCTGCCTTACTGGGCTCCCTTGGGCTGAGCCGCTGACTGTGTCTAGGCAGTGGCCACACCCACAGAGTGCCATTGCCCACTGCTTCTGCATACTGTCCTTCCAGCCCACAGAAGGACGTCTTCCTGGTGTCCAGTGTTGCCAGACCACTCCCATTTCCCCAGATTACTCATCCGTGCCCCCAAGGACAAGCACAGACTTTTCATTTTATTGACCTTGGTTTTCTTATCCATCAAATGGTAATAAAGATTCCTCCTTCCAAGGTGGTTGGGAGGATCAAATGAGATGAAGTAACTGGAGGAGCTTTACAGATGTCACATACTATTTAAGACCTGTCAGAGACCCCAAGAGTCCCACTGGAGAAGCAGAGGATTATGGCTCCTTGCTCTAGTGTGTGTGTGTGGGCAAGGTCAGGCAGGCCCTGAGTTCTTTCATGGCCTTGAAGCCTCCTGTGCTGTTTGCCTCTGGGTCTTTGCTGTTGCCTTTAATGAGATAATCAGTATGAAGATTTAGTGCGGTGCCTGCAGGTGGAAGAGCTTACTATGTGGGGCTGGTTGTTGCTCCTGCTGGGCCTGTTCTGTTCCCTCTTCCTGCAACGCCCTTCTCTTTTTTTTCTACTCCCTCCCTCCTTCCCTCCCTCCTTCCCTCCCTCCTCCCTTTCATCCTCATTTCCTCATTTAATAAATGCTTTTCTCTTTTTGAATTATTTTAACTGTGGTAAAATATACACAACATAAATTTATCATCTTAACCATTTTTTAAAAAGATATTGTTTATTTATTTTCAGAGAGATGAGAAGGTGGGGAGAAAGAGAGGGAGAGAAACATCAATCGGTTGCCTCTCACACGCCCCCAACTGGGGACCTGCCTGCAACCTGGGCATGTGTCCTGACTGGGAATCAAACAGGCGACCTTTTGGTTTGCAGGCCGGTGCCCAATCCACTGCGCCATACCAGCCACAGCCACCGTAACCATGTTTAAGTGTATGGTCTAGTGGCATCAGTATAGCCACACTGTTGTGCAACCATCACCACCTTCCATCTCCAGGACGTTTTCTGCCTTCCCAAAATGAAACTTCATCCCCATTAAATACAAACTCCCTATTTCCCCCACCTCCAGTCCCCGGCAGCCACCAGCCCTCTTCCTATCTCTGAGTCTGACTACTCTAGGTACCTCATATAAGTGGAATCGCACAGTATTTGTCTTTTTGTGACTGGCTTATTTCACTTAGCATAATGTCCTCAAGGTTCATCCGTGTCAGGATTTTCTTCCTTTTTAAAGCTGAGTTATATTCCATTGTATGTACATATTACATTTGGTTCATTCATTCATTCATCTGTTGATGGACACTTGGGTTGTTTCCACTGTTAGGCTCTTGTGAGTCATGCTGATGTGGACACAGACATGAATGTGCTAATAGCAATTTTCGAGCATCACCACCTGCTGTGCTGTGCTGGGGCTGCAGTGGGGAATGAACTCAGTCCCACCACTCATGGAGCTTATAGCCTCCTGGGTGATGTCAAAGAGCAAACAAGCCAGTAAATGCATGAGGTTGCTGCTTGTCCAGTGAAGGTAAAGAGCAGTGTCCTAACAGGGAGAACAATGGTGGGCATGGAGGTGGGGGAGGGTGGCTGGGGTGGTGAAGGGGTTTTAGGAAGTGGCCGATGGATGAGGAGGAGGGGTGAAGAAGGCTGGGGCAGGTTGAGGCTGAAGGAAGAGCCTGTATGAAGCCACTGAAGAGTGACGGGTTGGCAAGTTGGAGGAGTTGAAAGAAGCTGAGTCCTCTGATTGTTACTTCATTGGGCCCTTCTCTGGGAGCATCCTGCCAACCCCAGGCCCAGCTTATACTTCTCCCTTGTCACTCTCTCCACCCTGGTTCTTACTCCAGTTTATTTAAACTGCCCTTTGTTCAGCTGTTTCAGCCAGTGAGCTATACTTGAGTGCAGGAACCATAGTTTTATTTATTTATTTATTTATTTTATTTGGAGGGGCATGCTTGCATATCTTTTTAAGTGTCAGCAACTTTCCACCAGACACTCCCCTGAGGGAGGTCAGCTGTTTCACTGGCAATGCCCCAAGAGCATCTAAACAGGGAGGCTGCTGCCATCTGGGGTCTGCCAGAGCTGCACATAGACCCAGCATTAGGACATCAGCTCAACGTGGAGGCTCTTCCTCTGTGCCTTTGCCCAAGATGTGCTCTACACTTGGAAACATCAGTGTGCCCAGTGCCTGTTGCAGCTGGCAGAAGCTTTTCTGCACTGCTGCTTCCTAAACAGGGAATGTGGGAAGGATCCTGCCTAAGGCTGGGCCAGATGTGGCCAAACGTTTCCAGTGCGGTTTGCCCCCATCTGCAGATGTCCAGGTTTGCCGTGCCAGCCCAGCTGACTTGGCCAGGCCACAGTGCACAGTGCTCAGGGGTTGGTGGCCGTGAGCCATGCCCCGCCATCTCTCCTGTTGGTGTTGGTAGCTTCCCAGCTTCCTCTCACATGACTGTTGCTGTTTACTTCTGTCTCTGGCCTCCCTGCCTGTGGCGTCCTCCTGCCACCTCTGGCTAATCTGCTGCACTATACACAGCCCCTGCAGTGGCCCCTTCCAGGTGGCCTCATTCCAGAGCGTGTGCTGTCTTTGGCTAACAGTCCTAGCTCAGGCTCTTCACCCCCCACCCCAGCTCTCTCTACCACTGTGAAGGAGGATCTGTGCACTTTTTAAAATTTTAAACCTGTGATGTTGTATCTGGGACACCTCCATCAAGTGCCCAGAAGGTAACTTGCCCCTAGTGGGGTGGAAACAGGTTTGTCTTGAAGTCCTGGGATGAACAGTGCACAGTGAACAGCCTAGGCCAGAGCCTGACTGAAACCAGATGAGTGAGATAGACAGCGGGGAGGCAGACAGGAGCTAGGGACCCAGGCTCTGAGTGCCCTAGACAGCTGGGGGTAGGTGTTCGTTATGGGTTGAATGTGTTCCTCCAACAGATGAAGTCCTGACCCCTTAGTACCTGTGAATGAGACCTTATTTGGAGGTCGGGTCTTTGCAGATGATCAAATTAAGATGAGGTCATTAGGGTGGGCTCTCATCCAGTATGACTGGTGTCCTTACAAGGGGAAGTTTGGACACACACACACACACACACACAGGGAGGATGCCATGTGAAGATGAGGTCAGAGAGGGGTGATGCGTGTATAAAACAAAGAATGCCCAGGATGGCAGACTGCTAGCCTTAAGAACAGAGTCAGTAAATTTCTGTTGTTTAAGCCACCCAGTCTGCAGTCCTTTGTTGGGGCAGCCCCAGGAAACAAATCCAATATTCAAATACCTTCAGAGCCTCTCACCTCTGATTATGAGACAATGTGCTTTAGCTGCTGAGTTTTTTCACATCTTACCTAGTTTGGAGACATGGGATATTTTCAGGTATCCAGGCAAAGATTTTTAATAATAAAAATAGTAAAAACTTTAAATAAGTCTCTAATGAGAATTGTAATAAGATTCTAATAAGGAACTTTTTGATATCCTTCCAATGACTGAAGAACCAGGAAAGAGATAGTAAGACTAACAATCCCCCTATACTTTTACAGAGCTTTCCCGTTGATGAAGGTTTTATTTATAATCCCATTTGATTCTCAGGGCAACCCTATTAGGTTAGCACTGTGAGATTCCCATTTTGGGGAGGAGAGAACGAGGCTCACAGCAAGTCCATGACTGTATGAAGTGGCAGAGCTAGGATTTAAATGTCAGCCTCCTGACTTCAGTCTCATGTTCTTTCCATGCTTCATAGCTGCCTCTGAACTTGGAGCAGGTGTGACGGTTTGAGGGCACCTGAGCCCTTGCCTCAGGGTGGGGTTAGCACTCATCAGATGTCTAGCCATCTTCCTGCAGAGGGACTGAACAGAGCCAAGTTACCTGGCCCTGACCCTTAGTGAGCTAGAGAATGATGATAGTGCGTGGCCCCAGGCCACTTCATAGCACTCCTCAGCATTATAAAAGTGCTTGCTACCCTCCAGGAGTCAGATGCCTGAGTTCAGACCTCTGCAAGTGACCTCAGGCAAGTCCCTTGACCTCACTGTGAGTCAGGGCCCACACCTGTGAGATGGCTGGGTGAGTGCATCCACCTTGCTGGGCAGAGGTGAGGGGGAAAGGATGTGTGTGGTAGGAGCACTTTATAATGGTTGGCCTTAGTCTTATCCACAATAATAATAACAGTGAATGCCCGTGCATCTCTGGGGAGAATTCCATCAATCTTTCCGCCCATGAGAAGCTATCAGAAACCACGGTGACTTCCTAAAGAGAAGGCCCACTCTGCCCCCTTCACCTCCCTTTTATCGCATCAGGGTGACTGAAATGCTCTTGCAGTTTTTGTCCTCTTCAGAAAACTGGTTTCTTTCACCAGAGTTCCTTTTTACTCTGTCCCTCCCTGTCCCGTCCTTGCCACCACACTCTGAGGTTGTCATGTGTTTCCCATGTAAAATATGTGGAAAACCTATTGAAACCAAACAGAAAGACAGTACTACCTGATCTGAAGCCAATCGAATTTGTCTCACTGCCCTGATGCAGGACTTCTGCAGGCTTTGAAAACTCCAGTGTCAAGATTTCCAGCTTGTCAACTTAAGGTGGGTAAGCCTGAGGGGCTGTTTGTTCTGGAGCATTTCTGAACACAGCCCACATACCAGCACTGCTTCAGTGGCAGAGATAAAAACCTCTATCCTTCATCGGTGCTTCCTATGGGTCTGCCAGTGTATGGGGTGCTTAATGTATATCAAAATCCTTGTTTTATCCCCTCAGCCCATCTGACTTTAAAGTCCAGGCTCTAAGCAATTATGGTATACTGTTTCTCCATTTGAAGAAACTCCAGCGCAGTCCTTTCGTCTTGTAGGTGAGGAAACAAGCCCAGGAAGAGGGGTGGCGACTTGCCTTGAAGGAGGGGCTGGTCCCCAGTTGTCCTGACTTCCAGGGCTTTTTCTGCTGCCCTGTCCTCCCCTTCACAGAAATACTGAATTACTGCTATTGGTTGGCCACTGAGTACCAGTGGGAGCCCCAATTCAGCAATGCTTAATACATCCCAGGTCCCCAGTTAAACCTGGCAAAAGTGATATTGGTTAATTCAAGACCTTGGCTACTTCAGAAGGCTTTGGCCTGACTGACCCAAAGTACAGCTACTTTGAGTTTCAAAGCTAAGGGTCCAGACACATAAGTTTGGCACCGATAGAGAGTTATTTGCTCAGTTACTATGCACCTGAGCTCAGCAAAAATTCATAATTACCAGTTGATAGTGTGGGAACTTCTCACTGTCCCTGGAACATGCAGTGACATGTAATGCCTCGTTTCCTTTGCACATACTGTTCTCAAAGCCCTGAATGTTCTCCCTCCTGATCCTCACCTCTCATTCTCTGCCTGGTTAACTTCTCATCCTTCAAGAGCAGCTTATTGACTCATATCCTGCCACTCCTCTTCTCCAATCCTGGGCGTAAATAGATGCAATATTCCTACAGTCTGCCTCTCCCACCAGACTGTAAACTCCATGAGGGCAGGAACAATGTCTTAGACACAGTGATAATAATGCTACTTAAAAAGTGCTTCCTTGTAGCCAGGCTCTATGCTAACCACTTTCCATGTATTATCTCTTCACCTGCCATGACATTATAAGAGAGATACTACTACTATCCGTATTTCCTAGATGAAGCTATAGATTCACAGAGAGGCTCAACAACTTGCCTGAGGTTACACAGTAGGTGGCAGAGTCAGGATTGAAATCAGTGCACAAGGCGTGGGGGGGAGGGGCCAGTAAGGCTGAACTCTCACTCTCACCTTTGTGCAGAGCTGTGAATGTTGGGAGGGAGGGGCACACAGTCACCTGTGGGTGTGGTCTGGCTCCAGGGTTCTAGCTCTTGACCTCTGCAACAAGCTGGGAATATAAATATGCAGATTCACGTTGCCAGTGTCTGACAGAGAGTAGGGGCCCAAACGTGGATGAAAGGGAGATTATAAACCAATTGGGTTTTCCTTTTTCACCCTTCCCTTTTTACTCATGTCTGCCGGAAGAGGTCATCACTTAACACATCACTTAGTTTGAGAAGCACATCTTTTAGTTTACTTGCTTCCTAGCAAGTACAAAGAAATAGCTGAAAACCCAGAAAGAAGTCTGCCTTTGCAGCTCTGAGTATTACACAGGCGTCTTTTATTCTAAGTAAATTCATTCTGCCACCTTTGGACCTTTGAAAGTTGTTTAAGCAGTTGTTCAAAAGCCACAGGTGAGCTGAAACAAAGGTTTGGTTGGGAAACCAGCAGCAAGAACTGTGCGTTGTGCTCAGGTACGGTGTGCTGGGCCCTGGTTCTGGTGCTGGTGCATGAGCACTGGATTCTCCAGCAGGGTCTCTGCTAGGGTCCTCAGTGGCATGGGGCTCATGCTGCTTAACCAGGTGACTTTTCCAGTGTACTTGCAGCAGCTGGGAACAGCAGAGCTGACGGTGGGGCCTCTGTCATCAACAAAAATGGGGCTTTAGGGTGAAATGTCTGCAGAAATGTTTGAGTTTCTCCAGATCAAAGCCAGGAACTGGAGAGGCATGGGGACAAAATTCTCTTTGATGGGCCTTTGGGCTGAGAAGTCAAGCTGTGCCGTTTTGGTCCTGACTTTTGTCTTTGTAACATCTGTTGACACAGAGGCCTGACACTTGCTGGTTGCATCCTTGGACAGGTCTCTCAACCTCTCTGGGTTTATTTCCCAGCAATAGGGGGAGAATGCCATCTACTGCAGAGGATGGTGGTGGGGAGTCAGGGAGCTAATGTATACGAAAAAAGCACTTTGTGAATTGGAAAGGGCCATACAGATGCAATGACTACTGTTATTTGACATTAGATAGTTTTTCTTGCTATTCTCTGGGGCATTTGTTTCTAGCTGCATGTGCTGAGTGGGCTCGAAGGTGGTGTTAAGGGAGGAGTAGGGTGTGAAGAAAAGCAAGCTGAGGATTGCAAGACTTCTAGGGTGGGGCCCTTGTTTGGAGGTGGAGAGAATGTTTTTTGATTTTTTCAGTCTGAAGTGGGAAAGTTGATGGTCTTCAGCAGATGCTGTGGAGTCGAGTTTGGGAGCTATCATCTCTCCTTCCTTACATTGCATCCTGGATATCTGGGGATGTTCCTTAAAGCCAGCACATCCCAAGGATGGAGCCAGCCCACACCCAGTTTCTCCTTTCTCTGGGCTGGTCTCTTTGCTGTCTGCCAGTCGTTTCATGCTCACACCCACCTCCGCATTTTCCTCTCATGTTCTCTCCTTTGCCTTTCTTGCCATATCTTTCCTGTGCCTGTCCAAATCAAATCTGTGCTGCAGAACTATTCACACCTCCATTCACTCCACAAATATGTGTTGAGTGCCATGTAAAGGAATGAGAAGGAACTGCATGTAAAGGAATAAGTTGCTCCTGTAGAGGTAGGGCAGGCAGTTCCTGAAAGTTGACAAGGTCAGGGTAGGGCCCTAAGAATGGGGTCTGAGGAGGGGTGGAATGGGAGATGCTTAGATTAGTGAAGACCAAGAAATGAAATTAGGGTGCAGTTGGTCAATGAGCAGCATGGATGATGAAATGGCCTCAGACAATGGCAGAGGTGCACATCGTGAGGAGGCTGTGTACCAGTAGCCATGGCCACATTTGCTCTTGTGGGTGTGGCTTGGAGTTCTGTAAATGACAACATGTTAGTTAGGGTAGAAACACCCAAATATACTATACTTAAATGCTGTAGTTGTTGGTTTCTCTTTCATGTAACAGTACCACTGGCTCCGGCTGTCAGAAAGGCTCCCAATAAGGTCATTGGGTTTCTTCCATATTATGGCTCTGCAATTTCCTAGGATATTGTATTCACCTGCATGCTGATGCTGGGTCCTGTGATGTGTGAGCTCACATTCCATTGGAAAGTGCTTAGTCACAGGGTCACCCTTAGCTGAAAGGGAGGCTGGGGAATTTCTCTTTGGGGCAGCCAGGAGCCTCGTTAACATTCTACCCCTATGGACAAAGGAAGGAACAGAATTTGTGGGAGCATCTGGCAATCTGGCACAGATGTCTTTAAGGATGGGAAGTCATTCATTCAACAAATATTTATTGAGGACCTTTTATGTGCTAGGTACTGGGGTTACAGAGGTGAAGGAGACAGACACGATGCCTGCCTTCATGGAGCTCACAGCCTAGTGGGTGGTATGCTCTTCAGAGAAGAAAGATAAGGCTGCTGGGTGACAGCTGCAGATGAACCATGTGAGAGCCTGCAGATGGGCAGCCTCATAGGAGCGGGCTGTGAAGGAAAGGTGGTGTCTGGACTTGGACTTAGGCAGTAGGTAGAGGAAGATTCATTCATTCATTCATTCATTCATTGTTCATTCACCAAGACTTAACAATGGGGATAGTGGTAAGTCAAAACAGGTACAGTGCCCAGTCTCATGAGGTTTTCTTCCTAATAGGGTTTTCTTTCTCAGTAAATAGTTAATCACATGTATGGGATGGATAATTACAACCTGAGATAAGGCTTTGAAGGAACAGAATTTAGATCTGTGAGAGCATTTAACAAAGGGATTTGACCCAGATGGAGGGTTCAGGGAAGGAGTACTGATGATTTGAAAGATGAATGGATATTAATCAGGTAAGGAGCAGGCCAGACCAAAGGAACAGCATATACAAAGGCCCTGGGGATGGAGGGAATGAAAAATGGCCTGTGTGGCTGGAACAGGGTAGGGTGTGGGGAGGGGGGCATCAGAAAGGTTATCAGGGGCAAGCACACGCAGGGCCTGAAATTTCTGTTAGGATTTTGATGTTTATCCTCAGAATCTAGGAAAGCCACAGATGACTTAAAGCCAGGAGGAGTGCCATGATCAGAACCTTAAAAAAGGTAAGTTCGTGAGGAAGTGTCTTTGCAGAAAAACAGAAGATACAGGAGAAGGATCAGAAAGGGGTCATCAAGGCTGAGAGAACAGGGTGGACAGAGGGACACCGTGGGCTCACAGGGACAATGAAGATGGAGGGACACAGAAGGGCTCATTAACCTCAGGCTTCCATCTGAAACTGAGGTGTGAGGCTGTGTGTCAGGGCCTTCCCCAGGAAGGGCTCCATGGCTGACTGATGTGCTGGCTATCATGGCGGGCACCTCACCTCAGCATCGCCTCTGCCCAGGTGGTATGACTCCCCTTCCTGGCAGGAGAAGACCATGGGAGGATACGCTTTTGCTGGGGGCCCTTTCTCCCTCTGAATGAGGCATTGGTGACTAGCAAGCCCCCAAGCCTTCTGGGCTTCTCTGGGTCCAAAGGCCTGGCCTTCTACCCTAGTTGAGCCTAGCTTGTCTCCAAATCTCCCACGGGGAACCACAGGGTAGTTCCCGAACTGATGGGATCATGGGACTCTACTCACTGGGAGGCCAGGCTGGTGGGCCTGGTGACTGGGCAGGGAATCGAGCTGGCTGGATGCTGCATTTGGAACCACAGGGGAACTCCCATCTGGGTTGTTTATCAAGTCCAGGACTTTCCCTGTTTTTCTATCTGTAAAAAGAGGGTTTCTATGAGGATCAAAGGGAAGATCAGCTAACAGTATGGTGCAGCGTGAACATTGTAGACTTTGATAATAATACCATAGACTATCTGGAGTACAAAGTGGCTCTGATGTTCATCCAAAATGCCTACATGTTGTGGCAAAAAAGATGATAGTGTTCAAGTGGCAAGGAGAGGCTTAGCAGTCCCCACACCTGATGTCTCCATCAGAGATATTTTGAATACATGTGTGTGTGTGTGTGTGTGTGTGTAAATTGATCTGGGTGTCAGGAGGTTTGGGGCCCAAGCTCAGCACCAGCAATAGTTGCTGGGAGATCTTGAGCAATTCAGTTCCCCAGCTTATACAGTAGATTGCAGTGTTTAAATGCACAATCCTGAAAAAGATTAACCTAGTTTCAAATCCTGCTGAGCCACTTACTAGACATGCAACTTATCATAACATGGAAATAGTAATTGCCACTGGGAGTTACAGGAGATGCCACATCTAAGGTGCTCCATACAGTCCTGGCAGAGTGGGTGTGCATCAAATGGAAACAGTGGGCCTCAACTTCCTCGTTTGCGTTGAGCTGAGTCCTCCTCAGAGCTGAGCTGAGTCTAGCCCAGTGGGGACAATAACAAGGGTTTCCAGTGGGAATGTCAGAGTTTCCTATGAGTGTTTCCCACTGGTGGGATCCCGGGGTCTCTGACTCACCCCAGCCTGGCTTGTGCTCAGGCCCCAGCTCCACAACCTGCCTCAGGTCCGGCTTGCTGGAGGCCTGGAGCTCAGTCCTTGCTGTGGTTCAGGCCAGGCCTGATCCCAGCCATGCCCAGAGCCCTTTGGTGGGTTCTGCCTCCTTTTTCCTGTGCACTCCCTGCCGCCCCACCTCCCCTACCCTCTGCTCTGAAAGCAACAGCCTTCTAGCTAGACCCAAGTGACAGAGTGACCTAAATTTAGCCCTCTGGCTTCAGTGGTGAGCCACAGGTGAAGACCAAGGGGAAAACAAAGAGGTGGCCGCATTTTCAAAATACCTTTGGTCAAGAGCATAAACAGAGCAAATGTTAGCCCAGGGATGGGCCCACGCCCTCTGCTTGTTTTTGAGGGAGGACTAGAGAACAGTCTTACTTCCTTCTCCTCTGCTTCCTCAGTTGACCCACCCTCGAGGAGGCCCCCAGGCTATTCAGCCTCAGCTTGGAGCAGCCTGTTGGAAGTGTTCTGTACCCTGGGAGCTGGGTGCTGGGCTGTAGGAGCAGGCCCTTGCAGCTTGTGTTTAGTTTGGCTGGGTCTAATTTGGGTTTGGCTCAGACAGACCAGCCTTGTTGTGGGGGCTCCATCAACCTCAGTCTCAGCCAGGGCTGTGGCCATAGGATGCCTGGGCAGCCAGGCCTGGGGGAGATAAATACTTGCTAAGTACTAGGCATTTTTCTAACAACCTTACCTTCATCAGCCTATGTAATCTTCCTAATAACCTAAAAAAGTGGGTACAATGATCACTCTCTTTTTATAGATGAGGAAAGTGAAGCACAGACAGGGGAAGCAACTTTCTCAAAATCCCACAGCTACTAAGGGACAGAGCTGGGATTGAAATTCATTAAGCCTGCCTCCAAAGCCCAACCCTGGACCACTACAGGACATTGCTTCTGTCATTTAGCATCTCTTTTTTTGAATAATTTACTGTGCCAGGCACCTTTGATGCTCAGAAAGGTTAGCTGACTTGCCCAGGGTCTGGACAGGAAGCCATGGGGTAATGAACACAGCCCATTCCACTAGGTTGGAGACCTCATGCTTCCTAGCCCTCCCCACCCCAAACCAGCTTTCCCATATGTGCTCCTACTGGCCAGATTGTCCTGGAGCCCCTGTCCTTGTGTTGGAAGGGTTGTCCTCACTATGCATTATCCTGTGGGCTTCGTCACAGCAGCCTGCAAGTGCAACAGAGGGAGCAGAAGCTGCCTAGGACCTGGAACTGTAGGCAGGAATCTCCATGAACAGATGCGGCTCCCAGAGCTCCAGATAGTGGGGTTGAAGTAGTCCATGTGCTCCTCAGGGGCAGGGATTCTTTGCAGTCGTATTGGGAGGAGGTGTTCAGGGGGTATCTTTACACCCCAGTCCCTATTTTTGCTTTATCTATTGTATTTACTATGGTATTTATTTATTTAATTGTGGAAAAATATAAATAACATAAAATTTACAACTTTAACCATTTTAAGTGTACAGTTCAGCAGCATTAACAACATTCATGCCGTTGTTCAACCATCACCACCATCCATGTCTGGGACTTTTTCCTTCTTCCCAAACTGAAACTTTGTCCCCATAAACAATAGCTCTCCTTCCCTTGTTCCCAACCCCTGGCATCCGCCGTTCTACTTTCTGTCTATGAATTTGACTCCTCTAGGGACCTCATATAAGTGGAATCATACAGTGTTTGTCCGTTTGTGGCTGGCTTATTTCACTTAGCATAATGTCCTCAAGGCTCATCCATGTGGTAGCCTGTGTCAGAATTTCCTTCCTGAAGTCTGAATAACCCGTTGTATGTATACACCACATTTTGTTTAGCCATTCATCAATTTTTGACACTTGGGTTGTTTCCACCTTTTGGCTATTGCAGAGAACACTGCTATCATATATATTGAGGTTTGGTGGGAAAGCCTGCTTGAAAAAAACTGGCTGCTGAAAGAAGTTTGGAAACCACTGCTCTGTCTGAAGCTGGGGGAGACGGAGACCCAACAGTGTGAACATGGTACCTGAACTTGAGTGCCAGAGCAGAAAGTGCAGCCTGTAGACTCTATATCCAGCACTTTTTCTTCCTCCAATATTTATTAGAGGAAAAATGGAAAATGCAGCTCTGTTTTGGGGGCAATTGTCAGAAACCTCCTGGAGCTCCAGGAAGGACTGGACTCGACATTCACTGAGTGCCTGAGGGAGCCAGCCCTGTGTGGAGGTGGACACAGCAGGATTGTGTTTCTCCTCTGCCTCTCCCTGGTTGTTTGACCTTGGGCAAGCTGTTTCACCTCTCAAAGCCTGGGATCCTTGTGAGGATCTAACGAGATGATACGTGTCCAGTGCTCCCTGGTGCGTGTCTGACACACAGGACCCAGGACACAGCAGCTGCTCCCTGCAAGGCAGTGCTGGCAATGCAGAGACCAATCAGACAGGCTCTGGCCCATAGGCGTTCTCAGCGCATGGCATCAAGGGGCACATGACACTGATTTGTCCCATTACCGGTGATGTTAACATTTATCAGTTGATTAGGATGGTATCTGCCAGGTTTCTCCATTGCAAAGTTAATAAGTGTTTTGTACTCATTAATTAATTAGCATTTAATAAGCATTTTGTGGGAGCTACTTTAAGACTGTAAATATTCTATTCCTCATCAAAATTTCACCCTGAGTTTTAGCATCATGTTTGCCAAGTTATGATTTTGAAATTCCATCATACCTTCTGCATTTATTATTTGGAATTCCACTGTAAGGTAGAGGTTTTCTTATTCATTCATTCATTCATTTATATCAGTGCAGCTTTGTGAGTTTCTATTTTATTCATTTGGTCACAATCTGAAACAATTATTATTTAATTTCATGTTTAAATTGTTTTTCTCTAACTTAAAATATCTGATAAGCTTGGAGAATAGTAAATAGCCTAGTATAACATAAAATAGTAACAATATAGAGTCCTTTCTAAGTGCCAGGCACTGTTCTAAGTCTCTTTATTGACTCTTTACCTATATTAAGTTTTCACATATGTAATTGTTATTTACTGCTATGAAACAGATTGTCCCAAAATGTAGCAGTTTAAAACAGCAAACATTTATTTAGCTCCCAAAGTTTTTGTGGGTCAGGACTCATGGATGGCATTGCTGGGTGGTTCTAGCTCAGTATCTCCCATGAACTTGCAGTTGATACCTTGGCCAGGGCTGCAGTCAGCTCAGGGCTTAACTGGGGCTAGAGAATCCACTTTGAAGGTATCTAACTGATATGGCTGTTGGCAGGAGACCTCAGTTCCTCTCCACATGAACCTCTCCATGGCTGCTTGAGTCTCCTCAAAACATGGCAGCCAACTTCCAGAGTGAGTGATCCCACATGGAAGAGTATGGAGGAGACCACAGTGCCTTGTATGGCCTAGTGTTGGAAGTCATACACTATCACTTTTGCCACATTTTGTTCATTAGCAACAAGTCAGTGATTATATCCCACACTTAAAGGAGGGTGAAAGATGCTCGTAGGTTCCTTTTGAAGAGAGGAAGTCTAAGAATTTGTGGTAGTACTGTAAGCCTACCACAAAATATATGAGCCCTTATTAACACTTTCATCTGTGTTATAACTCCATAAGGCTGGTGTGACTCTGGACAATTAATCGTCTTGCCCCAGGTCACACAAGCAGCCAGTGGTAAAGCAGCCAGAGATTTGAACCCAGACAGTCTGGCTCCAGGGCTCATGTTCTCAGCCACCACCTGATCCAACAGGGCCTTGAATGCTTTGCTAAGTTGAAACAAGGAAATGGAGAATTCCTGAAGGTGTTTGAGGAGAAACAGACATGATCCAACACAGTTTCTGAAGGCAACACACAGCAGGGTGGAGGATGATAGAAGAGGTGAGTGTCCAGCTGCCTTCTCAGGTAGGGCTCGCATGCAGATCCATTTTCTCCCTCCGTAGCTAGGATGCCTGTCTCCCCACCTAGTGCTTCCCATATGTTCATTATTCAGGTAGACAGAGAAAAGCAGTGTAAATCATAATTTAAAGAAATGGGCAAGATGGTGGTGTTGGCCTTTTTCTCCTGGCAAAGCCTCGAGGGTGGAGCATCTATATTGGGGGTGGGGTAGGAGAAAAAGATGGGACAACATGAGACATGGTCTTTATCCTAGGGAGCATACTGCCTATTTGGAAGACAAGAACATAAACATGAAATTATGTAAAACTCGGGTTACATGTAATTAACTATTGAACAGTATTGCCCAGGGTTGTGTCTTAGATGCCTTTATATCTCATAACAGTAGGTAGCAGGGTACCCTACTTGCCTTATTGATTTTTAAGTGAACAGAAGACAAATAATACCACGATGGTGTCCTATTATGACATGGGTGGCAGAGATAAGAAGGAGGTGGGTTGTGGAGCCTGGAGAGTCTGCCAGAGGGGGTGAATGTTATGAAGCATCTGGCCCCAGCAGGAAAGGTTAGGTAGGAGTTAACAGAGGTTAACAGCTGAGGAGGTATTATCAAGGATCTACAAAGATTGACAAGCACCAAAAAATGCCCTGAGAACTCAAGGACAGGAAGGCACCAGAATTCAGGTGGGGTCTGGCAGGGAGAAACTTGGGGCAGGCAGGTGTCAGCACTGGGAATCCAGGTGGGCAGGCAGAGAGCGAGATAGCCCAGGACCAGAGCTTAGAACACGGGCTGGAGCCTGGGGTGGACATGCTTTGCCTTTTAGTGCTCTTTGATCTTGTTTTGGCCTGAACTGATGTTAGAGGGGCTCACTTAGGAATGTGAGTGGGGAGGGACTGGAGTGACTTGGGGAGGTGCCTATAGCTGCTGAGGGGCTTTGTTAGGGAGCTGGGAGAGGGGAAGAGAGTTTTGCATTGGGCCAGCCCAATGCAGTGTGTCTTGCAGATTGCTGAGGCTTCATACACCCAAACTGTAGTTTATGGTGCAGATTGGAGTGAGGGTGAACCTGCTCTCAAGAGATTTTCAGTGTTGAATTTCTTAGGAGAAACTCAGAGCCTACACTGCAAATGAGACCCAAGGACCATGGCCACTGTGGAAGCCTATCTGCAAGTCTGTACTTTTCCTCCTGTGCAAAGAGATAGAATAGCTTCTTAAATTTCTCCACGGGGAAGGTTTAGATTTGTGATTTGAGCCCTAGCTTTGCCACTTTCTTCTGTGGGACCTTAAACAGTTGACATGGGTTAATTCCTCAACAGGAACATGGGGATAATTAATACCCACCTCCTGGGGTTTAGGGGAGAATAAATTCAATCACACATGCGAATATAATTATTTGAACAGCAAAGTGCTACGTGAACCTAAGGGAATAGTACTGTGAAATAAACTCCACCCAGCAAGAGCTGAAAGATCAGGATATTGTCAGTGGACCCCTCTTTACATATGAACCTGGAAGTCCCAGTTGCATTCAAAGGGGAACTATAGAAATGATGCACTGCCCTTCTCTGGGTCATGGAGCAAAAACTCAAGGAGAACCTGGTTAAGAAACCCCCCCAATATGACTAGAATCCCTCCCCATCCACATCTCTTTCCTTTTGGTTTGAGCAGACAAGAGAGCAACAGAATTGTGGGTGGGCCGCACTCCAGCTAGGAAGCGGCTTTGTTCTCACACAGCCCTGATGCCCCGACAGGCTTCGTACCCCTTGATAATAACCGAGAGAGTTATTGTAGTTGGACTTTCATAGAGCAAAGGACTAGGTGAAAATAGCAATGACTGCTATTCATTGAATGCTGCTGGAGCAATCTGAACCTGAGTTTCCCCTGAAGAATCTTCTCTCCAGCCTAAAAATACTCCTCTAGGATTAGTACTTCCTGTGTAACAGGAGGTTGTCCCTCCTGCCTTAGAAATGTGTATTTTAAATGTCTACATATGTGTGAGCTACAGATGTGTACTTCTTTGGCCAGGGTTTCATTTTCCTCTTGGTGTTCTCTTACTTTAATTCCTGGTGCCCCCAGTGTAATCTAGAGGAGGCTCACTTCCATTTCCCTCTCAAAAAGTAAGGATAACAGTATCTGCCTCTTGGGTTGTTCTGAGGATAAAAGTTGCTAATGTGTGTGAAGTGCTTAGATGGTACCTAGTTCCACTTGTTAAATAATAAGTGTCAGTTATTATTTCCTTTCAAGTAGCACATATGGTATTTCTCACCCTCAAGAACAATATACCTCCTGGAAATATAAACATCTTGAAAGGTTCAGATAAATCCATGGATCCATACTTGGAATATTAAAGAAAACTAGGGTGCCTGGGGGTATGGAGTAGGGTCTGACAAATATTCTATTTATTTAGGAATAAAGGGTACCCCTTTGAGGTGCTATCTCCTGCTGTGCTTGGCCGCATCCTGTCTGTTGAAATACTCATCCAGGCCTGTCCTCCCCCTCTCCCTCCCACCACCTTCACTTTCCCAGAACTAGTCAAAGTCCCTTGCGAAATATGTTAATAGATTTTGGTCCCCCAGCCAGTGCAGTTTTCCCCACTCATGGGCTGGAGACTTAGTGCTCCAATGGCAATACCAAGTGGCAGCTCCCCTGGAACACATGGGTTCTTAAAGTGCCCCAGGAGGGTCAGGGTTCCAGAGCCAGGTTTATTGCTTGAAATCTGGGGCTGGAGTAGTGTTTTTTCACCTTGGAAAGAAGATTGGAAAAAAGCGTCTTTTGCTTGTTGCCTAAGTTTTATGACAAATAAAGATAATGTACCAACATGTCCTTGCAGACAGTACCTGGCAGGTCAGCCAGCAACCCAGGAGCAAGACCTGCAATATAACTCTGTTAATTAAGCTCTGCTACTGGGGTCTGGTTCTACACCGGGGACTCTGGTGGACTGAGAAAAGCCAACTCCAGAACTCACAGGATGTGGGGTGGTTCACAGGAAAGAGAGAAGAAGGGAAGTTGGGTGGGGGGGGAAGACAGATAGAGAGAGAGAGAGACAGAGAGAGAAGAGGGAGAGAAAGAATATGCAACAACACAATAAAAACCTCCCACTCAAGATGAGCCTGCAATTCCAAATTCTAAAACTCTTTGGAGGAAAACTATTGCTAAGGCAGAAGGAGAAGGAAAGGAAGGAAGGAAGGAGCACAGTCAATGACAGGGAGATGAAGTCACTTCAGACTACAAGAAATAAGGACGAAAGATGAGGATCATCAAAGGGCTGAAGAAAAGAATAGAATCTAGTATAAGAAAATAAATAATAAATAAAAAGTAAGTAGAAACAAATAAGAACACAGTATATAAAAAGAAACAATTAGAAATCAGGAAATATATAGTTTTGAATTTCTTAATAGAACCTCAATAGCAGGGGTAGACTCAATCCTGGATGTAACTGAAGAAAGAATTTGTGAATTAGAAGTCAGTACTATGGAGTTCACCAGAACATAGAGTGAGAAATTTAAAATATGGAAGAGCAATTAAGAAACACCAAGAATAAATTAAAAGGCTCCAATGTATGTCAGAGTTCCAGAAGAAAATGGAATGAATGAAAAGCAGTATTTGATAAGACAGTGAATGTACCTTTACCCATACTGAAGAAAGACATGAGTTCTGGGATTGATAAAAGTACCATGAGGACAAATAAAACTAAATCTACACCTAGACATGTTCTTAGAACACAGACAAACTATTAGTAGCTCCACAGAGAAAAGACAAATTACCTATAAAGTAACGACTAGCCTGACAACAAACTTCGTCGGCAACGTCAGCTCCCAGAGACAATGATGAACTGTCTTGAAAGTGCTGAGGAGGAGTAACTGTCAACCTAGAGGTCTACACTCAGCCAAACTAGCTCTTAAGAGTGAAGGTGATATAAAGGCATCAAATACACAAAGAGAAGAAAGTTTATTACATAATGACACTTGCAGAAAGAAATACTAAAAGGTGAACTTTACCCAGAAGAAAAGTGAATATTGAGATGAAAAAAATGGTATGGAGGGGCCGGAGAACCAAGATGGCGGCGTAGGTAGACACACTGCGCCTCCTCGCACAACCAGAACTGATAGAAAATCCAACGGCAAGGAAATCCGACACCAAGGAAATAAAAAATAAACATTCATCCAGACCAGTAGGAGGGGCGGAGAGGACTCGAGTTGCTGTGGTGGGACCGAGACTGGCGGAGTGTGGGACGAACAGGGCAGGCAGTCTGACCACTAGCAGACCCTGCAACCCCACATTTGTGCACAGATAAACCGAGAGGGCCCGACTCAGAGTGGTGGAGAACGGGGCAGGCAGAGCAGCGGGTAGCAGCCCGAGGCCCCACATTTGCGCACAGATAAACTGGACAAAGGGCGGGGAGCAAAGCAGACTGCGCAACCCAGGGCTCCAGCGCGGGAAAATAAAGCCTCAAACCTCTGATTGAAAGCGCCCGTGGGGGTTGGGGCGGCAGCAGGAGAGACTCCCAACCTCACAGGAGAGGTCGTTGGAGAGACCCACAGGGGCCTAGGGCGTGCACAAGCCCACCCACTCGGGAACCAGCACCAGAGGGGCCCAGTTTGTGGGTAGCAGAGTGAAAGACTGAAATCCGGTGGAGAGGGAAGCGGGCACCATTGCTCCCTCTCGGCCCCTCCCCATGTAGAGCGTCACAGCGCAGCGACCAGCGTTACCCCGCCCCGGGAACACCTAAGGCTCCGCCCTTTAAAGTAACAGAGGCGCCAAGACAAAAAAAAAAAAAAAAAAAAAAAGGCCCAAATGACAGAACACTTCAAAGCTCCAGAAAAAATACAACTAAGCAAGGAAGAGATAGCCAACCTATCGGATGCACAGTTCAAAACATTGGTTATCGCCCTGGCTGGTGTAGCTCAGTGGATTGAGCGCGAGCCTGCAAACCAAAGGGTCGCTGGTTTGATTCCCAGTCAGGGCACTTGCCTGGGTTGCGGGCGTGGTCCCCAGTTGGGAACACGTAAGAGGCAACCACACATTGATGTTCCTCTACCTCTCTTTCTCCTTCCCTTCCCCTCTCTCTAAAAATAAATAAATAAAATCTTAAAAAAAAACACTGGTTATCAAGACTCTCACAGAATTGGTTGAATCTGTTCGAAAACCAGATGAAAAAATGAAGTCTATGCTAAGAGAGACAAAGGAAAATGTACAGGGAACCAATAGTGATGCAAAGGAAACTGGGACTCAAATCAACGGTGTGGACCAGAAGGAAGAAAGAAACATCCAACCAGAAAAGAATGAAGAAACAAGAATTCGGAAAAATGAGGAGAGGCTTAGGAACCTCCAGGACATCTTGAAACGTTCCAATATCCGAATTATAGGGGTGCCAGAAGGAGAAGAGGAAGAACAAAAAATTGAAAACTTATTTGAACAAATAATGAAGGAGAACTTCCCCAGTCTGGCAAAGGAAATAGACTTCCAGGAAGTCCAGGAAGCTCAGAGAGTCCCAAAGAAGCTGGACCCAAGCAGGAACACACCAAGGCACATCATAATTACATTAGCCAAGATGAAACAGAAGGAGAGAATCTTAGAAGCAGCAAGAGAAGAGAACACAGTTACCTACAAAGGAGTTCCCCTGAGACTGTCAGCTGATTTCTCCAAAGAGACCTTACAGGCAAGAAGGGACTGGCAAGAAGTATTCCAAGTCATGAAAGGCAAGGGCCTACATCCAAGATTGCTCTATCCAGCAAAGCTATCATTTAGAATGGAGGGAAAGATAAAGTGCTTCTCAGATAAGGTCAAGTTAAAGGAGTTCATCATCACCAAGCCCTTCTTATATGAAATGTTAAAGGGATTTATCTAAGAAAAAGAAGATAAAAAATATGAACAGTAAAAATGACAGCAAACTCATAGTTATTAACAACCACACCTAAAACAAAAACAAAAGCAAACTAAGCCAACAACTAGAACAGGAACAGAACCACAGAAATGGAGCTCACATGGAGGGTTATCAACAGGGGAGTTGGGGGGGAGAGAGGCAGGAAAGGTACAGGGAATAAGTAGCATAGATGATAGGTGGAAAATAGACAGGGGGAGGGTAAGAATAGTGTAGGAAATGTAGAAGCCAAAGAACTTATATGTATGACCCATGGACATGAACTATAGGGGGGGAATGTGGGAGGGAGGGGGTGGGCAGGATGGAGTGGAGTGAGGGGGGGAAATGGGACAACTGTAATAGCATAATCAATAAATATATTTTAAAAAATGGCATGAAAAATACTGAGCCTAAAAATTGGTGAAATGTATTGGTTGCAAATTTACATAACCATTGATTGTTTTATTAAAAAAAGAAAGAAAGATAATGCAAAAACAGCCCTGGCCAGGTAGAGCAGTTGCTTGAAACTCTGTCTTATACATCAAAAGGTTGAGGGTTTGATCCCTGATCAGGGCACTTACCTGGATTGCAGGTTTGATACCTGGTCAAGGAGTATACAGGAGGCAACCAATTGATGTTTCTCACTCATATCGATGTTTCTCTTTCTCTCTCCCTTCCTCTCTCTCTAAGATTAATAAACATATCTTTGGGTGAGGATTTAAACAAACAAAAAAACAAAAAAAAACCAACCAAAACTTTCGTGCAAAAAAAAAAAAAGTGCAGAGAGGGCAGTTTCTACCCCTTTTCATCTGATTGTTGCCATGTAGGGAGTAAGACCAGTGTTTCCAGGTCACTGGCCTTTCAAGACAGGACACAAAGCCAGAACTTTTACCTGAAATCTGACTTTTAAGGGTTTGCAACAAATTCAGAAATTTTTAGAATGGCAGCTCTTCAACCCTTTGAAGACCAAATAAAACTTCAGTCAGCCATTCCTTCTGCTCCTGGTGACCTCACGTATAGGCAACACTTAAATGTCCCTTTGGCTCTCTGGCTTCTATCACATGAGCAGGGAAGTCCTCTTAGAGGAGGTGGTACTTGGACTGGGAATCGAAGGAAGGATGGAATTTAAGTAAGTGGAAAGGACACTTGAATTTTAGAGTAGGAAAGCACCTGGGATGGCTCAAGAATTAAGGAATTTGATGGGAGTGGCATTTGGAAGGAGGAGGTGAGGTTGGTTGGAGCCAGAGATGTTTGAATATTGTCCTGGATCCTTGTGTCTCCTTAAGACCTGAAAACTGGTCTATTTTGAATCACATTGTTTAGTATCTGACATCATTCCCCCAGGATGGCAGTGGTGAATAAATGAACACTGCTTGGTGGTGAGGGTGAGAATGCCAATGAAAAAGGCAAGGAGGAGAAACCCAGGGACATCTGGGTGTGGTGTGATGGGCTGCTTCCCAGGGAGCTATGTAATGTGTCAGCCGTCCTTTAATTAGAAACAACAATCTCGAAAGCATGGCTGCAGTGTGGCAATTCACACAGATTTCTCAATAGCTTGAGTTTTTCTAAATGGCAGTGTTGTAATTCTCTGAATCAGCTTGGTTTCTTTGAAATAAAACCAGATAAACAAATGGAGGGGACCTAGGTGGAAGAGGTAGAGGGAAGCTGGATCATGAGTTGGAGACCCAGGTTCCAGTATCTGTCCTCGCCATCAGCTCCTTCAGAGGTGAATCCTGTCTTACAGTGGTTTAGATTCCCAAGTCAGCACATCAGGCCATGTCAGCCCTTGAAATTGCCCTTCAGACGTAATGTGCATGGTTGAGAGCATGGAGCACTATACAGTAATATCTATATATGTACAGTGTACATAGAGTAAAGTGTAATGAGTAGAATACATATAACAAGATAATTTATTATGGAGGAAATTATATTATTTAAATGATTTTTTAAAAGATTTTATGTATTTATTTTTAGAGCAAGGGGAAGGGAAGGAGACAGAGAGGGAGAGAAGCATCAATATGTGGTTGCCTCTGTGCGCCCCTAATTGGGGACCTGGCCAGCAACCCAGGCATGTGCCCTGACTGAGAATCGAACCGGTGACCCTTTGGTTCACAGTCTGGCACTCAATCCACTGAGCCACACCAGCCAGGGCTAAATGATTTTTTAATCACTCCCTTTTTTGCCACATGTATATTTCTGATTTTATAAAAGTTAAATGCTCATATTTTGCAACGGAATTTTGTGACATGGACCATAAAAAAACTCCGATTCCTTTGGGCCTCACTAAAATAAAATGACTGGCCTAAATAATTTATAGACTCCATCTAGCTGAAAATCATTGACCCTTTCTTTGACATTGTAATTGAGTGAGGTAGGAGGCAGGGTTGAGTGTGGTTAAGGACACGGGTTCTGGGTTTTCATATTGACCCTACACCTGCATACTTCTGGGGAAGTATGCCTCAATCACTGTCTTTTAAAATGGGGAGAATGGTATCTGTCTCAGAGGGATGCTGTGAGGATTAAATGGTACTTGTAAAAATGCTTAGAACAATGCTTGGCACATAGTAGTTCATTAAATGTTACCAGTTATTATTCTTATTGCTGTTATTTGCAAAACACCATGGCAAGTGCTCTTGTGAATACAAATGAAGGAGTCACCACAATTGAAATGGACTTTAAATAAATGGGTATCGTCAGTCTAGTCAGTATTTGCTCATGCTGGTTGATATATGAAAACTTTATTGTAAGGATTTAATAGACAATGTTAGGGCTATTGTGGGTGGGGTTCTTCGGGAAATAAGTGCTGAGATGGAGTTTAGGATGCGGGGCATTTATTAGGGAGTTAGAATAAGATCAATGCCAATGTAAGGGAGGCAAAGGCAGCAAGATTGTATGGAAGGAGGAGTTGAGCTCTGGGGCAATCCCAGTGAAGCCTTAGCTGACATCATGGAACACTTTGGAACTTAGGGATGTCTTTCAGAGTTGTCCTGAGTTGGAGCAAAGGGCCCAGGCCTTTCCACACCCATGCTGATCAATCAGGGCTGTGGACCAACTCTGGAAGGCAGTGTGACCCAGGTCGAGACAGCTTTCTTCAGTCTTCATAGAGGTCTTCCAGCAGCACTGCTGGAGCAGGGGGAGTGAGGCCTTCCTTCCTAAAGGGGAGCCTAGTGGCTCACCACTGTACCCCCTACAATGACCCGGGACTGAGAACAACGTTAAACCGTCCTGCCCGTGTAGAGCTGGGAGGTTAGGAATGGAGGCAGCTCTGCTCAGTTCTCAGAAGTTGTGGGGGGTTTGCCTCTCCTTCCCTCTGTTGCATTCTCCTAAACACCAGCTTCCACCACCTGCTCACTTTGCAAATGGCCCAAGATGGCCACCAGCGCAGTGGCTGCATGGCCTTAGGCTCCGGGGTCCATCACCACTGACCCTAATCTTTGTGTCTTAGTTTAAACGTTTGAGAGAGAGAGAGAAGCTGGCTGGCTTTGACTGGCATATGAGTGGACACCCTCTCTCCATCTCCAGCCTGGATCACTGCTCATTCTCAGTCCAGTCACTGGAGGTGGGAGGTGGGATCATGGTATACCTCCATTTTCCAGGGGTTGTGGCCAGGTCAGGCACTGTACATATATATCTGTGGGACACTTAACATGGATCTATTGAGCACCTCTGGAGTGCCAGGTAGTATTCAATGTATAGAGAATATTGCTGCAAACCCAACAGACAATAGTCCCTGCCCTCAGAGAGAGCACATTCCATTTGGGGTAGAGTGACTGTGGAGAAATCAGTAAGACCTCACCAAGGCCGAGGCTGGGGTCTAGAACAGCATCTTCTTAGGGCGCATGTGAAGTTGTTGGGAGGGGTGGAGCGGCTCCTCTCAGAACCAGGTTCTGTCATTATCTTCCCTCTCTCCTGCAAATTCATTAGTTCCCTTTCAACTGCCCTCCTACGCATTGCTTCCTTCTCCTTCCAAATCTGTCTTGTCCTTCAAGAACAGTAACACCTTTTCTTACTTCTTCTTTCCTTCAAGTTCCTTGCTGGTGCCCTCAGACAATTCAACCCAAGTATGTCTGACAGCCACCTCCCTTTTCCCTGTTGCAGTGGACTTCACAGTCGTCCTCACAGACCCGGAAGCTGAAGATGACCCACGGCTCTGCTCTTTCCATCCAGCCAGTTGTCAAGCCATTTGGAGTCTGTTTCTCACATCTGCCTCCTCTTCCCCGATCAGTTCTGGCAGGATCTTCTTAATTGCTCCTCTTGGCTTCAGTCTCTTTTCCAGCCCATCTCATTAGTCAGCAGATTAATATTCCTGAAATGCACTCTTGATGTCATGTTCTTTGGCTCAATATTATCTTCTTGATAAAGTTCAGCCTCCTCTTCTTGGCATCTAAGAACTTCCTTGATCTGGCTCCAATGTGTCTTTCCAGCTGATCGGTCCACCTTTTCCATGTTGTTGATCCAAGCATCCAGAATGAATCACCAGGTAGGTTTCAGGCTTCCTACCTCCATCTCTTTCAGGTATTTCCTTCCCCCTGAAGACCTTTCCCCTATTCTCCTCATTCCTCGACTCCTCTTTCCTTTTGGAAGCCTTGCCTGATCCACTCCACCAGATATGGCCATCGTGCCCTTATCTGAACTCCTGAAATTCCATCTGAATCTCACTGCCACCCCTTACCACTTGTTAACTATATCACAGGCCATTCCACACATATTTTATCTGCCCTACTCAGTGGCTGAGCCAAACAGTAGCTTGAGGTGACTTCCCCAAACCACCCCAGAAAAATACATAATCTAAGCAAAAATAGGGCCTTGCTATTCTCAACTAGCTTCAAGACAGTTTCCCCAGTGTCTGCTTCCAACAGATCACCACCTGTAGGCTCTGCCTGTCTAGAAAGTCTGGAGTTGCTCCAGTTTCTACTAGACTGGAGGTCTTAGAGGACAAGATCCTCTTCCATGGTATGTGGTTGGGGCTTGCCGAAGCTGGCCAGTTAGGGAACACTTGCTGGCTGAACTAATGATTGGATGAATGAATGAATGGCACAAGATACAGCCTCCTCTGGGATTTTCTGTTTCCCTTTATTCTTCATAGAGATGAGGCATATGGGGGGGGGGAGGCAAAAGTAGGTTAATAATAGATACAATAAATAATAAATAAATAATAACACAAGAGTAAACTCTGTGTTTTGCATACTTACAATTATGAACTTACTTTTACCCCACACTGTACTTTTGGCCACTCCAGCAGGCTGCTTTGGAACAGTGCTGGAGATTCCAGCAGGAAGCTTTTGTTTCCTGATTCAGATCCCCTGTGAGTAACAGCAAAGGACCTGCAGCTTTAGGCAGGTAGCAAATGTCCCTTACAGTTGAGAAGCAAGAACTCCTCCTGCTGTCCCCAGAAGGCTGTCCCTAGGCACTGCCCCCTCTAAGCACGCACTGAAATGTTCTGTGGTCTTTGCCTTAATTTCTTCATCTGTGCATAGAAAAAGTTCCTATTTTCTCTTCTGGACTCCCTTTTCCTATCCCACCTTACTTCTGGGCTCCAGCCTGTCGCGTCCCTACCTCATCAGGCCTTTGCCAGGCTATGTCTTCTGCTGGGAACATTCTCTCTGACGAGTCCTTTCTAGCCCTGCAGGCTCCTCTTCAGCCTTTAGATTTCCACTTAGATATCATTGCTTCCAGGAAACCCTCCTGACTGCCCATCATCCACACTTGCCTCAGTCAGGCCACCTGCCCGGTGCCCCCACTGCACCCTGTACTTGCCCTACCTCTATTCCATCTTTCATCTCACTGTCCATCCTGCTCCTGGTCTGCACACTCCATGAAGGTAAGAGAGGGTCTGTCTTGCTCACCACTGTATCCCCAGTGCCTAGCACAGCACTGGACACATAGTAGGCACTCAGCAAGTATATTGAATGAATGGATGGGGGCATAAATGGACGGATGGGTGGGTAAGTGGATGAAAACAGGTCCTGTGTATCTTTTAGGTGCTGCTGTAGAATTGTGCATGACAAACAACCACATAATCTCAGTAGCACTGGGTAACAAGTGTTAATTGCTCATGCATCTGGAGTTATCTGGAGGTCAGTGGGGCGACTCTTGTTCTGGGCTGGGCTCATTCATGTGTCTGAGGTTGGCTGCTTTTGGCTGGGGTGACTGGGGCAAGTAGGGCAGTTCAGCCCTACTCTTTGTGTCTCTTACCTCCCACTGGAGATGCGCTCCTGGTGATGGCAGAGGGAAGAGCATGTGGAAATGCTCAGGGTTTTGGGGGGCCCCCGCTGGAGCCAGCACACCACCTTCTCTTGGCTAAAGCAAGTCATAGGTCTGCCCAGATTCAAGGTGTGGGGAAATAGATTTCTCCTCTTTAGTGAGAGAAGAACTGTAAAGTCGCGTGGCAAAGACTGTGGGTACAAGGAGGGGCTGAAGAAGTTTGGGGTTCTTAGTGCAATTAGTCTGCCACACTCGGCATCAAAACTCCTAGGTTATATTTCACAAGTAACTGGGACCTTAGGGAAGACACATTTGTCCAATGGCTGTATGAGCTTCAGTTTCCTCACCTGGAAAATGGGTCTGATGATTCCTATCTGCCTGTCTCACTTAATAACAAGGAATTTATTCGTTTCTTTTCTTCAGGCCACACTCAGAGTTTGGGGAGGGTCATAAGCTGTGAAGTGCTGTGATGTGGGAAGCAGGATTGCTCGTCCATGGGCGCTCACCCAACAGGACTGGCAAGGAGTGTGGGCAGTGGGGAGAGGGGGTGGCGAGACAGGAACCCGCCTGCTGACCCCGCATCCTGGGCTTCCAACATCTCAGGTTCTCCATTGTGAATTAGGCACTATTGTGAGGTCTAATAAATAATGGATGTAAATAGGTTTTGAAAAGTGCCAAGGGTTTTGTGGTTATGAGGTATTGTTAGAGACGGTACCACCTTTGCCAAAGTAGCTATTTGACAAGCCTGGCTTGACCAAGAGGAACCTCCTCAGTCTCTCCAGGAGATGAGATAGTTGGGAGCAAATTGGTCTGTAAAGATGTTTCCATAGCCAAAGAAAATGATGAGCAAGACTTATTTGGCACTTTTTTTTCTGCATGAGCACTGTGAAGGTTGCCTGCAAAATTGCTGGTGATTGTACCCGAGGTTCTTCTGTCTGTTTTCTGCCCAGGGAAGAGAAATGCTAGGGTTGGTGCTTTCCCTGGGGCATTTTCTCTTTCCAGTCCTACTTGGTCATCCCCTCAGAGAAAAGTCTATGATCCTGGAGGTGAAGCAGGCGTCACAACTATTCTGAAATGCTGATGCAAAGTTCACTTGGGCGCTCCAGCTAAACTGGATCCGGGGACATTCCTCCCACTGGCTTTGGAGGAAAACACCTGTCAGAACAACAGTTCCACTCTGGTTCTGGAGACAGTCACAGGGGTGGAAGGTGGGGCTTGAGGTCTTTCATCACCAAACTCAGAAAACTGTGGTGGTTCGAAAGATAAGTCTTTCAGGGTGGGAGGGAGAGGCTAGAGAACGGCAGGCAGTTCATTCTCAGGGCCTGGGCATCCATCGGAGCCTGCAAGGGTGCTGACTTGCACCATGTCATCTGTTTTTGTGGTTCAAGTGCAGGCTGCATTCCTTTCTTTCTGAGGCTTCACATCTCTCCCGAGGCCGATGCTCTGGCTGGCTGTGTGGAAACACCTGGCTCAGAGCGCGTCCAGCTCCAAAGTGCAAAAGGAAGCACTCAAATGCTTCTCGTCATAGCACATTGTTATTTTTCTCTTCCCTCTCTCATGAATCATTGTGCCTGGAATCTTCCTGGGAAGGGTTTATCTGGCTAATGATTCTGTTCCCAGGACTGGGGACTCTGGCACGCTGGTGAGCGGCAAGCCGAGAAAGCTGAGATTCAGGGAGAACAAGCCTTATTGGGCTCACACAGTCCTGGGCTCAGGTTCTGGCTGCAGCAATGCCCACACCTGCGTGGCCTTGGGGGGCTCATTCACTGAACCTCAGTTTTCTCATCCACAAGCTCCTCTATTGTGGTCTGAGTTAGGTGAGAGCAGGTGTGTGAAACTGCCATACACAGATGGGTTTTGAATCTGATTTAAGACCCATCAACACTTGATCCCTCACCCTACTTCTCTGGTGGGTGTTGTGACCCCATGTTCATGTCCTCTGTGGAAGGGGAAATCCAGGCAGGGGCCTGGCAGTGTCCAACTTCCAGAAGGTCTCTGACATGTGCCCTGAACAAGTCTGCTTGCGCTGTAGTTAACGTCTGCCTCCTGCCAGGCACCCACAAGTGAGGCATTGTCTCCTTGCCCTGCTGGGGTGCCCTCAGGGGATTACCACTTCTGTTCTAGGACTTAGTCCTGATGCTCTTCAAGCTGCATCTTTTCAGGTGCCACTGTGTTCTCTCTGAGCCATCCCTGTTCTAAGCCAAAACATGGAAGAAACCCTTCCCTCCCACTCTGCCAAGTTTTGTCACAAAATCTCACAGTGCCTCTCATGACACATCTGAATTGGGCCTTAACGTATGAGTAGGAGTTTACTGGGTGAGGGGTAAATGTAATGCATATTTTACTTAGAAGCTACCTCTTCTCCCAGACTGACTTCCTTTCCCCAGAGATGCTGGGCTGTCTGCCCTGCTCCTCCAATCTCAGATAGAGCCAGGTACTGGCTGCACTGTGACAGCAGCAGCACATGCTGCCTTCATCCCACCAACCGCAGCTACAAGGCTCTGAGTTGGACTGTAAAGGCCGTGTGTGGCCTCTACTACTAGAAACTTAGCATTTGAAATTGGCCTGTGTCACCACATGCACGGGGCTCTTAAGAAAGTTAGTGAACCAGGGTTTATCATCACATGAAATGCCTGCCTTGTGCAAGGAACTTCATAAATGCCTCTCAATTACCTCTCCCTGCCCCTGACTGTGGTATCACAGTAGCCTCCTCAATTGTCTCCTTGGGTCCTATCTGCTCCAATGACAATTCACCTGTCCCCCATGCTGCCATCAGGCTTTTCTGTAACATCGACATTGGGGTAAAGTCTAAGCCCCTGAATGTGGCCTTTGGGGCTATTCACCATCTGGCTCCAAGGAACCCCTCCTACCTGAGCTGCTCCTGCCTCCTCCAAACTTCTTCACTTGTAGCCCTGCCGAACCCTTTGCCTGCCCCCTGTCATGCCATGGGCTTCCAGACCTTGGCCTTTGACCACTCACTTATTCTTGCTGCCTTCACTGCCCTCCCCTCACCTGGTGAACTTCTATCTGTCCTTCAAGGCCAGGCTCAGGTGCCAAATGAAGCCTCTCTGATCACTTTGGCCCATACCATCTCCCCTGCAGAGGTCCCTGCTTCCTTCTTAGTGTGCATATAAGCACTTTTGTGCATGCTCCTCTTCAAGCTCATTGTGGTGTTGTAATTTTTGTATATGTTAGTCTCTGCTGAATTCCTCAAGGGCAGGTCCTGTGATATCACAATCCTCCTGTCCACAAACAGAGCCCGGCAGATGCTAATGAATGAATGTCTAATATGGAAATAGGAAGTTAGATATGAATTGGGTCATCCATGCCTAAGGAGGAAGTGGGGTTTGAAGATTTGAGTGAAACATAAAGTATATAACATGGAGAGAAAGGAAGAATCTGTGAGATTTCTAAGACTAGGTATAAGCAAGAAAATTTTTATCTCCCTTCTGAGCTTTCTGAATGGCTTGCTACAGTTGAAGATAAATTTTTTGACTTAAGAAAGAGAGAGAAGGAGAGAGAGAGGGTGGGGGGAGAAAGGAGGAAAGAAAGAAAGAATACATGGGCATGAATAAGAATAAATTTTCAGATTTAAACATGTGTAATGTATATGTAACATTACTGAATACTCAGGCACTGTGCCAAGCACTTTACATGCATAATCTCATTTAATGCCCTTAGCAACACCATGAGATAGTTATTCAGTTTCTCCAAACCCAAGACCTGAACATAAATAGGAATTAGATGGTGTAGGAAGGAGAAGTGGAGAGAAGGAAGGGCATTTCAAGTAAAAGAATAGCAAGTACAAAGGCCCTGAGGCAGGAAAGAACTTGGTATGTTCAAGCACCAGACAGAAGGCTGGGGGGGGCTAGAAGATAATAAGCAGGGGGCAGATGAGGCCATGGAGGCATAAATAGACTGCATCATGCAGAGTCTTGTAGGTCATATTAAGGCTTGGGCTATTATCCTAAAAGCATGTTAACATTTCCGCCTTTATCCTAAAAAGGATGGCAATCCATTGAAGGATTTTAAGCTGGAGGTGGAGAGTGGGAATGGGCTGGTGGTGGCATGAATTAGAGTTTTAGTTTCCAGAGAACTATTGATTTGAAAATTTTGGAAGGGGGCCAGAAGTGTGGGCACTGGTTTAGGAGGCTGTTGCGGTTATTCAGGTGAGAGATGATGGGCACTTTCACTAGGTGGTGGAAGTGGACATGGAGAGAGATGGATGAATTTAGAAATGTTGGGGCAGGAGAATGGAAAGGACTTGGTGATGGATGGGACAGAGGCGTGGAGGTAATGGAGAAGTAAGGTAATGACCAGTTTCCAGTTCACGCAAACAGGGTTACAAAGGTTCCATTTCCTCACATAGGGAATATTTGAGGGGCAAGTTTCAGGGTAGAAATGGGGGGCATCTCATGGGCTCAAGGATCAGTGGAATTTTCTGGGATAAATGCTGGCTTTGATGATCACTAAGGTCTCTAGAATTTCTAAAAGTAGGAGCTAATCCAGACTGCCACCGTTCCTAATAGTGCTGTGTCCCTTTTCTATGGGGAGCAGGAGACTCAGCCTTGAAATGATTGTAGTTTTGCCCATAGCTCCTTGACTGTCGAAAAGACACTGAAAAGGAATCAGCATCACCGGCATCTGTCTCTGCTACACTCCTTGTTGATATTTTATATACTTCATACCATGAAGTAGTTTCAGGATCCAAAAGTCTTGGTCCTGGAAAGTGGAAAGCAAAATTAGATGGCATTTTATCCATTCATTTCCCCAATAAGCCAACCCACAGCAACCTCCTTCATTTAGGAAGGAGAATGTACGTGAATTGAAAAGATGGGACAGGCAGTGCTTCAGAAGTTACAATCTGTTATTACAGTGTTCTTGCCAACACAGGCTGCACCGGGCAACTCACCTCAGTGCGAGGGAGAAATTACTAGAGACCAAGAGATAGGAAGGAGAAGGGCTAGGGGCTGGAGTTCATCTCCACAGTGTAGGTGGGCACCTTGGCTGGAGGTGACAACCTGATGTATGCCCAAACAGGCCACAGAGGTGTGTTAGACTAAGACATTGCTCATTTGGTTGATCTCCAATAACATCATAATGCTGAAACAGACCTTAATCCAACAACCCCACTTTCTGTGGAATTTGAGGCCCAGAACTTGGATCTCAGTAGGACCACAACAGCAGTCCACTGACCAACTGATCGAGAGCAGTGAAGCTATCTGCCCCAAGCCTCATGAACTCCAGTAAATTTCCTATGTGTGTGTGTGTGTGTATATATATCCAGAAAGTATCCAGCCATGTAATATGGAAAGTAGAGACCTTTATTGAAGAAGATACAAGAAACATTGTACTTAGGACAATGACACCTCAGTCCCCTTCAAAGTAGGTACCTTGGGGCCTCATGCAGTTCTCCCAATTGCCATCGGCTGCTCTGTCTCATATTTTCCTGAATCTCATCCACAGTCTGAAATCTCTACCCTTTCAAAGGGGATTTTAGTTTTGGGAAAAGCCAGAAGTCACAGGCACCAAATCTGGGCTGTAGGGGGACTGAGTCACCTGGATGATTTGATGTTTTGCCCTAAAACTCTTTATGAGACACGTGATGCATGAGTGGGCACGTTGTCATGATGAAGCTGCCAATCACCAGTTGCCCATAGCTGCGGCCTTCTGAATCATCTGAATATTTTCCATGGAGGAATGTTCAAGCTTAATAGAAAATTTGATGCAGATTCATTGCTCTACTTGCTCAGTCATTTTGAATGTGAGGGACGCACAGTACACATGCTCACTCAATGGCATGTACTATCCCCACTGACTAGTACAGTGATGTCATCATTGTTCACGTGTGCACATTCCAGTCCACTCTCCTTGGCTGCCCGGTTACATCTATGTTGCACAAACCATTCTTGTTATATTAACAATGGCTAAACTTTTTATGGACAGATGACATTGTATAGATATAATGCATATCATTCCCCAAGCAGGGCACAGGAAAAAAGAAACACTACACCATGCTGCCAATGGTAAGATAATAAACATGAGGTGTTTTTTCTCTTTGGCAATAAGACCCAAGACATGAAATATGAGCTTGGCAGAGAGTTCCACATCACATTAAAAGGACAAATAGATTTATACTGGGGTAGTAAGTGTGCACTCTGAGCCCAAGCGTGAACAATTGGATTCCCGCCTGAGCACTGGAATTCGCTACCACCCTGGGAGACAGGCTGGGTCTGCTAAGGGAGCTGCAACCTTTCCCTCTTTGGTTAATCTCGTGTCAATATTGCGCAGTCAGCAGATAGGCAGGCAACACTTTGGACTCCTATAAACCAATAATAATTATACCATGACAAAGAGTCACACCTGTTTGTAAAACTTTTTACTCTTTATAGAACTCTTTCATATGTGTATTTCCTAATTTGATTTTACCACATTCTTAGGTAGGTATCATTATTCTCAGTTTACGGATGAGGTTAATGTCTTGAGGCAGAGCTGGAACTAACCCAGAACTTATTTTTCTTGTCCGTGTTTGAGTATGAGATAGAGCTCCCACACCATAGCATGTACATTATTAGTGCTCAGGCTTGTAATCTGCTATTAAGCCATTAGGCAACTATAATAATTTTGTATTTTTTTCCAAGGCTTTTCCTAAAAGTTTGCTAGACTCAGCATTTGAGAAGGCACTTCTCTGAATCCCCTTTCCCATGTCTTGCTGTACTTCATCTATCCTCAAAGGTATGGAGGGTCTCCTGAAGTTTCTCTCGATGGTTCACCTATTGACAAGAATTGATAATGTAATTATAATGACTTGCTTGTTGTCTACGTAAAAACGAAATCCCTTCAAATAATTAGGCCCCACTCACTGATATTTTTGAAAATTTACACACACACACACACACAACACACCTATAATCAGACCCTCTTTGTTTCTCCCTCTCTCCTTTCCAAAAATCAATTGACAAAAATTTGCCAAGTTGCCAGGATGAGGTAATGGGCAATAACTCACGTGGTTTTCAGGAACATAAATCACTCTGCCTGATGGAGTGCATTTGCATCCTGTGGCAAGCTTTCTGAGCAGTAGCTGCAATGTTCATAAAATAGTGGGGCTTCACTGTGGCCTTGGATATTCTTCCATGTGGCATTCTCATCAGAAGGTCAAGGAAATTCATCCTGCATCCTATTACTGTCAGGTGAATGCACACATGGCCGGAGGCACCTTCTCAATAAACATGAGCAGCTTCTGCCGGGGCCGGTCATTGCAGCGTGAGTTAATAGGGTCAAGGTGAGAACAGCTGTGGTGGAGTGGGGGCCTCCCTGCCCTGGGTGCGAATCCAGCAGGACTGGCACTAGCTAAAGTGACCTTTGCTGGGAGGGTTTTCCAGACTCTTAAGCTCGAGGTTTACATATTGCTTTTGTTTAGCAGATATAGCATTAACATTAAAGAGTGGATTTGAATGTATTTGGTCAGATTTGTGTTCTCTGTATTGTTCTATACCAGGTCTCTAATCACATTTTTGGTACCTGCCTAACACCCAGGGTTATGCGAGGTTGTCAATCTTACAGGAGATGTTAGCTTACTATGACCCAACCATGGCCTTGCCAGGGCCACTGATAAGCATTTAAATTTTTTCTTGCCTCTCTCCATATTAGAGGAGTCATGCCTATTGTGTAGAAGATTTGAAAAATATAGAAAAGACAGTGATTAGTACAGGAGTTGGCAACGTATGGCCAAATGTGTCCCATTGCCCATTTTTATAAATAAAGTTTTATTGAAACACAGTGTTTTTATTGAAACACTAGATATACCTTATCATCCCAGTACATTGGGAGTTCCTTGAGGGGAGGGTTCCTATTGTATCATATTTCCATCTCAGCTCCTCCTGCCCTCTAAGACAGATACAGTAGGCCAGCGGTAAATGCTTGTAGCACATGTGATATCAATATAATGTCCTGCTCCTTACCTCTGATTGTCCAGATCCTACAAGTCCTGCTTCAGCTCTCTCTGCCTTCATGAGGCCTCAACGGACTCTTCAGCACCTGTGGTCCCTCCCTCTTCTGGTCATCTGACTTTCTATATCATTCACTGCTTGAATCATGTTCTGTAATTCATTAGAACTTTCCAAGTGCACATTGCATTAGTTTCCTATGGCTGCTGTAATAAATGGCCACATACCTGGTAACTTAAAATACTACACATTAATTCTCTCATGTTCTGGAAGTTGGAAGTCTGAAGTCAGTTTCACTTGGCTAAAATTAAGAAGGAGGCAGGGTCTCACTTGCTCTTTCCAGAGACATTTAGGGGAAAAGAATTCATTCCTTGCCTCTTCCAAATTCTGGTGGCTGTCAGCATTCTCTGGCTTGTGGCCACACCATCAATCTCTGGCCCTCTGGTCACAATGCCTCCTCCTCTCCTGTCTGTGGCGATCTCCTTTCTCTCTCCTACAAGGACACTGGTGATTGCACCCAGGATCCACCTGGGTAGTGCGGGCTAATTCCTTATCTCAAGACCTTTAACTTCATTACATCTGCACAGTTCTTTCCTGTCAGTCCAGGTAACATTCACAGGCTCCAAGGATTCGAAGCTGAATATCTATTGGGGGTCATTTTTCACCCTACCACATACATCATTTCATTTTAATGGTTAATTGATTCATTTAAAAATATTTGTGAGGAACCGACGTGGTGGCAGGCGCTGGCACTGTGCTAGCTGCCTTTCATCACAACAGGGCAGAAAGGGCTTGAAGATAAATAACTGCAGTCAGAATAGCTGAGCACTGGCCAAGCGGGCAGGAGACCCAGGTTATGGTACCAGGGTGAGGCTCTCTGCTCCTCAGTTTCCCCTTTATGAATTAAGGGGTTGGACGAACCACCATTTCCTGAGGGATGGAGCACCACTGTTGGTATATATGTAGGATGATTTTAGGTGGTTCACAGAGACAAAACTAGCATTGACTCACAGAAATAGACAGTTATTTCCTCTTTAACCCTCCTTCGACCCTTCTGATTACCTTAAGGAGAAAGTTGCCTTTAGGTTCTAGCATGCCTTAAACACTCTCTGTAATACTTGCCAAACTCCTTTTATCGAAAAGAAAGCAGGTTTAAGGCTACAGAATCTAGGTAGAACTTAATAAAGTTATTTTGTGTTCATTGTATTTATTTTTACAGTTACTTTCCATTAATGGTGATTCAGGTTTTTTCAGTTACAGCAATAATATGAGTCATCTGATGTAAAAAGCAAGGTGATTTAAAGAAATAAATTAATATAGAACAGATGGTTTTAGAGAGGACACATTGTGAAAATGGCTCTAAAGTCTGGGAAACACTTAGATCACAGGTGGTGAACGCAAGGCCCGCAGGCCGAATCCAGCCCTCCACCTCGTTTTATCCAGCCCGGCCCTTGTTTCTACCTGGTGGCAGTGCCAAGCTCTTGCTTAACTTACATTTATACAGTCCTAAAATTACATTCGGCCCTTTGAAGGCAACCGCAAGGCTGATGTGGCCCCGGGTGAAAATGAGTTTGACACCCCTGACTTAGATGTTTCCAGGCTGATCCCAGTTCTCTGACTTCTATTTTAGTTCTAGGAGCATGGTAGGCTTGAAAACATAGAAGGAAGCATTCTCATGAGAGGACGCAGCTGGAAATTCAGCGTTAATGAATCCTGACCTCTTCCCATTTAAATGCATCCGATCCTTCAGGGACCATTGGGCAGCAAAGCCGTGAATATTAATATCGTGTTGAAATTGATCACAGTCCATTTTAGCTCAGAGCTTCTGGTAGGAGGAGGTGTGGCCTTATTCTGACCCTTCTTTGCATTTCACCAAACATCAGGAATGCAGGGAGGGACTGCTGACTTCCGTATCAGAGGGAATGGCTATTATAAGCACACGGCACAGGTGCTGTGGGGAAACCCTCTCCCTAACCCACTCTGCTTTCCTCTTTCTGCTCAAGGGAACCGGTTTAGTAATCCAGGTTGGCTACTCAGTGGGCTACGGAGCTGGGTGTCTGTTTTCGGACCTGGGTGGAAAGTGGGAATCTCCTGTCTCCCATCTCTTCAGCCATGAATGTGTATTCAGTGCTAATTCCCTGGTGTGTTTGGAATCATCTTCTCTTACTTAGAGAAAGATTTTCCTGGTTGACAGCGTCAACATTATCATTATTAAATAATTCTTACTTTTTCGAAACACTAGTCCATATACTGTGCTTCCTTTTGGGGGGAGGGAGTGGTGGTGAGAAGTGGAGGGGGAAATGTAATCATTTCACCCAGCTTCTTCCCATCATATGTGTTTCCCCACCCCCAAGAAAGTTGGAAGCAGATAAAATTTGTTCAAGGAAGCCTCAGGAATTGATGTGCTTTGGTTATCTGTGCTAAGCCTGGTCCTTTCTACTCTGAGTAATTGTGAGACAGCTAAAGACTGTAAAAACTTGGCTACCTTGGTATGGTGCATGTGGCAGGTGCACAGGAACCATTCCTGGCAAGAGGAACAAGATTTGGAGCCCAAAGACTTTTTAATGTTTAGGTGAAACTAGGCAAGTCACTTCACTCTCTGCCTCAGCATCCTCCTCTGCAAAATGGGATGACAGTGTAGCTCTCTTAAGGCTGTAGCTAATATTCACTGCTTTGCTGAACAAGGAGACGATTTGTGGAAGCACTCAGTGCCATAATTGTCTGCTATTATTCCCTACATTTTGCAGCTGAGAAACCCAAGGCCCAGGGAGGCTACTGACTTGCTGAATGTCACCCAGCTAACAAAGCTTCAAGGCCAGGCTCTGAACTCATCAAGTTTGAGTTCTTGGCATTGCATCATCCAGCCACCCATTTAAAAGTTCCGTGCTGGGGCTTATTGCCTCTGGTCCATGGGATCAGAGCTAGACCAGGGCAGTGCCTGTCAGGGTCAGGCCAGTCAAAGATGGAATCTTATGATTCTAGCAGGTCCTTTCTTTTATCATGGGCCTCAATTTCCCTGTCTGCAAAATGGTGTGATAGCCACCCGTCCCCTCAGCCCTCTGAGGTCAGAAGCAATGATGGCTATGAATGGGCTTGGTCAAGATTAATAAAGGAAGGACTGATGCCATGGGTAGGGGTCCTTGGCCTAATGAGGGAGACAATACAAGGTTCCAGAAACTGCTGGCATGTGCAGAGAGGATGCACGGAGCAGCTTGCCCCCAGATACCAGGCTGGCTCCACCCAGCATGGAGGCAGCAGAGACAGTGGCTGGCATAGCTGGACAGGCAGTGGTTGCCGGGTTGTCTGGGAAATGGCGGGTGGCAGCTGTGTCTGGCTTGGTAGCTGATGCCCTCCCGAGAGGCAAGAGGCGTGGAGTCTGGGAGCCCTCGGGGCACAGGGCCCCTAACAGTCTCTTCCCTCATTGGAGGCTGGGAGAAGGGGAGGGGATGCATAGCCTTTTGTGTAGGGCCCAGAGAAGAAATGGAACATGGGCCCAGGCTTGCAGGGAATAGGGGGTAGGGGTAGGGGACCCAACCCAAAAGGTCAGGGGTAGAAATGGTGGCAAGTAATTCAACCATCCTTGTGAGGTTGTGGACTGAGGGCACAAGACAAGCCTGGGAAACACCTAGCATGCTTTGTGCTCACTCTGTGTGGCTACGGTGGCAGTGATGGCCCATTCCTCTTATTTACTGCTTATCTACTCTGTGCTGGGCATCATGCCAGGTGCTTGATATGCTGCTGTCTCTCTTTTGACAAACCCACCAGGAAGGTATTATTATTCCCCATATTACAGATGAGAAAACAGACTTAGAGAGCTGAAGTGACTTCTACGAAGCGGAGAAAACCAGGTTGGGAGCCCAGGCTGGGTGTCCCCAAACCTGTGAGCATGTGCCACCTCTCTGCAGAAGCTGTTTGCTGAGGGTTTCCTAGGCGCCTGGCACACTACACACATTATTACTAGTCTGAGCCTTGCAGCAACCCTGCAGGATGAACAGAGTTGCCTGCCTTTTACAGATGGGAAAACTGCTCAGAGAAAATGACTTGCCTGCCCAAGCCCTCCCCTGGCAGAGACAATAGTTCACCTTAGGCAGCAGCTGGAGTCCAGACTCTGTGGGTCTACCTGCTCTGCCTCACAACTTCCCGCCCCTTCAGGGAGGTGGGTGTTGGGCTGGTGGCAATGAGAGTCTCCATTACTATGCTGTTCTGACGGCCTCACAGACGCCATCACGCCGCTTTTGTTGGAGGGGTTGTGCACAAGTTCTTAGTCATAAAACATGGGTGTCATCCCCGACTCTCAGGACCTTATTTTCCATTTGAGGAGATGAGAAATGGTACAAAAAGCAATAAGAATAAATGCTAATTATAGCTAACTTACGATAAGCCTCTAATACTGTGCTGTCCAATATAAGTTTCCGCAGTGATAAAAATATTCTGTGCTGTCTAATACAGCAGCCACTGGCCACGTGTGCTTTCGAGCACTTGAAATGTGGCAAGTGTGACTTAGGAATCTATGTTTTTATTTTAATCAAATTTAAATGCCACACGTGGCTTGTGGCTACTGTGTTGGACAGTGCAGTATTAAAATAGATGTAGCACTGTACTAAGAGCTTTCTCAAATGATCACTTATCATCCTCACAGCAATATGAGATAGATTATTATCATCTCCCTTTTACAGAGGGAATTGAGTCCCAGGGAAATGAGGAAACAAGCTTGCCCGGCTGAACATGTGGAAGAGCCAGGATTTGAACCCTTCTGGGCAGATAAACCCAGAGCCTGCTACATTGTGTTCCCAAGCTGATGTTTCTCTCCACCACGGGAGGGCTTGAAGTCAAAGCCAGGAAGCACTGGGATGGATATGATGACAGCGAGGACCAGTGAGAATGGCACCAAGATGACAGATGGAGTGCAGGGTGGAGATAGGAGGTGGAGCAGGACCTGATCCCTGAAAGGGGAGGCACTGGATCCCCCAGGGAAAACACCTTGACACGGACACTGGATAATCTTGGTTCCTGTCTGCCCTTTAATACAGATTTGAGCCCTGGTTCTGTCACTTTCCATGTGATCCTGGGCAAATCACTGTGGCACCTTGAGTCTCAATTGCTTCATCCATAAAATAGGAATGGTTACAGTACCAGCCTTATTGGATGTGGTGGTAATCAGGCATGACTCTGCATAGATGTGATGAGGCCCTGCCAGCTGTAACCCACCGTACAGTTCATCTTCCTTGTCGGCTCTGGGAGCTCTGGAGTGGGGAGGTCATACCAGCTGCCTCTGTGTAGCAGAGGGGCCAAATGCTCATGTGATCTTGATTTTCAGGATGAATACAGACTGTGAAAGAGGGCCTCACCATCTCAAGAGATGTCAGAAAAATTACCTTGTTCTTAGGACAGAGTCCAAGAATTAGAGTTGTGTGGGGCCTGGGAAACTGTATTTGAAATTGCTTTTAGGGTCACCTTCTGGCCCCTCTTTCTAACTGGGGAGAACCATCTGCAGGCTTGGGACAGAGGCCTCTGGGGACAAGTTATTGGCATTCCCAACCGGTCAGACCTGTGAACCAGAGCTGCAGGCTTTGTATCAAGTTTCTGGCTTTGTCTGCCTTTCTGTTTTCTCTTTTCTACTATGGAAAATTTCAAACATTACGAAAGTAGAGAGAGTAGTATAGCAAACCTCTTCCCCTTATCCATCACTACATTACATTTCAACAGTGAAGGCCAATCTTGTGTTACCTATGATCCTACTACTCCCCAGCCCCTCACCCTAGGTTATTTTGAAGAAAATCCCCACAGGTCTTTTTTTAGGTAGTCCCTGTGACCCTTGCACAAGTTTCTGGTGGGAGTCAAATGGTGCCGTTTCGGAAGAGGGCACTTTAGCAGCCTCAAAGTTCTAAGGCAGGTGCCTTTCTGTCGGGCACTTTCACTTCACACAGGTGATGGACCTGCACACGGGCAAAACGAAGCTCATGTGTGGTTACTCATTCCAGCATTGTTGATGATAACAAAACATTATGTTAAAAAATTCAGAAAAGAGGACTGGTTAAAAAGTTTTACAGTGGAATGCTATGGTGCTATAAAAAAGAATGAGGAAGTTCTATATAAAAAGATATGGACTAATCTCCCGGATGTAGTCTAGAAAGGTAAGGTACAGACGCTGTGAATGGCATGCTATAATATGTATAAAAGAGAAGTAATACGCCGTTATTTCTGGGCACATGAATCTGGTGATTTGGTTTCCTTGCTTCAGGGGACCAGGTGGTTGGTGGACAAGGGTAGAAGAAAGGCTTTTCTCTTTATACCCCTTTTTACCTTTTGAATTTTGTACTAACTAAACAAATTCCTGTACTTCCTATCTAAATATAAAATCTCTTTTTTCTATAAACCTAAAACTTCTCTTAAGTATATTAATTAAAAAAAAAAGATATTTATCCAAACGAGTTGAAAACTTCTGTCCACACAAAAACTTGCACAAAGTATTCATAACTGCCAAAAATGGAAAGCAACCAACATGTCCTTCAATAGGTGAATGGATACACTGAATATTATTCCAGACAATGGAATATTATTCAGCAATGAAAAGAAATGAGCTATCAAGCCATAAAAAGACATGGAGGAACCTTAAATGCTTATTGCTAATTAAAAGAAGCCAGCTTAAAAAGCCTGTATAATGTATGAGTCCAACTGTATGACCTGGAAAAGGTAAGACTGCAGAGGTAGTAAAAGATGAGTAGTTGCCTGGGCTTAGAGAGAGGAGGAAGGGGAGGATGAACAGGTAGAGCACTGGGGGTTTTCAGGGCAGTGGAAATATGCTGTATGACACTATAATGATGAATTCATGTCATGGATTTGTTTAAACCCTCGAATGTAGGACACAAAGAGTGAGCTCTACTGTAAACTACAGGCTTTTGTTATTAATATATATCAGTATTGTTCAGCAATTGTGATAAAAACACCACACCGACACAAGATGTTAATAATGGGGAAATGTGCAAGAGACAGAGAAGGGGTGTTTGGGAACTCTGTACATTCTGGTTAATATTTATGTAAACCTAAAACTGCTCTAAAATCAGTCCATTAATTTAAAAATACAATTCCTAATTACCTTGGACCTTCCTGTACCCTCCGCCTGTGAGACTGTGATTGTGAGTGGGGCTGGAGTGTGAGGAAACTTGTTCTCCCCGAATGTGGGTTGCCCTAGGTGTTGCCACGAGTGGCAGAACTGACCCAGGCACAGTGGTCTTTGGTGAGACTGTTGCTTGGAGAGTAAGCAGGAGCACTATGAGGAGTGGACACGCAGCTTTAGATGCTCGAGCTTTGAATGCCAGAGGAGTTTGGCCTTGATTCTATAGACAGCGGGGAGCCGTGGAGAATTTTATCAGGAGACTGACTTGGGGAGAGCTGTGCTTCAGGAGACCTGGGCTACAGAATTAGTTCTGCCCCTTCTCTGGGCCTCATGCCTCTGTGTGTTACCCAGGAGTCTGCACCAGGCCATCACGGAGGTCATCTTCAGCTCTAGGGTTCTGAGATCAAAGCCTTTCTCCACTTTCCAAGACCTTCCTCCTCCCTGCTCCACCCCCTTTTTATTTTTCGACACCCAGTGTTGTGTGGTGACTGGAACTGCCCCCCTGGGGGAAATGCCTGCTAAATGAATTCTGTGCCTTGGGAGCAATTCTGTTTTATTTTATTTTTTTCACTCCTTCTGTAATTTGCAAGGAGAAAAACCAAAACTGTGCCCGCCCTGAGGAGGAGCAACTTGCAGGGGAGTTAGCAATAAAGAGATGGGTAATCAGATCCCCTCCGGGTTCCTGGGCACGGACAGGCTGCGCTGGCGCGCCTGCCAGGGCCCCTTCCCGTTAGAGAGACTTGACTCTGAGGCGGCCAAGCTGCTAGAGGTTCCAGGCGTGACCCAGCCTGGAAGGCTCCAGCTGGTTGTGTGAATTGGGGGAGGTTTCTCTGCTCCTTCCAAATCAGCTCCTGTCATCATAGTGTGATTTATGAGCTTTTCCTCTACAATATGAGAACATTGGCTCCTGATTGTGTCCTGGAGTGGAGGGAGGCAGTGTCTGCAGCATTTCTAATAAATACTATCTCTTCAGACCACCATCTGGTTACAGAAAAGATGCGAGAGGTTGAATACAGACAGATTATGGCTTTTTCTTTTAATAACACAGACTCAGTCTAGTGAGGTGTCAGGGAGGGGGGGGTCATTGCTCCCATCTGAAGGCTCTGGGCTCGATTTCTCCATACACCAGCTGTTAAGGCTAGAGGCTACTTACCTCTGAGCCTCCACGTCTTCATCTGTGGGAAGAGGTGGGAGAACACTCCTAGCTCCCACCTTATAGGGGATGCTGTGCAGATCGTGTGAGATAAATATCTGAAGAACTCAGCACCAGGCCTGGAAGAGATGATGTGCTCCAGAAGTCCTAGGGATTATTAGGATTATTGTGAGTCTCAAACAGTGGATGGTCTAAAAGTAATTTGGAAAATATTTGGAAAGCATTTTTATAATTATGTGTTGATACGGCAGGTCTTGCACTTGGAATGATGGCATCTGAATCCAGTTCAACAAGTAGGCCATGTCATTGGTGTACCTATAGAATTTGGTACAGTTCCATTGTCAAAATGTGACCTTGGACAAGTTTCTGATCTTGGTTTACACAGGGCCTTGGTTTCTTCACCTGTACAAATGGATAATAACAATATTCACATCTTGTGTATGATGCATGTATTTGTGTGATATGTGTTGTGTGTGGTGTGTGTATATGATATGTGTGGGGGGTATGGTATGTGTATATGAGTGTGTGTGATGTGTATATGTGAATGTGTGGTGTGTATGGTATATGTGTGGTATGTAGGTGCATGCTGTGTAGGATATATGAGTGTGTGTGGGGTGTGGGGTGTGTTTGGGGTATATGAGTGTGTGTGGTGTGTGTTTTATGGTGTGTGGTGGGTGTGAGCGTGTGTGTTTGTGTTGGGAGAGACTCCCATAATCACAACACTTAATGTCCTTGGGTAAAAGCGCTTGGTAAAGGTAAATAATAATTTGCTAGACAGATATTTATGTCCTGATGACCCATATGTGCTGGGAGAATCCTCCCTCGGTGCTTAAATTTCGTTTGAGGAGCTAAGGCAGATAAGACACACATACATGAAAGAATTAAAAAGCAGCATGAGGTAGTATGAGAGTAACTGTAAGTTCCATGAGAGTTCAGAGGAGGGTCACAGAGGCTGAGCTGTCTAGACTTCCTGAGAGGAGCAGTGCTTGACATGGGCTCTAAAGCAGTGGTTTTGGTTTTAAAACTTTTGCTTGCCTACCCTCTAAATGAACTTCAGGAGAAAGAAGTCTCTTTTGCCTCACACATTTTAACTTGACATCTGAAATGTTTCATTTTAAGTTTAAGTAGTTGCAAGGGATATAATTTCTGCTATGTTGTAAATATTGACCTTGTAGAATAAAATTGCACTACTCTTTTGAATGTATCAAATGGAAACTAACATAGCAGTTTCTAATTTTGCCTTTTTATTGAAGTATCACTTATATACAGTAGAATGCACAGACTGTCAAGCATGCAGCTCAATTCACTTTTACTAGTGTACTGACCACCCAGGTAGAGGTGGGGTATATATCCAGCATTCCAGAAGGCACCTTTGTGCCCCCTCTCAGTCAATATCCCTCCAAAGGTGACCATTCCTCTGACCTTTATCATTACCATATTGTAATCTATACCACCATAATCAAATTTTGCTTGATTTCCTTTGTCCTGGCTTCTTTCAATCACCATGCTGTCTCTGAGATTCAAGCATGTTGCTGCAGGTAGCTGTAGTTCATTTTCATTGTTGTATAGTATTCCATTGAATGAATATGTCACATTTAAAAAAATCTTATCTACTCTTAATGGAAATTTTGGGTTGTGTCTAGCATTTGGTTATAAAGCTACTATGAGTTTTCTTCTCTCTATATATTTTGTGAACATAAACATTGATTTTTGGGGGTATGTATTCATGAGTGTAATTGACACAGGATAAATACCATAATATGAGGTCTGCCTATGCAGTATCCAGCCATATAATGTGAAAAGTAGAGACCTTTACTGAAGAAGATACAAGAAACATTGTACATAGGACAATGACACCTCAGTCCTCTTCAAAGTAGGCACCTTGGGACCTCACACAGTTCTCCCAATCACCATCAGCTGTCCCGTTGTATTTTCAAGAATCTCATCAACAGTCTGAAATCTCTTCCCTTTCAAAGGTGATTTTAGTTTTGGGAAAAGCCAGAAGTCACAGGGTGCCAAATCTGGGCTGTAGCAGGGCTGAGTCACCTGGGTGATTTGATGTTTCACAAAAAAACGCTGCACAAGATGCAGTGCATGAGCAGGCTCATTATTGGGATGAAGCTGCCAATCACCACTTGCCCATAGCTGTGGCCTTCTGAGTCATCCAAATAGTTTCCATGGAGGAATGTTCAAGCTTAATGCAAACTTTGATGCAGATTTGTTACTCTACTTTCTCAGTCATTTTGAATGCAATGGCCACATAGTGTATGTGCTCACTCAACAGTGTCTACCACCCCCACTGACTAGTGCAGTGAAGTTGTCATTGTTCACACATGCACATTCCAGTCCACTCTTCTTGGTTGCCAGGTTACATTGATGTCGCACAAATGGTTCTTATTATATTAACAATGGCTGGACTTTTTCCAGACAGACCTCGTACATTATTATCCACCACCATTCTTCAAAAATTACCTGTACAAGTCAGAAATTTTACGTTGTTTCTTTCTTTACATTCTTGAACTCATAATTCCCTTCTACTTCCTTAATAGAACTTTATCTCACTATATTTTTATGCTTGAAAAACTTTTTATTGATTACTTTATCATACTTCCTTTTACCCAAAATATGTATGTGAATGGAAATGGATGTTTAAAAAATTTCCTTTGACCATAAAAATCTAGGTATCTTTCTCTTGGATTGATTTATCACACAACTTATCAAAATAATATCAATATTTTATAATTTGATAAATAACTACTGAACATAAAGAGATAGTATGGGAAATACTTCTCATAATGAGGTGGATAGGGTTGTTGATGGCAGAGCTTCTCATTAGGTGCATAAAGACCATTCAGGTATCCTGATAAAATGCAGATTCTGATTCAGACTGTCTTGGTGGGAGCCTGAGATTCTGCATTTCTAATAATCCCACCAGCAATGCCAGTGCTGTTGGTCCATGCATCACATTTTGCATAGCTAGGGTTTATGGTCCCTAGATTAAAGGAAGATTTGCTAACACCAACATTCTCCATTGTCCACTTATTTGTCACCCAAATATCTTGACACCTAGGGACACTGAACCTTAGTCAGATTCTGGATGAGGGAGAAGTTGATCTTTCTTCTGCAAAGAGGCAGAAGCACTGTCGTGAAGAGGGAGCTGGGAAAAGAGAGGGTCATGCCATCTGGACTGAGGCATGTTCTCAGGCAGAGCAGGAGAGTGGGAATGGAAACAGGATCTCCAGCTAATAAATCTTCCTGCCTGTCTATCCCGTGGGGAGTCTTCATGTTCCCCAGCCTAGAGCTGCCCCCTTTGAAGACCACTTCTCTAAAGGATGCTGAGATAGTGCCAGCCACCGTTCCAGACAGGGTACCCATTAATGCAGGTGGGATGAGGCATTTCAAGGACTGGTTTGGATAGTCTTACAGTATATTGGGGGGAAATCCTGAGAAGGTGTGTTTGGGGCTGGGAGGTAGATGGCCTTGAATTCCATGCTAGGCAGTTGGACTTAACACTCAGGCAGAGGGAGCCATGGGATGATTTGAGCAGGTTGCTGGCATGAGCAGAGTGCTGTGGGGAGACTGCTTTTCGAGCAGCTTGTGGGGTGGCTGGGAAAGAGTTAATGCAGTGACAACACAAAGGGCTGGATAATAGGTTGGCTGTGGTTATTGGGATTTGCTGGCTGTGATTTTTATCTCCACCACTCACTCACCCCCAGCTTTTGAACTTTTGCTCTGGTTGCACAGACCTGGTTTGCTCCATGAGTATTTCCTGAAGTCTGGGCTACATTCCTCTAGCTGCACCTGAGCTGTTTATGATGGAGCTCAAGATAATTTAGAGTGGAGCACAGGCAGGACCTTACATAGCACTGACACCTAGGAGTGAACGGCCGTCCCCTCTCAGCCCTTTCTCAGTCCTGACAACATTCTTCAACACTGCTCTCGTTCCCATTGTCCTTTTGTTAATGAGACAGAGAGCAGCTTAGGCTTAGCAATAGTCTCTAGAGAGAATTTTACAATTTTTTTTGTTTTCATTGAATTAATTTTCTATATTCCAGCATGGCAAGTGGTCCTATTTTCCCCCTTCCTGCAGTGACATAAAACTGTACATTTTAAATAAGTTCATCTCAGTAAGAAAAGTGAGCTAATTTATTAGATGAGTCAGAAGAAATAATGCTGGAGGCATGTGGATATGACAGAAATTGTGGTGGAGATAATGAAGTGGTTCAACTTTGGGAAATATTGGGTCAGACCATGTGGCAAAAACGGGCAAGTGCCAGATCCTTGCACCAATGACTGGAGAGGCTTGGGGTGGTAGGGGGTTGGGGGGAGGCACTGGGTCAGCTGGGCGGGTCCCACTGCGTCCCCACCACCAGCCTGACCTCCTGTTCCTCGCCCTTGCCTCTGCCTGCAGAGATCCGCACGCAGCTGGTGGAGCAGTTCAAATGCTTGGAGCAGCAATCTGAGTCTCGGCTGCAGCTGCTACAGGACCTCCAGGAGTTTTTCCGCCGGAAAGCTGAGATTGAGCTTGAGTACTCTCGCAGCCTGGAGAAGCTGGCCGAGAGGTTCTCCTCCAAGATCCGCAGCTCCCGGGAGCACCAGTTCAAGTGAGATGGGGAGAGGGGTCTGGGCGATGGGAGGCAGTGCCACAGGGTGGGTGGTTGGCTGCAAAGCTGAAAGGAAGAAGGATTCAGTGGAGGGAGATGGCTGCCCCTGAAGCCCTGGGTCCGCAGGACACTTCACCTCCAAACCTCAATCTTCCTTAGCAGAAAGTGAAGGTAGAAATAATTTCTCCACGTAAGGATGCTGTAGGGAATAAATGAGTAACCAGAGAAGACTGCTTGTCTCAGACAGTAAGTGCTGAATAAATTGTTGTTATTGTTATCCTACCAGGCACTGTGCTAGCCAGCCTGCATTTAGGCCAAGGTGACACCCCACCTCCTTTGGGGCGTTGTGGCCCAATCCAGTTCTCTTGTATTTCGGGGTCAGCCAGCCCACTTCCGAATTCCTTCAGCACAAGGACCTCAGAATTTTTCCTGCATGGAACTGATGCTCAAAGTGTTCCTCTCCCTTGTTCCCCTGGAGGACCTCTCGTGGGGCTCTTTCCCTGCCTTATTACTTACTTGAGACACACAAGCTCTCTGTGTGCTAATTCCTCACACCCCGAGTGCTGAGTTCCTGGAGGCACCATCCTCTCAGGTACGTGGAGACTCTGAGTCGTCCAGCTAGGAAACCTTCTATGCTCAAAAAGTGGAGGCAGGAGCTACGACCTCACTGGGACGCATTGACCCCGCTGGGCAGCACCACTCTGCGACTGTTTTCCCCACCACACTCCCCAGACGGTTCCCCTTCTCAGAGCATCTCTCCAGAAAACGACTCTCAACCCCAGAGACCAGAGACTTGCTTCAACCCACCTGACCCGACCCTTTTCCTTGTGTCCAATCTCTTTCCTCCCTTTCAACATATTTTTTAAATTGTGGTAAAATACACATAATATAAAATTTACCATCTTAACATTTTTAAGCATACAGGTTAGCCACATTACACACATCCACCCTGCCGTGCAGCCAGCAGCACCATCCGTCCCCAGAACTTTTTCCATCTTCCCGAACTGAAGCACTGTACCCATTAAAGACTAACTCCCTCCAGCCCATGGCACCCGCCATCCTACTTTCTGTCTCTATGAGTCTGACTACTCTAGGCACCTCATGTAAGTGGAATCATACAGTGTTTGTCTTTTGTGACTGGCATATTTCACTTAGCATAATGTCCTCAAGGTTCATCCATGTTGTAGCCTGTGTCACATTTCCTTCCTTTTAACAGCTGCAAGATAGCGCATTTATGCACGGACCGCATTTTGTTTCAGTCACCTATCGATGGACACGTGGGTTGCTTCCACCTTCCCCTGTAATTTTGCATTCCGTTCTGGCCAGGGAGCACGCTTCCCTTAAACTCCCCTGAACATCTTCCTCAGCCTCGGCAGCGGCATGGGAACACTCAGTTTGTGCCTCCTTCTCTTGATACTTGGGAATAGGCAATTGCTTTATTAAAGGGCAAAAATTCATTGCTCCCTTGCAAATACCAGGCTTTTTTTTCTACCCAGCATTTCTTTGAACTTTCACTGCAGAAGGAATCTCCCATTAATAACATCCGCCCAGGCACTGTCTGGGTCCTTCCACATACATCATCTCATTTTTCTGATAGATTTTTTGGAGAATTGTGGTTTTTTTTCAAGTACTAAAAGTAAAATGCTCATTGTATACACTTTAGAAAGTACAGAAAAGTAGGAGAAAAAAGATCTCATGGTCCTGCCACTCAGAAGCAGCCACTGCTCACATTTTGGTGCCTTTTCTTGCCTATCTTTTAATAATAACAGCAACAATAATTTATTGAGGGTGTTAACTGAGCTTTGTGCTGGGTGGCATCACTACCCCATCTTAAAGATGGAGACAGTGAAATTCTGAGAAAGTGGGCTGACTGAACATGTCTGTGAACTAGTCACTGGAGACAGACTTGAACTGTCACTCTGGTTCTGCCTCCTCGGCCTGGATGTGGCCGTGGAGTCGGAACATTCCCCTGAAACCACAGATGCAGACACACGCTCAGAAACCTGAGTCTCAGGCTGAGCTCTCACTGGAGCCATCCGGGGCTGTGTGGTTGGGCTGGAGCATCAGCTCCTTCCTCTTGGTTTGGAATCAGCTCCCTTCCCATTCTCAGTATGAACATGGAAGAGAGGGAAAAGGCGGGGGTCCCCTGTTCCCTTGCATTGCCTGTAATGAGCTCAGCCAGCCCTCATGGGTTCATTAACCAAAGCCACCAGACGGAACAGGAGCCCCAGCTGGCAGTCGGGCCTAGCAGGCTGCTTGACACAGTATGAAAGTCTAATTAGGGAGTGGGCCAGGCCAGTGCAGCTGGTGTGGGCCCTCTGCATGATGCTAATGTGATGGCAGAGACCCCAGTGACTTTTGGAAGCAGGGGTTGTTAGGGGATGTCTGGACTTGCCCCTTGACCCCAGCGCTGACCCTTGGCTGCCTCTTCTTTGGAGCTCAGCCCACAGGATCTTCATCCTGGCTGTCCAGAGAAGGCTTGTCCTGCTGTCCTACAGATATTTCATTTAAGAGTATCTGTCTGTCTTCTAGGTAACCTCTTAGGGCCTCAAGGGCAGGGTCGAGGGTCTTGTCATTTTATTCCCATTGCGATCAGCCCCATGCTGGGCAGAGATGAGGTGTTTGCCAGTGAGTGGGAGGCAAGGAGGGAGGGGATTTGCTCAGCCTATAAAGTTCACTTTGGCTGAAAGATTTGGTTCAGAGAGGAAACTGATTTGTTCAAGATCTCACAGCAAATTAGTGGCAGAACTAGGATGGGAACCATCTTAGTCTATTCAGCTGCTATAACAGAGCTCAATAGACTGACTGGTTGGCTTATAAACAGAAATCTATTCCTCACAGTTCTGGAGGTTAGAAGTCCGAGACCAGGGTGCTAGCACCGTCAGGTTCTAGGGGAGAGCCATCCTCCAGCTTGTAGACTGCTAATTTTCCTTGCATTCTGACGTGGCAGAGAGCAGCGAGAGGAAGCCAGCTCTAATGACTCTTATGAGGGCACTAATCCCATTCGTGGGGTCTCCACCCTCATGATGTCATATGACCCTAATTACCTGCCAGAGGCCCCACCTCCTAATACCATCAGGTTGGGGGCACAGTTTTAACATGACTTTTGGGGGGTACACACGTTCAGTCCATAACTGGAACTCTAAGTCCAGTGTTCCTCCTTTTGCTGTGGGCCCAGCTGCTCCCCCCCAAATTTATAGTTGCCCAGGAGGTGCTGTGTCCAGGGCTAGACTTACCTGGTCTGAGTTCCGTGTGGCACATGATTCGAAGAAAGTCTTAAACGATGGTTCTGAGGGTTTACCCGGAGCAGGTTGAATATTGAAGAACCATACCATCACATGCTTCTTTTCTACCATCACATATTTCTGTTCTAATCACACCTTTTTCAAAGCACTCTGCCATCTTTGCTGTCTTGTAACCCTTATGATAAGCCAGGGACATAGAGAGGAGCTAATGGTTTTATCTCAAGCCAATTGAGCGCCAGACAAGCCGAGTGGCTTATTTTACAAAGAACCCACAGTGAGCTGTTGCATAGGGAAGCTCAGGGTTCCTGAATTCCAGCTCAGGCTCCTGTCCCCAGGAAGCCATGTCAGTCATTTATTTATTTGAAATGCATGTAATGAGGACCTCTTATTTTCTTGGACTATTCTCTGTGCTGAAGACACAAAGATTAACAAGACACAGTCTCTGCTCTTAGATATTCTCTTCCAAGAGATGGAGCACAGGGCTTGGGGAATGCCTGTGGTTGGTGTGGTTGGGGCAAGCACCCAGTCCCCATGGCTTCGCTCTTTGAGCCCTGCACCTGCTTGCTCTCCAGGTCAGGGTTCGAATGTCATGTTCTCTGGAAAGCGCTATCCTGAGTCTGATCTGGTGCTTTGTCCATGTGCCCATAATATTCTGTACCTGTCGATTTGCTTAGTCATCTAATATTTATTGATCCCCTGCCACATGCCAGGCTTTGGGTTACAGTGGTGAACAAGATAGACTTGGTTCCTGCCATGGTAGAATTTAGCATCTAGTGGAGAAGAGAAATGAAGAATCAAACATAAAAAAAAGATGATGTACCATCAAATGATTGCTAGAATGGAAGTAAATATCATACACTGTGTTCTGGTTATCTATTCTATGTAACCACAATTCCCCCAAAACTTAAAGCATCTCATGATTCAGTGGGTCAGGAATTTGGACAGGGCTCAGCTGGGTGATTTTTCTGCTTTATGTGGCATCAACTGGGATCACTTAGTGATATTCAACTGGTGGCTGGGTTGGACTGGAAGGTCCAAGATGGCTTCACACGTATACTTGCTGCTTTGGTGGGGACAGCTGGAAGGCTGGGCTCGGCTGAGCTGCCTCTTTCTCCAGGTGGTGTCAGAGCCTCTCTGTCTGGTGTCTGAGCCAGAGGCTGGACTCCAGACATGGTATGTCAGGACTCTGAGAGAGCAGTGGGGATGCTTCAGTCCTCTTCAAGGCGAGGCCTGGAATGGGCATAGCATCACCGTCAGCCCTGGCTCAGTGTCAAGGGGAGAGGAAATAAAGCCTTCCTCTAGCTGGAGGACTGTCAAAGGATTTGCACCTCTCTTTAATCCTCCACACTGAGCTAGAGTGGCAGTCAGGGAAGGCTTCTGGAGGCAGTGGGATTTAATCAGAGTTGAGGGATGAGAACGAATAGCCATGGGACAGTGTGAAGCAGAGAGAAGCCAGTGGGGCTGGAAATGGTGATGAGGCCAGCAGAGTGGGAAGTTGCTGAGGAATCCTAAGTAGGGAATAGCATGATCCTATTTCTATTTTTAAAAGATCACCCTGGATTGGAGGGGGCAAGAGTGGAGCTGAAACCAGTGAGGTAGGTAGGAGTATTGCTCTCCAGGCAGCTGGTGGTGATTGCCGGGGTGACAGAGCAGATGAGGAGAAGTAGACCAATGTTGGGAAATCTTTCAGAGGAAGAAGTGGGGAAAAGAGGAATCAAGGAAGTGTCTCATTTCTAAGTTGAGCACTGGAAGGACTTGAGGAGGGGGGTGAGGCAAATGCTGCCACCCCATTTTATAATCACCTTTTTTCTTGTCTGTCCCCCATTTGATGACCACTGGGCTGCCAGCTTTGAAGTGGCAGAAAGAGAGATTGTTGACCCAGGTTTGGCATATGGTTGGCACTCACTAAATGCTTGTAAATTAATCAATAAAGGTCAAGTGATAATTAGAGTTGCTCTGGGGTGGGGGTGATGGGAAGCAGGGAAAAGGACAGTTACCTTCGGGCTGCCTTGGGAGCTTGGTGAGTCCGTCTGGACTGAGGGCCACCCACTCCTCTGCCCGTAGCCCAGCTCAGTGTTGCTGGGAGGACAGTGTGGATTCCTTGACTGGGGCGTTGGGACCACTGAGGCTGGAGCACTTGTTCACAAAGTGTGGTCCTGACCAGCATCATTGGCATCATGGGGGTCTTGTCAGAAATGCAAAACGTGCCCTGCCCAACCCCCCAGACCTGATGGGGTGGAGCCCAGCAATCTGTATTATAACAAGTCCTCCAGGGTATTCCAATGACCATTGATGTTTAAGAGTCACCCAGTATGATGATTTTCTAGATGATAAATTATTTATAACTCACTCAGAGGCCGTGCTGGCCTTCCTGACCCCTCCTTCTCCCCAGCGTAAAATCCATATTCCACTGCCCTTTCCCAGCTGGGCCAGGCCTGAGCTTAGCTTGTCCTTTTTAAGGTGTGGAGCTGGGAGCCCTTCCTGAGCAGGAGTGTGGTGTGGAGGGACACACAGGGAGCCTAAAACCTACCTCTTGGGGAAGGTGGATATTCGCCATCAAGTTGGACACTTCTAGAAAGCCAGAGGTTTCCTGGGACTAAGGCTTTTTCTCTTTCCAGAGCAGTGTTTTCTAAAACACCAGCACTTTAAGATGTCTAGAAGAGGGAGGGAGGGAGGGAATGAGCGAAGTTGGGAACAGCTGCCCACTCTGTACATTAGGGTATGGAAGGCTCTGAAACGTTTTGCGATAAATAAACCTGTTGACCTCTTTCTGAATGCTATTTGACCACACAAGTGTCTCTCCCCCCACAGTATTGATTAGTATTTCCCCAAATTATCACTCCTTGTTTGAAAGATCTGTTCTAGACAAAGGCTGGATTCCCTCTGGAGTCTGCATGCGAACAGTACTCTGTAGCTGAGGTGACAGAGCCCCTTCTATTCTGACTCCTCAGTTTTGACACCACTCAAAACTGAGGAGTCACCGCGGAACATTCCAGATAAAAATGCTCTCTCTAGAAGTGTTGGTTGCTGCTATTTGGACAGTTTTTTTTTTTTTAAAAACACATCAGGGAATATTCAAATATGTTTAAAATAAGGGAAGTCAGAATTTGGAAAGAGCTGGGAGGTGCTTTGCTAGTTAATGAGTAATGCTTAATATTCCATGCAAAGGAGGTTTGGAGCATCTCTCAGCTTCACAGAGCAGTTGGGAGGGAGGATTCCAGTGAGCCACTAATTTGAGTGCCAAGAAAGTGCTTTTGTGGGGGGATAAAGCAGCACAGAATTTTTTCACAGAGGTAGCATTTCACTAAAAGATGCTATAATTTAGACTAGGCCCTTCAGGTGAATACTAAGCAGGGAAGCACTTTGTAGCTGGTAAATTGAACCTATAAATGTGCAAAGTATTCAGGATGAAAAGGTTTGCTCAGAACGAGGTGGGGATAATGGGGCAGGCCCTCCAGGTGGGGCTCATGTCTTTATTCATAGCTACTACTAAATTACTATGATGACTATCACACAAGTAACGGCTTCCCAGAGCTGCTATTCTCCCAGTACGGTATTCAGCAGAGATCCTTCCTGATCGCTCAGCGTCTGTGCTGTGCAGGTGTGTGATTTTTCAAACACCTCCACATCCATATTACCACATGACAATGGCTCTGCTAGATGTTTTTCATGCACTGTCTCATTTAACCTTCATGGCAAATGTTATAAGCAGGTACTATCTCTGTCTTTCTAGCTGAAACCATTGAGTAATTTGTTCAGAGGGACACAACTAGAGCAGATTAAGCAGCAGAGCTAAAATTTTAATCTAGGGTCATCTGGCTCCAAAATGCAAAACTGCTTCTATCTGCATGACTTTGGGTATGTCTCCTCACCTCTCTGAGCTGGCTCAGTGTTTCCTGAGAGGCGTCTACCAGTCCAGACCACATCGTTCTTACATGGGCATCAGGGGTGCCCTCCTCTCCTACTAGTCAGCCCCTGTTCATTTTTAAATCTTTTTTTTCTTCATTTTCTTCTTCTTAAATAAGATCTTATAACATTTCATGAAATCCTGTTTTGGTGGTGATGAGCTATTTAGCTTGTTTTTGTCCACTAGGGCCAACTCAGGTTTTGCCTCCTCTGGGAAGCCCCTGATGCTGATCCCAGCCAGACCCAGGTAATCTGTGTGTTGCTCTTATGGGGCTCAGGGTAGATTTTCAAGGAATGTTCCAGTTCATAGGTCTGGTTTTCCCACTTCAGTCAGCCAGCTGCTAGAAGAGAACCATTTCTGCGCGCACTCTCTCTCTCCTATAATAGAAACAATATCAACGTTTTTTTTAACTTTAAAAAATTATTTAAATTATTTTTTATTTCTCAATTACAGTTGACAGACAATATCATATTAGTTTCAGGTGTACACCCCAGTGATTAGACATTATATAACTAAGTGATTATTACAATAAATTTTGTACCCATCTGACACCATACATAGTTATTAGAATATTATTTACTATATTCTCTATGCTGGACTTTACATCCCCATGACTATTCTGTAACAACCAGTTCGTACTTGTTAATCCCTTCACCTTTTTTCACTCATTCCCCCAACCCCTCCCCCACTTGGCAACCATCAAAATGTTCTCTGTATCTATGAGTCTGTTTCTGTTCTACTTGTTTGTTTATTTTGGTTTTTAGATTCCATTGTTGATAGATACGTATTATTGCCATTTTATTGTTCATTTTTAAATCTTTTTTTCTTCATTTTCTTCTTCTTAAAGAAGATCTTATAACATTTCACGAAATCCTGGTTTGGTGGTGATGAACTGTTTGGCTTGTTCTTGTCTGGAAAGCTTCGATTCTAAATGATAGCTTCACTGGCTAGAATAATCTTGGTTGTAGGTCCTTGTTTTCATCACTTTAAATGTTTCTTGCCAGTCTCTTCTGGCCTGCAAAGTTCCTGTTGAGAAATCAGCTGACAGTCTTATAGGAGCCCCTCCTTGTAGGTAACTAACTGCTTTTCTCTTGCTTTTAATATTCTCTCTTTGTCTTTAACCTTTGGCATTTTAATTAAGATGTGTCTTGATGTGACTGTCTTTGGATTTATCTTGATTGGGACTCTGTGCTTCCTGAACTTGTATGTCTATTTCTTCCATCAGGTTAGGGAAGTTTTCTGTCATTGTTCTTTCAAATAGGATTTTAATTTATTGCTCTTTCTCTTCTCCTTCTGGCACCCCCATGATGTAAACATTGGTATGTTTGAGGTTGTGCCAGAGGCTCCTTACACTATCTTCTTTTTTTTTTTTGATTTCTTTTTCTTTTTGCTGTTCTGATTGGGCATTTTTTCCTTTCTCATATTCCAAATTGCTGTTTTGATTCTCAGCTTCATCTACGCTATTGTTGATTCCCTGCAAATTATTCTTCATTTCAGTTAGTATATTCTTCATTTCTGACTGGTTCTTTTTCATGGTTTCAATGTTCTTTTTTATGCTGTTGGAATTCTCACTAAGTTCATTGAGCATCCTTGTAATTAGTGTTTTGAACTCTGCATCTAGCTTTCTTGTCTCCATTTTGTTTAGTTATTTTTCTGGAGATTTGTTTTGTTCTTTCACTTGGGACATATTTCCTTGTCCCCGTGTTTCAGTAGCCTCCTTGTGTTTGTTTCTATGTATTAGGTAAAGCTGTTACATCTTCTGGGCTTGGTGGAGTGGCCTAATGTCATAGGTATTCTGTAGTGTTCAGTGGTACAGCCTCTCCTATCACCTCAGCTATGCACTCCAGTTGCTCACTCTTTCCTGTGTGGGCTGTGTATACCCTCCTGTTGTAGTTGAGACTTGATTGCTGTTGGCACATCAATGGAAAGGGGATTTACCTCCAGGCCAATCAGCTGCAAGAACTGGCTGCAATCACTGATCACCATGGAGGATCAGCAGTGCAGGGGCGCACCCCAAAGAGCAGGACTTTCTTTAGCAGGGCTCTGGTGCCCACTGAGTCTACCCCTTGAGTGTGTAGCTTGTGGAGGTGGCTGGGTGGTGCACTAATGTGGTCTGAAGCTGTCCACCAGGTGTGCTGGGTCTGGGGCCTCCTGGGAGTTGCAGGCCAAGGTTGGCCACTGCCTGTGTTCTCCCCTGGGCCACCTGGCATGAGCTACAAAGTGAAGTGCAGATGGCTGCTACCTGTGCTGGGCTTGGAGGGGCCCAGGCAAGGCCAAGCTGTGAACCAAGTCCAACTGCTGCTAGTGATGGGCCTAGGGCCACTTAGTGAGAGGTACAGGGTACACTCAAGCCAGATGCTGCTTGTTTGAGAGATTTAAGGAAAGTCTGAAGAATGAGTCAAGACAGAAAATTCATATGGAAAAGCCACTGGAAACAGCTTGGGTGGGTGAGCCTATAACTTGGTGCTGTAGGGTCTCAGGGAATCGCCAGGGCATGGCTAACAGTATTAGCCACGTTGATGGAGACTCAGATATGGTGCCTGCCTGCCAGTTCTGTGTGTGTTTCATGAGGGGAGGTCTCAGAAAGGAACAATGGCCTCTGCCAGCACTTTTGTCTGAGAGAAAGCTGCCCCTCCAGCTGTTGGCCCTGATACCAGACAATTCAGTTTCTCCCTGCATGTCTCTGGTGCCTTTTGAGCTGCTGCCCCAGTGCTGAAGCTCAGACTAAGTGAGTCCAAGTAAGTCCGTGCGTAGGCCCTTTAACAGGAATGTCTGGGACTCCAGAAGCCTTCATTTCCTTCAGCCACAATCCCTGCTGGTTTTTAGACAGAAGTTATGGGGACTTATCTCCTGGCACTGGAACCCTGGGCTGGGGGCCTGGTGTGGGGCTGCGACCCCTCACTCCTCAGGGGGGACCTCTGCAGCTGAGATATGCCTCCTGATTTTTATCTACCACATGTGGGTGTGGGACCAGCCTGTTTTAGGTCTCCACCCCTCATACCAGTCTCAATGTGGTTTCTCTTTTAATTCTATTTGTAGGACTCCTATTCAGCCAGCTTTCAGGTGGTTCTAAATGATGTTTGTTCTGTAGTTTAGTTGTAATTTTGATGTCTCTATCAAAGTTGTTTGAATGAATAACTGAAAAGTCCAAATTACAACAAAATGCTTTCTTCAAATACATGAAGGAAATAGACCTATTTTGTACAGCTGCAGAAGGAGAGACATGAAGTCCAAAATAGCATTTTCAAAGAAGCTGACTTCAACTCAGCCTTGAGAACATTCCAGTACCCAGAGCTGCCCAGAGCTGGCCAGCATACAAAAGGCTGCCTTGGGAGGTATACGTTCCTAATCTGTGGAGGTGCATACTCAAAGGCTGGGTTTTTTAGGGATGCATTTCTGTAATGTGGTGGATGGTCAGACTGGATCAATGCTCCTTCAAATGAGGGAGGGGTCATTGACTGCACATGAACCATGAATACTGAATTATCTTTTCAAGTCTCTTTCCATCGTCCAGTTGCCTGAAGGAGAAAAAGTCTCAGTTTGGCACTGGTGTGTTGCTAATGCCTCTCATCTCCCTCTGTACAAACTGCAAAAGACCTCAGGCATCAGCATCCGTTTGTAACTGGTGATACTTTTTTGTTTTCCTTAAACTTACTTTTTCAGTTACCTTTTATTTATGCCAAGTGATGCTGGTTTTAAAATGTTATTTTAATTAAGACTAGGGAAAGTCCTTTATAAATGAATTTGGTTGAGTAAAAGAGGACAGCCAACAGGGAGGTATTAAGTATGGTGACGTGCAGGAATGGTAGAAATCCTGAAGCCAGCATGACACTCCTGGGGCTCCTTCCAGGTCCTCCTGGAAAGCGAACGTCTTTCCCTGTCATCCTCTACATCCTTCAGCTTCCTCTCCTCGTTGCTGGGAGGGGCTTTCAGGCAGGAGTCTCGGCCTAAAGAGTGGTCTGTGCAATGGCTTCAGTCTCTTTTGCTCCTTCCAGCTTTTCTGGTCCTTTCCCAGATGCCCCCTAGATTTCCTGGGGTCCTCAGAGACTATAATCAGCAATATCCAAAGTATTAACTAGGATGTGATTTATTTATGTATGAGATGTTTGGTACACAATACAAGCATATCATTTAAATTTTATTCTAAGATGAAAGGTAGTTGTTGTAATAAAGACTTTAACAAGCTGTAATAAGCAAGGGTTAAGTTTTGACTATTCCATTAGGCACATAGGATAATAATGACCTTTGACAATTATACAGTACCTTACACTTTGCAAAGTGCCTCCCCAGCCTTTAGCTGCTTAAATCCTCTCAAGAATTCTGTTGGGGTTGGGGGGAGTCAGGGAAGGTGTCATCCTCCCCATCTGAAAGGCAAGGGACCTGATGGCCAGCCAGAGTGAGCCTGGCTTAAGTTCCTCAGCTAAACAGTGAGAGAATGCGGCAGAGGAGCCATGGATCGGGGCCCTTCCTCTGCCTAGCACTGTAGACATTTCATGGTACACCTATTTTGCAGGTGGACAAACCAAGGCAAAGGGGCTTTGGAGGGAAAGAGAAGATGAGGTTGGCCGGGCATTGCCTGGAGGCAGGGATTTTCATTCTGGTACCAAGAATATCTTCAGCAAGTCCAAGGGAGCTCAGAATATACCAGACCCAGTGTGCCATCACTTTGAGGTGTGAGGAACAAATGAGTGAAGGAATAACTCTGCCCCAGGGTGGAGGGGGAGTCACAGGACCATTTGCACTGGGCCTTGCAGTGCATGTAAGAGTTTGCAGGGGGAGAAGGTAGTAATGGGAGGAAGAAAACCAACATTTGTAGAGAACCTACCATTGGCCATACATCTACATACATACACCAGTCGTTGGATTTTCCCAACATCCTAGTGAGGTGTGGGTGGTAATAATAGTGATGATAATAATAATTATTATTATATGCTGAGGTTGATGGTAATAGCATCCTATGAATTACTTCATTTAATCCTTAAAGTGCCACTGTGAGGTAAGTGTTATCAACCCATTTCATGGATAAAGAAGGAAAAGGTTTAATTAACTTCCCAAGTTCACCCAGCTGTGGAGGAGCAGAATTGGTATTTGCACTCCAGCCTTGACTCTATGGTACCCCAGCACAGTAAGCAGAACCTGCTTCAGCCACGTAACTTAATGGATATAGTCTTTCCTCTTCTAAATTGCTGTTTCAGGGCTGGCATCAGCCAAAGGCAGCTTCTAAGGCAATGGACTTCAACTGGCATGAAGGGGCTCCCCTGGACTGAAGCATCATGCTTGCTCCATATCAAACTCTTCCCCTGACCTGGCTGCTCTGCTTCGCACCTGGCCCTCCTGCCCCTGTGATCACATCACTGTCCCACTTAACACCTTCATTCAGCCTTGACCTATGAGTTCCTTCATATTCTGGCACAGCTAGCTGCCTCTGCTTCCACTGTGCCCTACCCAGATAGCTTTAGAACAACCCATGTCTGATATCACAAGTTTACACCCACACATCCTCTGCCTACAGGATGCTGCTATTACTCTTTGCCCTTTCCCCTGGCAAACTCTTATGTGTACTTCAAGGCCCAGTGCAAATGTTCCTGTGACTCTCCCTCTACCTGGAGGCAGAATTAACCCCTCCTTCCCACCCTTACTCCTCTAGGATCTAATTCCTCACAGAGCATAACATAATAGTCATTTGCTACTCTGCCCTGCAGCATCTCTTCCCCCCATCCTTTGATCTCTGGGGAATCATCCCCAGCAATGGTAAGCCTGTGACCAGCAATGCATCATCTTGGCCACAGAGCTTTCATCTAGTGAGATGCAATTCCAGGCCTTTTGGTGGAACAGCAGGGGGAACGCTCTCTTTCTCTGGGGATTACTAGCAGTCGGTATTTTTGGTCTAGAGAGGGCCTGCTTGAGGGTGAAGCCAACAGAGGAAAGCAGAATCAAGAGATGGAGAGAGTAAGACTAGGTCCTGATGACATCCTTTGAGCCCCTGGATCCAGTTGTGCCTGAGGCCAACCATCTCCTATTTCTTTGTTTGTTTTTTTTAATTAAAATTTTTGATCCTTCAAATTTTTGCTCCTCCTGTTACTATCATTTTTGCTTAAATCAGTCTGAAGTATTTCTATCACCTCAACTAAAGGGGTTCTGACCAATAGCCATGATTCTGGGTTGGTGTTAGTTTCATCCACTCGATTGTGAGCCATCTCAAGACGTATCCAGTCATCTTTTTAATCCTCTGTGACTAGCACAGCGCCTAACACAAAGCAGACACAAAAACCATTAGAAGAGTGAGTGAACAAATGAATGAATGAATGAGATTCTGCCCAGGACTATGGAGGGATACAAGGACATATAAGAGATTGTTCCTGCCTTCAAGAGCCTTGAAGGATAGAGGTAATCAAGTAAAAATGAGGTCATTAGTAGGGGCCCTAATGCAACAAGACTGATGTCCTTATACCAAGGGAACATGTGGACATGCACAAACGTACAGGGAGAATGCTATGTGAACATGAAAGCGGAGATTGGGGTGAGGTATCTATAAGCCAAGGAACCTCACAGATTGCCAGCACACCACCAGAGGCCAAGGAAAAGGCCTGGAGTAGAGTCTCCTCTGTAGCCCTCAGAAGGAACCAACCCTGCTGACACCTTGATCTCAGACTTCCTGCCTCTAGAACCGTGAGACAAGACATTTCTGCTATTTAAGCCACCCAGTGTGACACTTGCTACAACAGCCCTGTGCACAGCAGCACACAGCACAGGTCCTCTTCCTGTCCTTCAAGGACTGGCTCCCGCAACCTCGCTGGGCTGCCAAAGCCCTTGCCCTGCCCCTTTGCCCTCAGGCCACACTTACCTTTGCCTCGTTCTTGAAGGTGCCCATTCTCATGGAGCCTTCACACTTACTGTTGGGCATGCTCTCCCTTATCCCAGGGTGGTGTTGAAGCCTATGCACTCTTCTGGTCCCAGCTCATCCTCTGGGCGCATTCCACCCATTCAATTGACTGTATGCGCAGCCCTGCCTGGCACCAGAGACACAGTGGTGAGCTGGACATATATAAGCTAGACAGGGGGGTCAAAGGCCAGAAACAAAAAGTAAATGAACAGGACAAGTTCCGTTTGTGGTAGTGTTGTGATGGCAATAAAATAGGGTGGTATGCTAGAGACCGGGGGGCCACTGAGGGTCAGGGAAGGCCCCAAATAGAAACATCTCAGCTAAGGTCTCAGTGACAGGAAGGACCAGCATAGTGAGCTGACACCCACCTCCACCTTACCTGGTAGACTCTTGCGGCACCATGCATGTTTCCTTCAAGGCCCCTACCACTGTTGGAATTTCCTATCTGTTTATGTGACTATTTGATTGACACCTGAGGCCCCCACTGGACTGTAAACTCCATGCATCAGGGAGCACGGCTCATTTTGCTTACTACTGCCTGGCACAAAAGATGGCACTCAGTTAATATTTGCAGAATTAATGATTCATGCTCCAAGATAGGGTAATGAATCCCATTTCCTGCCCAAGGCAGCTTAGGTAGCAAGAGTTTAACCACATCTTTTTGGCCCTGGAATTATATGAGAGAATGCTTTTCAGAGGCAGCTTTGCTGGCAAACGCCCAAGCAAGCCCAATGCAAGGCCCAAGAATGTTCTGGAAGAGAGCAGGGAGCCAGAGGCAGGAACTTGGCGTCTGGGGCACTGTGTCAGCTGCAGGAGCTTGCCTTCCTCCCTGAGGGACCATGATCCCAGGGCAGTAGTTTTGGATCCATCTGCAACCTGGGACTCTGCAGGCCTGGAAATGGACTCTGTTTGCTAAGCGGAATTTTCCGGTCCCCTGCGGAGAAGCTGAAGAAGCTGGCTCACTGCTAATTTCGTTTTCCTAACTCACCAGCTTGGCAAGGCCTCACTGCTCTAGCTACAGTCTCGTGGAGCCTCAGACCCGTTCTGCTAGCCAAAGAAAGAAAGCTGTGACTCACCAGAAATTTCATTGCCTTTTTCTGGATTTTATATATATATATGTGAAAGTTCTCACATTATGCCTTAGCTCAGCAGCTTCCACCTGCTGCATAGATGCTCAGATGCTAGATTGGAATAGTAGAAAGGCTGCTCAAGATGTACCTCAGACGAGAGAGCACAGGTCCACGTTCATGTCGACATCCTCCAAAAGTGCAGCTGCAGCAGGCAAAAATGGCTCTCAGGTCCAAGGGGTCCCACTTTCAAAGAAATAATAACCCCCTGAAAAGGGAAGGACAGTGTCCATCTGTGCTATCTGTGGCTTAGGCGCCTCTCTGCGGTCCCCACACAACCCAGATGGCTGACAGGACGGTGATCAATGTGCTGGTCTTGCAGGTATAAGACCCTGCATCTGCCCCCTCCTCCACCATCTTCCTGGGCTCCAGCCATACTGGCCTTATGGGGTTCCTTAAATCTAGTGAGTTTCCTGCCCCCACAATGAGCCTTTGCCCATTCTGTTCCCTCTGCCTGGGACTGTCACCCAAGTCCACTCTTCTGACCCTTTTCACCTTGCTCCTTCCTTTACAGCCTGGCCACAAGACCTTCCTCAGGGACACTTCAGTGACCCCTGAAGCCAGGCCAGGCCAGTCCCCCTTGGTGTGCGCTCTCATGGCACCATGCTCCCCTCTGTAGCACTCTCTGCAGCTGTAACGTCACACGCATTTGCTGAACTCTCTGAGGGTTACCGTCCCCTCACTAGACTGTGAACTCCGTGTTGGCCTCCATGAGTGTCTCTAGCCCAGGTGTTTCCATCTGGATGTTCCAAAAGCCCTTTAGACTGGTCATGTTTCAATGCCCCTCCACTGACTGGCTCATCCTCATCTCAGTAAATGCCACCTCTGCCCTCCCAGTGGCCCAAACTGGAAAAGGGAGTGGTTGGGAGTGGTCCTACCATCTTTTTCTCCCCCCCCAACTCCAACCCTAACCCTACTTGGTGTCCAAGTCCAGTCAGTTCACCACCTAAGTATTTCATGGGCCCCTTACCTCCTCTCTTGGCCCCCGTGAGCTCATCCTCCTCATGGTAGCCAAAATGAAATTTGGAAATTCAATTTTACCCTTTCCCTCCCCTGCTCCAAACCCTTTGATGGCTCCCTGCTGACCTCAAGACAAAGCTCACACTCTACTGAGACTTAAAGGCCCTTAGCTATGTGGCCTGGTCTAATTCTCCAACCTTGTTTATCACCCCTTCCCCCTAGAACACCATGCTGTAGCCCCCCTCAGCTATGTTCGGCTCACCCACATGCTCTCTCTGGCCACTGTCTGGGCCTTTGCTCATTATATTTCTCCACCCTGAAAGCTCTGCCCTATAAAGGCATTCGAGCCTTTAGTTCTCAGTCTAGAATATGCTTCCTCCAGAGAGCCATCCATGTCCACCCCACCACCACCTCCATTGCTCTACAGCCTCCTTCCCATCACTACACTTACGAGGCTGCATCATCATCTCGTTTCCTTGCATGACTCCCTCACTCGAGTGGAAGGCTTGTGGGGGATCAGGGTCTTGCCTGCTCTGGTCTCTGCTGCATCCACAGTGTCCTGGCACATATACCTGGACAGACAACGAAACAGTGAAAGCCAGAATGAGCCAAGACCTTCATCTTCCCTGCAGCTGCTCACTTTGACAAGTCCGTGGTTTGCTTTTGGGTACCTTTCTCCTCTTTACCTCCACTCATTCTGCCTCCCCCGGTAATTCCATCCAAGGCTGCATTGCCTCTTGCCCACGGCTTCTCATAAGGAATGTGCTGTCCTTTCTGCTCTTTCTCTTATCTTATCTCCCTGACCACGTGGCCTAATTAATGGTCCCCAAGCCATCCCAGCACTTCCGCACCCTTTCAAGATCTTTTTTATCCCCCCACTCCCAAAACTTACCTTCTGGCTGTGACTTCCATAACTTTTGCACATTTAATTCCCAGACGCTGTTCAATTCTTACATCCCAGGCTGAGCTAAGCTCCTGAAGTAATTTAGGTAACAGCTTCATTATCTCATCTTTCCTTTACTCTAATCTTCCCATTTCTATCGCCACCTAGGAAGCAGTGAAAAATGGGTTGTGAAAAGTATTTTCTGCCCAAACCTATCTCTTCCCTTGCAGTTCTTATCTTAGTTCATGTCATCGGCATCCACCCAGTTGCCTGAGATCTGAACCTCAGAATCACCACCTACCTCCTACTCTCTATTTCCAGGATGTCTCCAACATCCTGCTCTCCTATTGAGGAGTCCCTCAAGTTCAGCCTTCTCTGGCCACCACTCGGGCCCTCATTATCTTTATTCTCCTGGACTAAGCTCACCTCCTGACTGGTCCTCTTGTCTCCAGCCCTATGCCTATGCACACACCCATCTACCTATCCACCAACTACTCATTTATTCAAGCATCCATCCACCTATCTGCCCATCCATTTTATCCATCAATCCACTCACCCACCAACCTACCCACTCACTTACCCATCACCCATCCACCCATCCATCATCCTTCCATCTTCCAATCTGCCCTCAGTGATCTTTCTAAGACACACTTTGGTCACATCATGCCTCTGCTTAAATAACTTCCATGCTTCTACATTAGAATATTCTAGAGAAGGTTTAAAAAAATACCAACACCAAGGTTTATCCCCAGAGATTCTGACTTAATTGGCCTTGAATGGGGCCTGGGTCTTGGTGTTTTTAAAAGCTTCCCAGGTGATTCTAATGTGCAACTCAGGTTGAGAACCAGGTGGCCTAGAAGATAAAGGCCCAGCTCATTCTCCTGTCATTCAAGGCCCCCCACCCTCCAGTCAAGCCCTTAACCTGTCTCCCCAGCCTCATGTCCTAACTATTCTCTCCTACCACATTTGGAATCCTTGCTCTACTGAGCTACTCCTCTATCTTTGTATCCACGGTTACCTCTGCCTATAAGTCCATGTTTCTCGGCTCCTCTATTTGGAAAACTTCTACCCATTCTTCAAGACCCAGCACGAATGTGACCTTTTTCTATTTATGGGCCTCTCTTCCATAGCACCTCCTATGTGTCATCCCATTGCTTGGCACTGTATATGGTCACTAAAACAGGAATACTCCCTGCTTTGAAAGAACTTATAGGTGGGGGTGGGGGGGAGGCTCCTTAAGGCAAATGTTCACAAACTTGAGTGTGCATCGGAATCTCCTGGGGGGCTGGTTAAAACACAGATGCTGAACCCACCCCCAGGGTTTCTTGTTGAGTGGTTTGGAGTGGCCCTGTATTCCAATACATCCCCAAGTGATGCTGCTGATGCTGCTCAGGGATCACATTTTGAGGACCTATGCCTTAGAGTGTGGTCACAGGCATGCTGTCTGGGGAGGTATCATTTAAACTGAGACCCAGAGGAAGAGAAAGAGGCAGTCACCACCAGAGCAGGGGCTAACGCATTCCAGGTGGAGGGAACAGTGGGAGTGAAGGCCCGGGTGGGAAAGAGCTCTGCATGAAAGGTAGAGAGCACAGGAGGAGCAGCGCTGTCAGCTTCTCATGTATGAGGAGGCTTTGTCACTTTCCACTGTAGTCTCTGTCTTCTGCCTCAGCCACTTGACAAGGAGCTCCTCCAAGGCAGGTCTGTGTCACATTCCTCCAGAGCCCTCCTGAGACCTGGCTGGAAGTAAATGCTGAGGAATTTGGGTTGGGTGGTTGAATTTTAGTATTCTAGCTTATTCTCTAGGCTATAAACAATGGAGAAATCTCCTCCCTTTTTCTTAGAGAGTTTCTAATATATCTATTCTCTATATAACCAAATTCCCTCCTCCCAAATTCCCGCTATCTATACAGACTTTTAGCTCATTTCATGACAGGAAGAAAATTCCTCCAAGTCAAGTGTCAGGGGCTCCACCTACCCTTCCCAAGCCCAGGGTTTGGGCAGGGTGAGGGTGTGGAGGTGGTGTGGGAGCCCAGAGGCCCTTGGGGCTGCACCTTCCAGCACTTGCACTTGGCTTTGAGAGGATGATAAGGTCAGAGCAAGAGTCAGCAGACTTCCCTTCCTCAAAAACACTAATAGTGGGAGGCTCAGAGTGTAACGTGGTCAGCCCTCATAGGCAGCCCACCCTCAGGGCACAGGTGGAGCAAGGCAGGCCTGGGGGACCCTGAGCCTCAAGGGTAGAGGATGGGCCTCTCCCTCACAACCTGTCTTTCCAACATCTCCTTCCCACCATGGAAAGCGGAGTAAAGGAAGAGTCAGGGTCGGAGGGCAAGATGGTAACATGGGACTGGGGGTCTGATTTTGCCCTTCCCTCTTCCTTTCTGGAGAATAAGATATACATACCCTTTGCTGAGGCTAACAGAGGGGTCTTTGAGGGATCCAGTTCATTTTTGGCAGCATCCCATTTCTCAAGCTTTGGTAAAACAGGTTGTGAGGGAGAGGCCCATATAGATCTGCGGTTCTCAGACTTGAGCATGAATCAGCATCCCCTGGAGGGTTTGTTAAAATGCACATTGCTGGGCCTGCCCTCAGAGCTTCTGTCTCAGCACGTCTAGAGTGGGGCTCGGGAATCTGCATTTCTAACAAGATCCCAGGTGCTGCTGCTGTTGGTGGTCTGAGGATTGCACTTTGAGAAACCCTGGTTTAGCACAGTGCTCAGCCAGAAGATGCTAAGAATCTATCCATCATTATAGGACAAAGATTTACTTGCCTTATGTGTAGTTTACTCAAAGTAGCTTTCCTTAATCCCTCCTCCCAAATACAGAACCTGAAACTCTCCAGGCCCATGTCCTGGGGGAGGACCAAGGGGTTAAGAACCTGAGGGGACCCCAGGAGCTGGGGCAGGCAGAAAAGGGAAAGGGAAGTGTTCACATTTTGTTCTTTCCACTGCATAGTTCTGGAACTCACACAAGTATTTCAAACACAAATGGTTTGTTATTTCTTAGCCCTGGGGAAGGCCACTTCTTCCTAGAAGGCAGAGAAGCACGTAGCAAATGCCATATGCTCTGGGGGACTAGATGGAACAGGAGTCAAAGACCTGAGTTTGGGCCCCAGCACGGCTCTGGGACCTTGGGAGGGTCACTTCAGCTTCCGTAGTATCCGTTTCCCAAACTGGGAGTGTGTTAGAATAAAACTGAGCTTGAAAGGGCCCCATGAGAGTCAAAAGAGCCATGGTGAGTGACACTGTGGAACACTGTCTGGATGGCAGTTTCAGTGAGGCCAACCCAAGCTGTCTCGGTTTCCACAGGAAGGACCAGTACCTCCTCTCGCCGGTGAACTGCTGGTATCTGGTTCTGCATCAGACCAGGAGGGAGAGCCGAGACCATGCCACCCTCAATGACATCTTCATGAACAATGTCATCGTCCGCCTTTCACAGATCAGTGAGGATGTCATCAGACTCTTCAAAAAGGTAGGCAAACAAACCCACTGGCCTGCCTGGGTCTCTGCGCCAGGCTGGCCATGGCAACACTGTGCCAGCCAGGGTGGTGTGTGGTTTGGGGATATGAGACCAGGGGTCAGGTGTGTTGATGGGTACAAGGGGCCGAGGGCTGGACTTGGCATCCCAGACCCTGAGTTTGAAGCTTGGATGTGGCTGGTGGCTCAACCATTGTCGCAACCACCACAAAAATAAAAACCTTTTCACGAAAAAGTAAGCAGTTCATATTTGTTGCAGGAAATTTGGGAAAATGGACATAAGTACACACACAGAAATAAAATGTTATCACTCAGCAGTAATCACTTTAGTGTCATCGGTGTTTTGTATCATGTACATATGCAAACACATTTTCTATGAGTGCTCATTTTTGTACACGTGCCAGTTTACACATGTACTTTCCCCAGTGAGATCAGACTGCATGAATGATTTTACTGTCTGCTCGTCACCTAAAAGTTATGTAACACTTTGTTGTAGAATTTTCCCATGTCAATAAATATATTTCCATAACATTTTTGAATGATTAATAATATTTCATTATACAATGTGCCCTAATTTATTTAACCAATGTCCTATTGTCGAACACTTGAGTTATTCCATTGTTTTACTCTTATAAACCATGCTCTGCGAGCGATGTTGTGTGATACACAGGGTTCAGCAGAAGCAGCGCCTGCTGGAGTGTGGTGGGCAGGGTATGTGAATGTCTCACACAAGATGGGCAGCAATTTGGTTATTTCACCTAAAATGTCAGATGATGTGCTTGAGTGTGATATTGTTATGTTACAGAATTACATGCTTATGATTTTGTAATAAAAGATTTTGTAATAGAAAAACAGGGATGTTATTTGTGCTGGACCCTGCATACACCTTTGTCACATTCACTGCTATTTCCTAGTTTCAGTTTCTCCAGTGGGAATTGGGAGATTAAAGGCTTGTTTTTAAGTCTTTTAACAGACTGCTTGGTTGCTTTGAGAAAGGTTTTACCCTGTGAAGGCCCAGAAGCCCAGTGCAGTCACGGTTTATGCCCCTGAGGTCTCAGTATCCCAAGCTCCTTGCACAGCATGGAGCAAACACTAGGTGCTGTGTGCAAGTCCAAAGAACTGAACTCACTTCTGTGAACTTCAGTTTTCTCATTTGTAAAGTGGGCAAGCCATTTATCTAGTCTTCCTGAGCCTCATCCTCTTTGTCTTGTGAATGGCCTTAAGGTCCCCTTCCCAGGAGCAGCAGGAGGGTTAAAGGAAACAGTGCCTGTGAAGGAGGAAGTTGTGGAGAAGTGGTTCAGGGTGTGGTCTTTGTGTCCAGAACTCTTGAAATTCCTGGGGTCATAATTCTGGTTCCATCATTAGCTCTCCGTCATTATTCTTCAAACTTGTTCCGTATACTCTCTGAGCCTCGGCTTCATTTGTGAGGTGGGGGTAGAAATATCCACTGGGCAGTTGGAAGGATTAAGAAGGTTTTTAATCCCAAAGAAAGCATGGAAAACAGCCCCTGGGGCTAAATGCTCTGGAAAGGTGACCTGGGATTGCTAGAAGCACAGGAAGAGGACTAGATGATATGAAATATAATAATCTCTTCATGGTCTGTACTAGGATTATCCCTTCTGAGGATGACTTCTATAGCAAACTGTAGTCACAGGCTAGTTCCTTCCTTCCACTCAGCTCAGTGTGCTCTGGTGTCCTCCTGGGGCCATGTTAAGGAAACATAGTCTAAGTTTAATATTTGCATAAGCAAACATAATTAGGAAGGTAAATACAGTGCAATTAAAAAAAATCGCATAGTGCTTTGCAAAGCCACACTGAAGTGATTCAGGTCACTTGGTCCCATCACAGGCCTCTGCCTGCTGCCACTGTCACAGCTTGTTTCCTGGGTGGGAATGACTCAGAAATAAAGGGTCATCAGAGCCTTTAGGAAATGAAGGGTCTTTCTTCTGAGCTGAGGCTGGGGACAAGCGAGATGAATCTTTTCTGTTCTCATTTAGGCTGACAGCAGCCTCACTTGTGATGAGGTTAACAGGGTGGAAAATAATGAAAAAATTTCTACAGCTGAGCTCCTAGCTGCCTTGTTACCAGGCCTGTGCCTGTGGAACAAAGGAAACGACCCAGCCCCTGTGGGCCAGGAGAGAGATGGAGACAGGGCCTCGCTGGCTGATTTAGCCCAGCACAGCCCTTTGTGTTGCGTTGGTTATAGATAATCTTGGCACTGAGGCTGCACTTCTTACCTGATACGAGTTCCTGCAGGCCTCACTGCAGGGGCTGCTGTCTGGTCAGACTGGGGAATGGGCTCATCACTCACCCATCTTATAGATGAGGAGGTGAAGCCTGAGCAGCTGCCAGGAGAACCCAGACTTGGTGACTTTGGGCCTGTTCTCATCACTGGCAGGTGGCAGTGTGGCTGGGGTTTTGGAATCTCTCAGAACTGCCTCTCAATAACTGTGTGACACTGGGCAAGTCTCTCTGAGCATTAGTTTTCTCAATTGGGAAATTGAGATGGTGACAATGTCTTTATCAGGGGCCTGTTTTGAAGAATAGATGTAGGCCAAGTGTATAGCACAGGCTTGGCTTTCAGTTGGTGCTCACTGAATGGTGGCTCACCAGTGACCCTGAAGAGCCCCCTCTGCATTCCTGAGATAGATAACACTTGGGGTGGGGCAGTGGGGTGGGGGTGTGTGTGTTCCTTCATCACCCGTCACTTCATGCTCTAGCAATGCATCTGCAGGAGGTGGGAGTGGCTTCCAGGCCAGGTGTCCTTCCTGGGCTTGGGCCTGGGGTAGCTGCCTTGACTGCTGGCTTCTCACAGATGCAAGATGCTATTTGACTTAATAACTACCTTTTCGTGATTCTCCATTTTCCCTTTTGTAGCAGAATTTATTTACATGGCTAGAGGAAGCACTTCAAATTCCAGAAGCCATTTTAGGATTCATCCATTCAAATAGACTTGTACATGCAGGTGGTCCTTGCTTTAAGTGTGAGGTCCACCATAGCAGAATGGAACTGGATGGGGTTTTGGAGGTCATTAGCAGGATCAGGACTATTATAGTTGCAAACAACAGAAACCCAGCTCAACCTGCTTGAGAGAAGAAAGGGAATTTACAAGCTATGTAGAGCCAAGCCTGGCTTCAGGCATGGGGGACTTCCAGGGCACAAAGGAATTCAGTTTCTCTGCGGCTCTGCTCTAATTCCTGCCCTGCTCTACACACCCTTTTTAAGGAGAGACAGTGAAGGGCTCTTCTGTAGTCAGTCTCTTTCCATGTGATAATCAGAGGGCCCCTGGCAGCTTCAGGCTTACATCCTACCTGTTTCAGGTTCAGTGGAAAGGAAGAACTCCCTTTTTCCAGAATTGAGTCTTATGGGCTCTGATTGGCCCAGTGTGAGTCATATGAACACTCCTACCTGTGGCTGGGGGATGCAGTGTGGACTGACCAGGCCTGAGAAACACACCCACCCCTGAAGCCAAGTGTATACTCAATTTCACCTGATGCATGTGGCAGAGAATGAGTGAGGGGCGATTCCCCATGAACTGGGGTGTATTAAATCAACAGATGTCTACTAGGCTTTATGTTCCAGTCCTTTTATCATCCTCCATAAGAGTATTCATCCTCCCTCTTCTAGATCTCCCTCAATAAAGGGCATTCATTACCTCTCAGGATGGTTCATTCTATTTGGGGACAACTGTGGTTAATAAAAAATTCTCCCCAATGTTGAGATAAATCTTACAATGTTCCTACTCAGAGGGCTTGGTCATACACTTGAGGGCCACATCACTCAAATTTACATGGAAACCTGTCAGTTGCTTGAAGGAGACAGGAGTTGTGATCACCCACCCAGGTATTTCCCTCCACTGGGTAACATTCTAGGTTCCTCCACTTGTCCCTCTGTGATGTGGCTTTGTGTTTCCTCCCCACCAGGGATACTCTCCCTGGGTCAACCCTGGGTCTTTTCTGACCCACAGAAGTTAATATTCAGGACCATTCAGAATACTCTGGTTTTCCCAGCCTAGAGGAGAGCAGGGCTATGTTGACTCTTCATTTCTAATAATGAAATCTGTGATGGCATTTTGCCTTTTTCATGATAGTCTCATCACGTGGTTGACTCACCCTGAACTCTCAGCTCAAATCCCCAGGTGTTTTTGTACCAACTGTTTTTTAATCTATCCTATGGATTCTGCACTTAGTTTTTTGTTTTTGGGGTTTTTTTTTTTATACTTGCCCTTTTAAAACTTTATTATATTAGATTCTGGTCAAATGGGATCAGTGTTCTTATTTAAGTGATTTTTCAAGCAGCAATGGGGTAACTTTTTTAAGAGGTCCTAATTCTTCCTCTGTGGGAAAAGCCTGTCTTATTACTTCTCTGTATCTTCCTCCTTGGTGTTAGCTTCTTCTCTGTGTCAATTCTTTGGCCATATGTTTGATTCTCCTGTATGTTCTTAGTGGAGAGGTGGAAAGTGGGGCAGAGAGTTGAGAATGAGATACATTTAAGGTGACTCTTGAGTTGGGTGTTAAAGGATGAATGGGAGTCTACCAGTGTGGAAGGGAAGAGGGGGTTCAGTGTTAGGAGAAAGGCAGGAGCACAGTGGGTACAGTACATCATGATGGTGGTCCAAGGCAACTCACAATGGAGGTGGCAAAGTGGTGGTCCACAGCTGAATTCGGTTTTCAAGGGTAATCTGCTTGGCCCTCGCTATGTTAAGAAAATTAGATAGCCAGTCAAGAAAAACTTCAGGGTGGAGACTTCCCGTCAAGGTGGTGGCATAAGTAAACATGGCTCACTTCCTCACACAACCACATCAAAATACAACTAAATTATAGAGCAACCATCACAGATCAGAAATCAAGTTGAATGGAAGTCTGATAACTACAGAATGAAGGAAACCATGTCCATCCAGACTGGTAGGAGGGGCACAGACTCAGAACAGGCTGGTCCCACATCCATGTGTAATGGATAAAACTTTGGGAGGGATATCTTGGGAGTGAGGAGTCCCAGACCCACAACAGGCCTCCCAGTCCAAGGTTTCAGTGCCAGGAAGATAAGTCCCCATAAGTTATGGGGACTTAACTTATGGGGGCTGCAAAAAACATCAGAGACTGAGTTGGTGGAAGAAATTACTGGAGTTCCAAGCAGTTTCCCTTGAAGAACCCATACACAGACTTGCTCAGACTCACTCCTTCTGAGATCCAGCACTGGGGTAGCAGCTTGAAAGGCACCAGTGGCATACAGCGAAGAAGTGAAGTGTCTGGCATCAAGGCAAGTGCTGGGGGTCAGCTTTCTCCCAGACAAAAAGGTGGACAGAGGCCATTGTCCCTTTTCTGAACCTTTCCCCCACAGAGCCACAGAGCTGGCAGGATGGTGCCATATCTGAGACTCCATCAACCTGGCTGACACTGTTTGCCTCACCCTAGAAATCCCCTGAGACTCCTTCCCACCCAATTTACAGGCCCACCCAAACAGTTGACAGTGACTTTTTCATATAAATGTCTGGTCTTGGCTCATGCTGCACAACTTCCTAAATCCTCTCAAACAAGCAACAGCTGGCCTCAGTGAGCCCCTAGCCTCTGCACCACTTGATAAGTGACCTCAGGCCCAGTACTAGCAGCAGTCAGCCTAGATTCACAGTTTGGCTTCACATGGGAACTTCTAAGCCCAGCAAAGGTAGCAGCCATCTCTAATTGCTTTATAGCCCAGGCAGAGTGGCCCTAGGCACAACAGGTGGGGGCCGACCTTGGTCTGCACCACCCAGAAAATCCCAGAGCCTGTGAACCCAGTAACAGCTATAGACCATATCAGAGCACCATCACCCTGCCCCTGCACAGCTGATTCTCCATGGAGGATGGAGGGTGGTGGTCAGTGGTCACAGCCAGTCCTTGCAGCTGACTGGACTGGGTAAATCCTTCCCATTGATCTGCGAACAGCAATCAAAGCTCAACTATAAGAGGAGGGTACACTCAGCCCACACGAAGGCTGCACCTTGAGTACCCAGCTTGGGTGATAGGGGAGGCTGTGCCACTGACCCTACAGAATACCTACTACATTAGGCCACGCTACCAAGTCAGGGAGTCATAGCAGCTCTACTTAATACATAGAAACAAACACAGGAAGGCTGCCAAAATGAGGAGACAAAGAAACATGGCTCAAAGGAAAGAACAGATCAACACTCCTGAAAAAGAATTAAACTAAAGAGAGATAAGCAATCTAACAGAATCGGAATTCAAAATATTGGTTATATGGATGGTTAAGGAACTCAGTGAGGACCTCAACAGCATAAAAAAGATCCAGTCAAAAGGAAGGTTACACTAACTGAAATAAAGAACAATTTACAGGGAAACAACAGTTGAGTGGATGAAGCCAAGAATTTAAATCAATGATTTGGAACATAAGGAAGCAAAAAACAACCAATCAGAACAACAAGAAGAAAAAAGAATCCAAAAAAATGAGGATTGTGTAAGCAGCCTCTGGGACAACTTCAGGAGGTCCAACATTCACCTCATAGGGGTGCCAGAAGGAGAAGAGAAAGAGCAAGAAATTGGAAATCTACTTGAAAAAACAATGAAAGAAAACTCCCCTAATTTGGTGAAGGAAATAGACATGCAAGTCCAGGAAGCACAGAGAGTCCCAATCAAGATGGGTGCAAAGAGGCCCACTCCAAGACACATCATAATTAAAGTATCAAAGTTAAAGGTAAAGAGAGAATCTTAAAAGCAGCAAGAGAAAAACAGTTAGTTGCATACAGGGTAGTTCCCTTAAGACTGTCAGCTGAATTCTCAAAATAAACTTTTCAGGCTAGAAGGGACTGGCAAAAAGTTTTCAAAGTCATGAAAAGCAGGGACCTACAGCCAAGATTGCTCTACCCAGCAAAGCAATCATTTAGAATCAAAGGACAGATAAAGAGCTTCCCAGACAAGAAAAAACTAAAGGAGCTCATCATCACCAAACCATTAGTATATGAAATGTTAAAGGGACTTATTTAAGAAAAAGAAGATCAAAACTATAAATAATAAAATGTCAAAAAATACAAATCTATCAACATTAGGTCTAAAAAACAAACTAAGCAAACAAGAACAGAGACAGAATCACGGATACAGAGTGTTTTAATGGTTGCCAGATGGGAGAAGGGTGTGGGGGAATGGGTGAAGAGGTGAGGGGATTAAGAAGTACAAATAGGTAGTTACAGAATAGCCATGGGGATGTAAAGTACAGTGTAGGAAATGCAGTAGCCAAAGAATTTATACGCATGACCCATGGACATGAACAATGGTGTGGGAATTGCCTGAGGGAGAGGAAGGTGCTGGATGGATGGGGGCAGAGGGAGAGAAATTGGGACAACTATAATAGCATAATCCATAAAATATAATTTTTTTTTTTTAATTTCTTTTTTTTTTTTTTTTTTTTTTAAATTTATTTATTGTTATTTAATTACAGTTGTATGCCTTTTCCCCCATCCCTTCACCCCACTCCAGGTGAACCCACTTCCCTCCCCCCTCTCCACCCTCCCCCTTGGCTTTGTTCATGTGTCCTTTATAGTAGTTCCTGTAATCCCCTCTACCTACTGTCCCCGCCCCCACCCCCCACCCCCGCCCTTGCTATTGTTACATTGTTCTTAACTTCAATGTCTCTGGTTATATTTTGTTTGCTTTTTCCTTCTATTGCTTATGTTCCAGTTAAAGGTGAGATCATATGGTATTTGTCCCTCACTTCCTGGCTTATTTCACTTAGCATAATGCTCTCCAGTTTCATCCATGCTGTTGCAAAGGGTATAAGCTCCTTCTTTCTCTCTGCTGCGTAGAATTCCATTGTGTAAATATACCATAGTTTTTGGATCCACTCGTTTGCTGATGGGCACTTCGGTTGCTTCCAGTATTTGGCTATTGTAAATTGTGCTGCTATGAACATTGGGGTGCACAGATTCTTTTGGATTGGTGTTTCAGTGTTCTTAGGGTATAATCCCAGCAGCGGAATTGCTGAGTCAAAGGGCAGTTCCATTTTTAGTTTTCTGAGGAAATTCCATGTTGTTTTCCACAGTGGCCTCACCAGTCTGCATTCCCACCAGCAGTGCACTAGGGTTCCCTTTTCTCCGCATCCTCTCCAACATTTGTTTGTGGATTTGTTTATGTTGGCCATTCTGACTGGTGTGAGATGATACCTCATTGTGGTTTTAATTTGCATCTCTCTGATGGCTAGTGATGCTGAGCATCTTTTCATATGTCTCTGGGCCTTCTGTATGTCTTCCTTGGAGAAGTGTCTGTTCAAGTCCTTTGCCCATTTTTTAATTGGGTTGTTTGTCTTCCTGGAGTGGAGTCGTGTGAGTTCTTTATATATTTTGGAGATCAGGCCCTTGTCTGAGGTATCATTGGCAAATATGCTTTCCCATATTGTTGGTTCTCTTTGTAATTTGGTGCTGTTTTCTTTAGCCATGCAGAAGCTTTTTATTTTGATGAGGTCCCATTTGTTTATTCTTTCCTTTATGTCCCTTGCTTTAGGGGATGTGTCTGTGAGGATGTTGCTGCGTGGAATGTCTGAGATTTTCCTGCCAATGTTTTCTTCAAGGACTTTTATGGTGTTACGGCTTATATTTAAGTCTTTTATCCATCTTGAGTTTATTTTCGTGTATGGCGTAAGTTGGTGATCGAGTTTCATTTTTTTGCACGTAGCTGTCCAGATCTCCCAACACCATCTGTTGAAGAGACTGTTTTTGCTCCATTTTATGCTCCTGCCTCCTTTGTCAAATATTAATTGATCGTATAGATTTGAGTTTATTTCTGGGCTCTCTATTCTGTTCCATTGGTCTATGAGCCTGTTTTTATGCCAGTACCAGGCTGTTTTGATTACCGTTGCCTTGTAATACAGTTTGATATCAGGTATTGTGATACCTCCTGCTTTGTCCTTCTTTCTCAAAATTGCTGCTGCTATTCGAGGTCGTTTATGGTTCCATATGAATTTCTGTAATGTTTGTTCTATATCTGTGAAATATGTCATGGGTACTCTAATAGGGATTGCATTGAATCTATAAATTGCTTTGGGTAGTATGGCCATTTTGATGATGTTAATTCTTCCAATCCATGAACATGGTACATGCTTCCATTTGTTTGTATCTTCCTTAATTTCTTTCTTCAGTGTTGTGTAGTTTTCTGAGTACAGGTCTTTTACCTCCTTGGTTAGGTTTATTCCTAGGTACTTTATTTTTCTTGTTGCTATATCGAATGGGATTTTTTTCCTGATTTGTGTTTCTGCAGTTTCGTTGTTGGTGTACAGGAATGCCTTTGATTTCTGGGTATTGACTCTGTATCCAGCTATTTTGCCAAATTCATTTATTAGGTCGAGTAGTTTTTGAGTGGAGTCTATAGGGTTTTCCATGTACACTATCATGTCGTCTGCAAACAGTGACAGTTTCATTTCCTCCTTTCCAATTTGGATGCCTTTTATTGCTTTTTCTTGTCTGATTGCTGTGGCTAGGACTTCCCATACTATGTTGAATAGGAGTGGTGAGAGAGGGCATCCTTGTCTTGTTCCTGATCTTAGTGGGAAAGCTCTAAGTTTTTGTCCATTGAATGTGATGCTGGCTGTAGGTCTCTCATATATGGCCTTAATTATGTTGAGGACTGCTCCCTTTATTCCCACTTGGCTGAGTGTTTTTATCAGAAATGGGTGCTGTATCTTATCGAATGCTTTTTCCGCATCTATTGATATGATCATGTGATTTTTGTCTTTGCTGTTGTTGATGTGATGTATTATGTTTATTGATTTGCGAATATTGTACCATCCTTGCATCCCTGGGATGAATCCCACTTGGTCATGGTGGATGATCTTTTTAATATATTGCTGGATGCGGTTTGCTAATATTTTGTTGAGAATTTTAGCGTCTATGTTCATCAGCGATATTGGCCTGAAGTTTTCTTTCTTCGTTGTGTCTTTATCTGGTTTTGGGATTAGGATGATGTTGGCTTCATAAAAAGAGTTTGGGAGTCTTCCATCAGTTTGGATTTTTTCGAATAGTCTGTGAAGGATAGGGGTTAGTTCTTCCTTAAATGCTTTGTAGAAATCTCCTGTGAAACCATCTGGTCCAGGGCTTTTGTGTGATGGGAGTTTCTTGATGACTGCTTCAATTTCCTTTGCTGATATTGGTCTGTTCAGGTTTTCTGCTTCTTCTTCAGTCAGTTTTGGAAGATTATATTTTTCTAGAAATGTGTCCATTTCATCTAGGTTTTCAAATTTCTTAGCATATAGGTCTTCATAGTAATTTCTTACGATCCTTTGTATTTCTGTGGTATCAGTTGTAATCTCTCCACTTTCATTTCTAATTCTGTTTATTTGGATCCTCTCTCTTTTCTTCTTGATAAGCCTACTTAAAGGCTTGTCGATTTTGTTTATCTTTTCAAAGAACCAGCTTCTGGATTCATTGATCCTTACAATTGTGCTTTTAGTCTCTATGTCATTTAGTTCTGCTCTGATCTTGGTTATTTCCTTCCTTCTGCTTGCTCTGGGCTGTCTTTGTTGTTGTTCCTCCAGTTCTTGTAGGCGTAGGGTTAGGTTGTTTGTGTGAACTGTTTCTAACTTCTTAAGGTAGGCCTGTATTGCTATGAACTTCCCTCTCAGGACTGCCTTAGCTGTGTCCCATAGGTTTTGGGTTGTTGTGAGTTCGTTTTCATTTGTTTCCAGGAAGTTTTTGATTTCTTCCCTAATCTCGTTCTTGACCCATTCATTGTTTAATAGCATGCTATTCAGTCTCCATGATTTTGAGTGTTTTGGGTTTTTACCCTTGGGGTTGGTTTCTAGTTTCAGACCCTTGTGGTCAGAGAAGATGCTTGATATGATTTCAATTTTCTTGAATTTGTTGAGGGTTGCTTTGTGTCCTATCATGTGGTCTATCTTTGAAAAAGATCCATGGACACTTGAAAAGAATGTGTATTTTGCTTCTTTGGGATGAAAAGCTCTGTATATATCAGTTAAGTCCATTTCCTCTAGGGTATTGTTAAGTGACACAATATCTTTGTTAATCTTTTGTTTGGAAGACCTGTCCATTTTTGATAGTGGGGTGTTAAAATCCCCTACTATAATTGTGTTGCTGTCAATATCTTTCTTGAAATCCTCCAAGATTTTCTTTATGTATTTGGGTGCTCCTATGTTGGGTGCATATATATTTATAATGTTTATGTCTTCTTGGTGGATTCTTCCTTTGAGTATTATGAAGTGACCTTCTGGGTCTCTCTTTATGGCCCTTCTTTGGAAGTCTATTTTGTCTGATATGAGTATTGCTACCCCTGCTTTTTTTTCCTGTCCGTTTGCTTGGAAAATTTGTTTCCAGCCCTTCACTTTCAGTCTGTGTGAGTCTTTTGTCCTGAGATGGGTTTCTTGTAGGCAGCATATGTGTGGGTCATGTTTTCTTATCCATTCAGCTGTTCTATGTCTTTTGATTGGAGCATTTAATCCATTTACATTTAAGGTTATTATCGATAGGTAGTTATTCATTGCCATTATTTCCTACCTGTGTTCCTCTGTCTTTCTCTTTTCCTTCCTTTCCTTAAAGCAGTCCCTTTAGCATCTCTTGCAGAGCTGGTTTGGTGGAGCTGTATTCTTTTAGACTTCTTTTGTCTGGGAAGCTCTTTATTTGGTCTTCTATCTTGATTGAGAGCCTTGCTGGGTAAAGTAGTCTTGGTTGGAGGCCTCTGGTTCTCATTACTTGGAATATTTTTTGCCATTCTCTTCTGGCTTGGAGCGTTTCCATTGAGAAGTCAGTTGCTAACCTTATTGGGGCTCCCTTGTATGTTACTTCCTTTTTCTCCCTTGCTGCCTTTAAGATCCTCTCTTTGTCTTGGAAATTTGCCATTTTAATTATGATGTGTCTTGCAGTGGGTCTCTTTGGGTTCCTCTTGTTTGGGACTCTCTGTGATTCCTGGATTTGGGTGACTTTTTCTCTCCTCAGATTAGGGAAATTTTCCATCATTACTTTTTCAAACAGGTTTTCTATCCCTTGCTCTTCTTCTTCTCCTTCTGGTATTCCTATTATACGGATGTTGTTACGTTTCATGTTGTCCTGCATTTCCCTTATTGCCTCTTCATTCTTTCTGAGCCTCTTTTCCTTTTCTTGTTCCTTCTGGGTGTTTTTTTCTACTTTATCCTCCAGCTCGCTGATCCGATCCTCTGCTTCATCAAGTCTGCTTTTAATTCCTTCTACTGTGTTCTTCAATTCAGAAATTGTATTCTTCATTTCCTCTTGGCTCTTGTTGATATTTTCTATTTCCTTTTTCATGTTGATATAGTTTGCAGTGAGTTCATTGTAGTTTCCTTGTAGTTTCTGGTAGTTCTCTTTGAGCTCAGAGAGCTCAGTGAGCTTCCTGATGACCATTGCTTTGAACTCAGTATCTGATAGTTGACTTGCCTCTTTTTCGGTTAGTATTCTTTCTGAGACTTCCTCCTTTCCTTTCATTTGGGAATTGTTTCTTTGTCTTCCCATTGTTTGTGAGGCTCTTCTTGTTGGCCTCTGCTTCTTAAATTGCTTTGTTCTGAATCCCTGGGTTTATGATATGAACTTCTATGGTAGAATGCCAATGGGATTCGGTGGTGCTGTCTCCTTACTCTCCTGTGCTCACTGGTCTTGAGCTGACGTTTATGTGTTTAACACGGTCTAACTCTAGTCTTTTCAGCACTCCAGGTTTTGTTGTCGCACCTGTGGGAAAAATAGAAAGGGGGGGAGAAAGAAAAGGAAAAAACAAACAAACAAACAAACAAACAAAAAAAACCAAAGATGGGAAGGAGGGAAAAAGGAAATAGGAAAGGAGGAAAGGGAGGAAGGAGGGAAGAAGGATTAAAGAAAGATCGGAGGCAAGATAAGAAGGAATTTTAACAAAAATTAAAACATAGAAATAGATAAAAGAAGGGAGGAAGAAGACATAAAAATGGTAAAGGATGGGAGGAAGAAGGAATGAAAGAAAAAAAAGAGAGAGAGAGGAAGAAGGAGTTCAGGGGGAAAGGAAAAGGGGAAAAAAAAAAAAAAAAAAAAAAAAAAGAGGGAAAAAAAAAAAAAATCTTCTGTTGGCTTTAAACCGTTCAGGTTATTTCTGCTGTTGTCCTGTCTGTGCAACGGGAGGCGGTGGTTGGAAGGATTGGTTTCACTTTTCTTCCTTCCTGGGTCACACTCTTCACTGTTTTGTAGGTGTGGTCCCTGGCAGGCAATCAGGCCGTTGATCAGCCAATCCAGCAGCTTTGTTCTTGGGACTCTCGAGTGGCCGCTCCAGCCGCTTTGGCTCCGGACGCGTGCGTGCGCAGCAGGGGAATCCAGCCGCTTCGGGTTTGTGACGTTATTTGGGCTCTGAGAGCGCAGCCGGCCGACCGATCGAGCCGCCCAGGCTAGGGAGGCTGGCGCGCCGCAAACTGCTGGTTCAGCCGCCTTGGTGTTACGTCTCTCGCCAGCCCCTTTGTGCTTGGGAAGTGCGCATCCAGCCGGCCCTACGCTTGGTGAGCGCGCAGCCCGCCGCGGAGCCAGAGGCTCTACGCTTGGGGGCCCGATCCAGCTGTCCGGGGCTTGAGACTCTCGGGTGGGCGGGGCCGCCCTGGGACCGAATCACGCGGTCCTCGGTTCCGAGGTTTTGGGTCTGTGGGTGGAGCAGCTAGTCTCTGCTCCAAAAGATCTCGGAGGTTTCAGGTGTGGGCGCCCCTCCGGGGTTTCATGTACGGCCCCGTTCGCTAATCTGCGCGCGCGCTACCGCGCGCAACCGGACCTCAGGTGAGCGCCGGTGCTGCTTATCCCGCGTTCCCCGTTCGCAGTCCAGGGGCGGAGGGGGGAGGGGCGCCAGGGGCCTCGGCCACCACCGAGAGTTCTCTAACTAGCCCCTGAGTGTCTCTATTTTCTTTTTCTTTTTGAGAAATTCCTCCTTTTCAAGCCCCCCTGGTCCAATCAAGCACCTGGCTGCTCACAGCGCAGCCTGGCCCTCTCTCAGGACTCCTGCAGCGGCCCCTGCGCCAGGGCTGGCGCCTCTGCAGCCCTTGTACCGCGCGGTCCCGGGTCCCGGGTCCCGGGGACCTTATTGTCCTTGAGCACTCTTCTTACCGTCAGATCTTTCAGTGTCCTCTATCTTTGGTCTCTAATCTTCGTATATGCTGGAGTACTGTTGGCTGTTCGCTCTGCTCCTCAGATCAGCTAGGTATTTCCCTGGCACTGAGGGGAAGTGAATTCTGCTCCCACCTATGTTGCCGCCATCTTCCTTCTCCCTCCATAAAATATAATTTAAAAAAAAGAAAATTAAATCAACATTTTAAAATTTTGGGATTTCACATAAAAATCATGATTTTGTGTTTCTCTTAAGAAATCAGAAGCGCTGCAAATACCAGATCCACGAGGGTTCATACTTGGCAGTACTTGGCTGAAACCCAGTAGCTGCTGGCCCCTTTAATCAGGGCACACTCTCTCCACTGCCTGTGGACCCGCTATTGTCTAGTGTATCACACCTACTTGGCTCCTTTGTTTTGCCTCCCCAACCTTTATGCATTTTAGTTTGTGGCCTCATCTTTAAACGTTACCTACCAGTGGTTGGTGTACAAATTCTAGCTTCAGAATCCCCTGGAAGGCTTGTGAAACATGGAATGCTGGGCCCCATTCCCACAGTTTCTGACTCAGTAGGTCTGAGTGAAGCCTGAGAATCTGCATTGCTAACAAGTTCCCAGATGATGTTGTTGCTGCTTGTCTGGGGGACCACACATGGAGAATGGCCTACCTAGTCCAAACTCCTTGTTTTCCAAGTAAGGAAACTGAGCCCCCCTCCTCCTCTGGTAAGTGCAGAATCTGGCCCCAAATGCAGGTATTTGACTCCAGGTCTGGAACTGAAACCACTACCCCCCGTGGTGCACCAGTGGGAGGTTCCATCTGCATCCTGCTTGCTCTCCCTTCCCACCCCAACCATTTCTGAGACTGGGCACTGAAATCCATTTCATTTCCAGCCTCAGCTTCCTTAACAATAGCCACCCATTATTCTATGCTCTGATGCTTGCAGAATTTAATTACTTGCCAGGCAGTGAAGTGAATTCGATTGTTGGAAGCTGTGGTGTTCTAGAGGAAGCGCTAATGAGGAAAAACTCTTAGCAGAGAAGAGAGAGCATTTTGGGGGCTTGTGTTTGAAAGCAGCCATTCACTGTGTGGCAATAAGGGCTTGGTCTTAAGTGAGCTTTTTCATTCCTGCCTCGAAGATGTCTGTCGCATTTCATAAATAAATTGGGGCTTTTGTGTGCAATAATTGCTTTGCTTTGTAACCAAGATCAAAAGCACCAATGGCCTTGGATTCAAAGCCAAGTTTACTTTTTATTATTGGGTTGAAGGAGAGAGTGAGGGTTTGCATACTGGAGGGTCCAGCTCTGAGGTCTGCATGGAGAGAGAGAGAGAGAGAGAGAGAGAGAGAGAGCGAGAGCGCAAGTGCAAAGTGGGCAGGCTGCCAAGGCATGAGGAACTTTCAGCCAGTCTCTACCATCTCCCAGGGAGATGAAGTTGTGAATGCTTACCCTTCTAGTACAGCTTGCTGCGCTGGTCACCATCAGGCATTCCCAATGCATTCAATAAACATATATTAGTACTATCATGACAGTAGATAAACATTGATTATAAATAACAATTAGCGAGTGCTTACTGTGTGCCAGTATAGAATGCTGGGCTAAGCATTCTATAGACATTTAATTCTTAAAGCCTAGGAGTAAGATGCTATCATCACTTAATTTTTCAGATGAGAAAGCTGATGCTGATATAGGTGGAGCTGGGATTGGGATCTAGATTTGTCTGACTCCAGAGCCCAGTTGTAAAGGCCAGTGCTAAAGAAGACAGAGAAATGAGTCAGACATGATACCCTCACCCAAGGAGCTCACAGTGTAGAATGGAAGTGAAGACAGATGTGTAGCAGTGATTCAAATACAGCAGAGAGGGAAGTTGTTTCAGACAGAGGAGGACCTCCAATCTGGGCCAGTGTGGGGTGGAGGGAATTCGGGGAAGGTTTTACGTTGGGGAAGCAGCATTTGAAGTGAGCCTTGAAAGATTAGCATCTATCCCAGTAGGTTCCCTGGAAAGCTGATTCTGAGACAGTGATTATGATGCAGAGGTATATTAGCTAGTGGTCTTGGGGTGCCCACCTGTAGAAGGAAAGGGAGTCAGCCAGTGGAGAAGGTGGGTCATGGTGCAGTCACAACAAAGGCCTCAACTGAGTCCTTGGTAGCTCTGAAGCTGGGGTGCCCTCTGAGTTGTTCTGGGTTATGGCAAGGAGGCTGGGTGGACCTTTATACCCTCAAGTTGTTCCCAGAAGGGGGTGTGGCCTTGGGCAGTTGCCTTTTTATCTGAGGTAGTTCCCAAAAAGGCTGACAGCTAGGGGTGTCTGCTGGCAGCAGTTCTCATAGCTGGGGGAACAAGTCCATGAGTCAGTCAGTCCTAAAGGGGATCTGGCTGGCAGCGCATCACTGTGTCCTCAAACATACTCAGAGATTCAGGAAAAAGGAGAGACAGGATCCCAGACCAAAGGAAAGGCCCGCGGGCAGAAAGTCTGGGTCCTGTACCAGGAACAGCTAGGCCGATATTGTAGTCTAATGCAGCGGTTAGGGTTACGGACAGACTCTCTGGCTCAATTCCTGTTCTCCCACTTTCAGGCCATGTGAGCTCATCCTAATCCCTCGATCCTCTGAGTCTCTTCAGTTTCAAAATGGAACTAATGATAACCTCCTTCATGGGGTTGTTGTGAGGATTAAAAAAATAATAATATAAAATCCCTACCTGGTACACAGTAAGTAATCAATAAATATTAGCTATTATTGGGATGATTATTGGACTTTGAGAAACAATTTAGTGAGAATTAAGATTGGAGAGTAAGATTAAGAATTAAGATTGGGGTAAAGGAATATTTTATTCGGGTACACAGGTTAAATAAAGGGTCAGAAGTAAAAAATGTGCTCAGGAAACAACTCACTGATTATTTCTAAACCATGGTGGTCTTATCTCTTCCTTGATAGCCTCTTATTTCTTTTTCTTGCCTTATTGTATCGGTTAGGACCTCCAGCTGGTACAGTGTGAAGGGAATGGGAAAGAAGTGGCACTCTTGACCTTTAAAAGGCAATGCTTCTAACTTTTTACCATTTAAGCCACAAACTCTTAGCGAATTAGGAATAAATAGGAACTTCCTTAGCTCGACAAAGGTTATTTACCAAAAACCAATAGCAAATATCATACTTACTGCCAAAGAGAGTTCAACAAGATGACTGGTTACAAGATCAATATAAAAAAATTAATGTTCCTGTGTGCCCACCACATTCAATTAGAAAATGTAATTTAAAAATACATACATTATAAAACAAGAATGATTGAAAATTAATACCATTAATGCTACAAATTAACTACATCCTAGAAGCCTTGATAAGTAATGCTTTCATTGTCATTCAGATATAAATGTTTCATAATTTGCATTACAATTTATTCTTTGCCTTATGAATTATTCAAACTTAGGTTTATTTTAGTTTCAAAGATTTTTGGAAAGCTTTTACTTGCCTTTAATTTGTAACTTTATTACACCATAATTTAAAAAATAAGGTCTGTTTATTATTGTTGTTGTTGTTGTTATTATTATTATTATTATTATTTTGGGTTTTTTTGAGTATTTGCCTCATCAGACTATCAAGACTTCCCTAAAGTGATAATCAGTAGAACAGGTGGCGCTAGAGCCGCAAGGCAAACTGACCAATGGGACTGACCGCCTGTCTGCACAGGGAACACAGTGCAGGGTGAAGGTGCGTTACAGATCGGGGGAAGGACAGAGTACTTCATACATGGGGTGACTGCGTGGTTGGCCACCCTCGTCTTGTTACTTCATGAAGTGGTTTTATGCACACTCACATCACACCCATATTCTTTCCTATGGAAAAAAATAAGACTTTTACCTTAGTTCATAAAACTGTATTATACATGGACTAAAGTGCTAAAGGTAAAAAGCAAAACTTTAAAACTTTTGGAAGTGTGAGAGTTATATTTAAAACCTTGGGGGTAGGAAAAGAAACATAAAAAGAATGTTTTATTTATGTTAAAAATAAAAAAGCACAAACCGTAAGAAAAAATATTAATTCCATTATATAAAACTAAAACAATCTTCCTACAACAATAACGAACAAGGGAAAATCCAGATGAGACAAGAAGATATGTGGCATGTACAAAAATTTTTTTTGATATATTTATTGATTATGCTATTACAGTTATCCCATTTCCCTCCCCTCACTCCACTCCATCCTGTCCACCCCCTCCCTCCCACATTCCCCCCCTATAGTTCATGTCCATGGGTCATACTTATAAGTTCTTTGGCTTCTACATTTCCTACACTATTCTTACCCTCCCCCTGTCTATTTTCCACCTATCATCTATGCTACTTATTCTCTGTACCTTTCCCCCCTCTCCCCCTCCCACTCCCCTATTGACAACCCTCCATGTGATCTCCATCTCTATGGTTCTGTTCCTGTTCTAGTTGTTTGCCTAGTTTGCTCTTGTTTTTGTTTTAGGTGTGGTCGCTAATAACTGTGAGTTTGCTGTCATTTTTACTGTTCCTATTTTTTATCTTCTTTTTCTTAGGTAAGTCCCTTTACATTTCATATAATAATGGCTCGGTGATGATGAACTCCTTTAACTTGACCTTATCTGAGAAGCGCTTTATCTTCCCTTCCATTCTAAATGATAGCTTTGCTGGATACAGTAATCTTGGATGTAGGTCCTTTCCTTTCATGACTTGGAATACTTCTTTCCAGCCCCTTCTTGCCTGTAAGGTCTCTTTTGAGAAATCAGCTGACAGTCTTAGGGGAACTCCTTTGTAGGTAACTGTGTTCTTTTCTCTTGCTGCTTCTAAGATTCTCTCCTTCTGTTTCATCTTCGGTAGTGTAATGATGATGTGCCTTGTTGTGTTCCTGCTTGGGTCCAGCTTCTTTGGGACTCTCTGAGCCTCCTAGACTTCCTGGAAGTCTATTTCCTTTGCCAGACTGGGGAAGTTCTCCTTCATTATTTGTTCAAATAAGTTTTCACTTTTTTGTTCTTCCTCTTCTCCTTCTGGCACCCCTACAATTCGGATGTTGGAACGTTTCAAGATGTCCTGGAGGTTCCTAAGCCTCTCCTCATTTTTCCGAATTCTTGTTTCTTCATTCTTTTCTGGTTGGATGTTTCTTTCTTCCTTCTGGTCCACACCGTTGATTTGAGTCCCAGTTTCCTTCGCATCACTATTGGTTCCCTGTACATTTTCCTTTGTCTCTCTTAGCATAGCCTTCATTTTTTCACCTAGTTTTCGAACAGATTCAACCAATTCTGTGAGCATATTGATAACCAGTGCTTTGAACTGTGCATCCGATAGGTTGGCTATCTGTTCACTGCTTAGTTGAATTATTTCTGGAGCTTTGAAGTGTTCTGTCATTTGGACCATTTTTTTTTTTCTTTGTCTTGGTGCGTCTGTTACTTTAAGGGGCGGAGCCTTAGGTGTTCACCAGGGAGGGGTAACGCTGGTTGCTGTGCTATGACGCTATACGTCGGGGAGGGGCCGAGAGGGAGCAATGGCGCCTGCTGCACTCTCCACCGTGTTTCAGCTACTCCCTCCGCTTCCCACAATCAAACTGGGCCCCTCTGGTGCTGGTTCCCGAGTGCGTGGGCTTGTGCACAGTCTAGGCCCCTGTGGGTCTCTCCAACAACCTCTCCTGTGAGGCTGGGAGTCTTTCCTGCTGCCGCCCCAACCCCCACAGGCGTTTTCAATCAGAGGTTTGAGGCTTTATTTCCCCGCGCTGGAGCCCTGGGTTACGCGGTCTGCTTCGCTCCCCTCCATTAGTCCCGGTTTATCTGTGCGTGAGTGTGGGGCCGCGGGGTGGTACCCACGCTCTGCCTGCCCCATTCTCCGCCACTCTGAGTCTGGCCCTCTCGGTTTATCTGTGCGAATGTGGGTCCGCAGGGTCTGCTAGTGGTCAGACTGCCTGCCCCGTTCATCCCACACTCCGCCAGTCTCGGTTCTGCCAGGGCAACTCGAGTCCTCTCCGCCCCGGCTGCCCGTCTCCTCCCCTCCTACCGGTCTGGATGAATGTTTATTTTTTATTTCCTTGGTGTCGGACTTCCTTGCCGTTCGATTTTCTGTCAGTTCTGGTTGTGCTAGGAGGCGCAGTGTATCCACCTACGCCGCCATCTTGGTTCTCCAGCATGTACAAAATTAATCAAAGGTTAATACTGAGAATATAGAATCAGTTCCTACAAATTAATAAGAAAGGGGCAAAGAACCCAATAGAAACATAGGTAAAACATATAAATGGGTAAGTCACAGAAAACCATTTTTAAATGGTTAAAAATAAAAGAATAGATGCTCATAATCACTGGTAATCAGGAGAGGGTAAAATGAAACGCGACACAGTCTGAGTCCCATTGGACTGGTAAAGCAATCAATCCTACGTGGTGGCAGGAATGTGGAGCAGCGTGGGCTCTCAGATCCTCTTAACAAACCTCTGAGTTTGGCCAGCCCCTTTGAGAACAGCTGGGCAGTATCTAGTAACAGTGAAGTGAAGGAAGAGGTACATACCCTGTGACCCAGCAATGTCACTTCTAAGTGTAACCTAAAGATATTCGAGCATATCTGCACACACACAAACCTTGTACAAGAACATTTGCCACGATAGTGTTTGTAGTAAAGAAACAAAGAGAAATCACCTAAATGTCCATCATGAAGGGAATAGTTAGGTAGGCTATGGATAGTCATACAATGGAACTAGATCTACATGTATAAACATGGGTAAAACTTGAAAGATAATGTTGGGCAAAAAAAGCAAAGATCCTATGATATTTTGATACAATATGAAACAAAATTTTTTCATCTTTTTAAAAAAGATTTTACTTATTTATTTTTAGACAGAGGGGGAGGGTGGGAGAAAGAGAGAGAAGCATCAGTGTGTCATTGCCTCTCGTGTGCCCCCTGCTGGGTACCTGGCCCTAAACCCAGGCATGTGCCCTGACTGGGAATTGAACTGGCAGGCCGGCACTCAATCCACTGAGTCAATCAGCCATGGCTAAAACATAAATTAGTAGTTCATATTGTTCATATTGTCTGATGCCTGTCTGACATAGAGCTATCCAAGTGTAGACCATGTAAGAATACATACCAGCTTCAGGAGAGTGACTGAGGGATGAGGGAGTAAGTAGAGTGACAAAGGACATTCAGAACACTTCAGCTGTAACTATTTTGCTTTCTAAGAGTAATTTTGAAGCAAAAATGGGAAAATCTTAAGAGTTATCTAATTTGGGTGGCTTGTTCTTGGGTGTTTGTTACTGTTCCTTCAACTCTTCTGTACGTTTAAATATTGGAGATATTTAATACTTAGATATTTAAATACTGGAGAACTGAAATTAAGGGGTGAGGGGTGAAGACAGATCAAGGAGGCCCTTGGGTATCAGAATCAGAATCTGGGCTTTATTTTTTAGACATTGGAGAACATTGTAGGTTCTTGAATAGAGAGTGACATGATCAAAGCCAAGTTTATGATGATTAATAATATCATAATTATTGATAATTATTGTGTATCTGATGGCTTTGAAAAGAGAGATGCTGGACTCTCTCTAACAAGGGAATGGGTAGTTACATGTTATTAATATATATACACTAATATACAGGTCAGTGGTGGAAGATAGTAGGAGCCTGGATCGGGGAAGTTGATATGGGAATATAAAGGAAGGGAAGGATAGAGGAATGGTAGTTGGATGAGTGGATGACCGAGGGGATTGGTAGGTTAATGGGTGGGTGGGTGTGTGGATGGATGGATGGATGAGTAGGTGGGTAGATGGGTGAATGGGTGAAGGGGTGGAAGAGGGGTGAATAGATGGGTGGATACCTGGCTACACTTTTGAAATGCCAGTGAAATCCTCATTCCATCCTATTCACAAACAGTGGAAATGAAATTAAAGATCAGATTAGAAAATGACAAGGAGTTTAAAGAAATGTCTCAGGTCAGTGATTCACCAGTATGATCAATAATGTTTTAATCCGACAAATAAGCCAGACAACACCCATATTCACCTTAAAGATAATGTGGAGGGGAGAAAAGAGCTCAGAACTGAGTGGCCACAGGTTTTCATAGATACTGATTTTTCAGGAAGACAGCTTTGTCATCTTCCCCAGAACACACAGACTCTCACCTACCCCCTGACCCTTTCCTTCCTGATCTGTAAGAGATTCATGGCAAAACAAACAAACATAAAAAAAAAACACAGGCTGACATCAGGGACATAGTCAAGCAAGAATCTCCTGAGTATGACTTGCTTCAGCAGAAACTCAGCCCAGAAATCTGCACCATCTTCTGGCTTGGCCTGGAAGCCAGGAGGAGGGGCCAGAATTTGGTCATAGGTTACAGGAGATTCTGCAAAATTGCACTGAGCACTCTGTGCTATTTGATAATTATGAGGATCTAAAGCAGACCCTTGCAAATATCAGTATGCTTTTTATGATAAGGCAGAGGAGTATCTGTGTTTTATAATTATCTCGGAATGTTTGGGAAAAAAATTCTAAAGGTATGTAGAGTGTTGGCTCTCCCGACGGAGGCAACAGAGTGAAATGGTTGAGAAAATCACATTTACTAGCCCTACAATCTTGGGCAAGTTACTCACCCTCCCTGAGCCCTGATCTTTAAAGTGGGGTTAACGATAATGCCTCCAGTGAAGGGGTTGACATTAGGCCTACACCAGGTATTATCTGTAAAGCAGTTACCATTGTGCCTGGCACACGCTAAGATATCAAGAAACAATAGTTATTGTTGTCGTTATTAACTACTATGATAAGTATTATTGTTAGTAATAATACCAAGCATTATTATTAACAATAAGTATTGTTAACTAATATTTAGCATTATTAGTAGAGATCCAGGAACATCTAGCCTGACCACATCAGTTCACTTGTTCATAGCCATCCCAAGGTATCTTTGCACTACCTCTGACCTGTTACTTTAAACATTTTTTAAAATGAAGGCTTTCAGTGCAAATAGAATCCCAGAGAGATGCTGGGAGTAATTACAGGGGAAGAGGGTGGCAGGCATGATGCTGGGCTCATTGCCTCAGCTCATTGCTGGGCTCCAGTGGGGCCCACCCCTGCCAACAACCTAGGATGAGAGGTTCCAGGACCTTCCTATTTCCTTGCAGCCTGGTATCCCAGCCCCAGCAACAGGGGAGAGAGTTCAAGGCTCAAGTCTACATTCCATCTTCTTGCAAAAACAACATGTAGAGGACAGCATTTGGAGCTGCAGCAACAGGAAATAGAAATTAGTTTGGGAAGGAGTGGAGAAGAAGGGAGGTGAGCAGCAGCAGGGGAAGGAGGACAGTGGGGGACAGGGGAGGGAGCAAGTGTCCAGATGGAAGGTGGGGCAGAGTGTAGGCTAAGGACGATGTAGGGAGGCAAGGAGTGGTGACATGACAAAGTGCAGACAGCCCAGTTACTGGCAAGCCAGGACACAGCCAGAAGAAACACTCAGCCATAGCTGTCCAAGCTGCCCTGCTCAGGGCTAAGCTGACCTTCCAGGACAAACTGGAGAAGCCCCATTCCTCTGAGACACGCCTTTAAAGCCTTTGCTTTGGAAATGCAAACACAGTCGCTTTGGGAGATGGCCAGTGCTTACATACACCAGATACTTAAATAGGGAACATCTGTGCGTCTCCCGTTTTGTTATTTGATGAGAAAACAAGCTGGAGTGTGGAAAAGCGGTGGGATTTAGAATGACAAGAGCCAGAAGTTTTTGTTTTTATTAAGTTTTGTTAGTTTGTTCACTTCCCATTGTTTGCTTGGAACTCCAGAGCTGGGAACTGTGGAATGTCCCAAAGGTAACCCTACATGAGGATAGCTGGTGAAGCAATGTGAGAAAGCAATGTGAGAGGCCTTGCTGTAGCGGGGTCTGGTGAGATGGAAGAGAGGCCTGGAAGCCCCGCATGGGTGATTGGGGGTTGAGGAAGGCTCCGCCTTACTTCCTGCATTAAAATGTTCTAAAGGATTATTTCAAATGGTCTCCTCTGGAGACCTGAAGGGGGAGTCTTGTCATTAAAACACAACACTTTGGCTCTGACCAGTGTGGCTCGGTTTATTGGGCATTATCCCACAAAGAGAGGAGGGTTGCCAGTTCAGTGGGAGGTTAGGGCACATGCTTGGGTTGTGGGTTTGGTCCCGTTGGGGCACGTACAAGAGGCAACCAATCAATATTTCTCTCTCTTTCTCCCTCCCTTCCTCTCTCTAAAAAATAAATAAATAAAATATTTAAAAAAATAAAATACAACATTTTATGACAGCATTATTTTCTAGATGTAAAGGGTGGCTTTAGCCATGGGAATGATCCACTTCTAAGTTCATTTGAGGGAGACAGAGACATGACCTAATAAAACTTTTCAAATCTGCTCAAAAAGCCCTAGGACCAATTGTAGTAGTTTTGAGGATTTTCCCATAAAAACATGCTTAACCCTATACTGAAAACTAAATCAAGCAGCACATTGCAAGATTCTCATGGTGAAGAAATTTATTTAACTCAGGAACCATTGTGTCAAAAAAATCTAGTCAGCTGGTCCCATTCGATAACACTCTGGGGGGGGGGTTTGTGCACAGGCATTCACAGAACCCCTTCTGTATGCAAATATTCATGACCTGCACTCTGGGAAGCCAGGGCTCCAGCCTTTAGGAGCTTATGCACCCTCTAAGTGGTTGGAACTTGGTCCTCCTGCAGGAACTATGTGAAAGCTGGTGCTTGCTTGGTAGAGGGTTTTCAGAAGGCTGTCTCACTCCATGGTCGTTTGGGTATTTTCACACTGATAGAAGCACATATTACACCAGTATTCTTTCACATAAACAAAAATGAAGTTTTGCTGGGTCCCATAAGCTGGGGAAGTCCAGGGGTAAATCTTATCCAGGCAGGTCTAGATCCAGGACTCTCATGCTGCTGTCAAGGTCCCAGTTCCCCTTTTGATGGGCAGCCCAAGACCCCCTGACACTCTAGCTTAGTGTCTGCAGAGGAGAGATGATCAAGGATGTGGTTGTTGGAAAGCTCCCAGAGAAGATTCTTATTGGCTCAGCCTGGACTACATTTCCATCTCCAACCCAGTCACTAGACACAAGGAACCAGAGCAGCACTCTGGTCACATTGGGTCCCATGCCCGATGGACCATTTTCTATGACTAGGCAAGCAAGGGTCAGTCCCATCATATCTCCTGGCCTGTTATAAGAAGGAGGAAGGGAGAAGTCAGAGATGGCCATTATGGCTGATTAATTCCTAACAGGGCAGGTGGGCCCACAAGGACCAGGCAAAAGACAACTAGACATGCCTGCAAGTGGGGGCAAGGAGCAAGGTGATGAGAAAGTGAATTGGACAGGCAGGTGGTGTCCAGCAGGCATGCCCTCCTGCATACCTTCTTTGTGGCCTGAACTCATCTCTATGACAGCATTTTAAGGGCTTATTTCACCCATGTGCCTACATACCATGTAAGGCCCTGAGAAAGCAGACCACAGAAAGTTATTACAAGGGCCCTCTTTGGAGTCAGACCAACTAAAAGCTGAATCCTGGCTCTGCTACTTCCTATCTGTGCAACCTGGAGCTAATTGCTCAACCCTTTTGAGCTCTGGCTGTCATCTGTCAAGTAGGCATAATATTATGACCTACTTTAAAGGTTTAAATTAGATAACATATGGAAGTGACTTTGGACAGTATTCAGCAAATGGAAAGTACTCCATAAACGCTAGCTGTGATAAATAGAACTGGGGCCTGCGTCTCACTCAGCTTTGTGTCTTTGGTGCCTAGTAGAAACTGGTATCTAGTAGGTTTCAGTAAATGCTTGTGTAAATCGCATCAAAGCTAGGTGGGGAATTGGCCACAGAAGTGCAAGAGGAGAGTGAGTTCAGGGAGTGCTGGGATTCTATGCAGGCTGTGCTGTTGGGGTCCATGGAGGAACCTGGCGGTTCAGTCACAGGACGTGGACTCTTTAGTGACTCTCAAAGCTGGGGTATGAGAAGGACATTGGTTAAAAAGGCACTCTCACAGGTTCTGATTTGGCAGGTCTGTGATGGGTGTCCTTAAGGAGTGCCAGAAGATTCACATGGCCACCCCCTGCCAGACCCTACTGGTTTCTGGGTCATAAACTCAAATACCCTCATGGGCCAGATGAGTGATGTGGACGAGCGGAGTGAGAGGGAGGTGCTGGGCACTGTGGAGAACACACACCCCGCCCAAAAGGGCTGCCATGCTGGACGTGGAGGCCCAATCTGGATCTTCTGGTTTTTTAGAAGAAGCTGAAAAGCTGCACATGTAAGGGGAATTTCCTGATTTATAAAAGCTGGGAAAAGAATCAGATTATCTGAAAACACTGAATGGCCAAATAAAACATGTCCGCAGGCCAGTGAAGCTGCCACTTGGAGCCCTTGGTCTGGGGCAATGGTTCTCACCCAGGGCGATTTTGTCCCCCAGGGGCCATTTGGCCATGTCTAGAGGTAATTTTGGTTGTCAATTTTGGTGTGGGGTGGGGAATGCTACTGGCGTCTAGAGATTAGAGGCCAGGGATGATGCTAGACATCTGACAATGCCCAGGACAGCCCCCACCCCCACTGAAGCATTAGCTGTGGGCAGAAGAAAGAGACAGGTCCGGGGCCACCTGCCACCTGGTTTTACAGACTTACTTGGGTCAGGCAGACTGCACTGCAACCTTTCAACCTCAAAGAACCACAGTTGCCATGGCTGAGCCCTCCTTGGTCCAATGTAATCATTTCGTACAGTCCACACACTTCCTGTGCCTGAAGGAAGCAGCCTGCCACCCCTGACCTCTGCAGGCATGAAAGTCATGTGAGAAATGTGAACAAAGAGTGCTAATATGTTGCCACTTGGTCCCCAAGGGCTGGGTGTGACGGTCTGCTAGAGATTATCAGGGTTTTGGCCTCCTGTTTCTGGTGGAATGTTTGGTTTGGGCTCCTCATTCAGTAGTTTCTGGAACTGCAGTTGAGAATATTTCCCTTCCAACCAACCCCAACCATAACAAAATAAAATTCCTTCGAGTCCTTGCAGTTTAGTAACTATTTGCTGAGCACTCACTCTGCAGCCAGCCCCATGCTTGGTGCTGAGAAGGAGGTGAGCAGAGAGACTCAGGTAGGGTCCATCTGGTGCCTTACGGGGCTGTTGAGGAAAGCAGAACCAGACCTCCAGCTCTTCCCTGTCCAATCCACCCTCCATACACACCCCGTCTTCCTCTTCCTGAAGAAGCACAGCTCTGATCATCGCACTCGCCTTCAGAGGCTCCCAGTTCCACTCTGAATGAAGCCTGCCCTCCATAAACCTGTGTGACCTGGCCTAGCCTCCATTTCAAGCTGGTCTTCACCCTACTGTTGCTGTGCTTCTCTCTTTTCAAACCAAGCTTCTCCCTACTCCCAGTCTCTGCCTTTGCTCAGGCTGTGCCCCCTCTCTGGGACACAGTGTCTGTGCATTCACCGGAGCTGAGGTGTCTCTGGTGGAAGTCCCTGCAGCCTCTTCATCACTTCATCCCACAGGCCCTTATCTGTAACTCTTTTGCGGCCCTTTCTACCTCCTGCCTTAGAATTGTTGGGTTCTTGTCTCTTGATCCTGCCAAGCTGCAAGATCTTTAAGGGACAACTTAATAAAATATTCAACTTGTATTTCCTTTTGTGGGCAAATTCTTAGCCTGGTCCCTGCCATCAGTGGATGTCAATTTAGCCTGTACTATTATTTCCCAAGCCCCTCTTTGATGCCAGGTGCTGCCATATGTGGTATCTCTTTTCATCCTCATAGGTACTCCATGGCACCTGTGACATCCTCCCACTTTTACAGATAAGGAAACTGAGGCTTAGAAGAATGGTCACTTCATTTGTTCATAGATTCATTCAACAAATGAGCACCCACTGTGTGACAGGCTCTGTGGCACTGCAGGGAGGGCAGGGGGGTGAGACACAGCAGACTGGGCACCCTGGAGGCCGATTCTGACAGCTGGGTTTAGCATCCAGCAGAATAATTAGGGATTGTTCTTGGGATCCACGCCTGGGGAGGGGGCAGGGAGAAAGCATGGGGGCCATGACTCCTGACTGAAGTCGTAGCCAGCCCGATGGCCTGTTCTGCAGGCCGAGCAGCACTTCAGCGCTGTCCAGGTTGAGACAGGAAAGGCAGGCCCCTGTGCCCCACACAGATCCATCTTTGAATGAAGTGTCAGTCTTTGGGAGGTATGTCACCTTGCCCTCTGTGGCTATCCTTTGAGGGTGCTCTTGGCTAGAGGTTGTCTGCTGCCAGCCCTCCTAGCAACTGGAAGAGCTGAGAATCTACCACCAGAGAGGAAGTTGTTTTCCTCTCATGGATTATTCAAGGGGGGGAAACAAAAGACATGAATAAATAAGTAAGCAAGCACAAACATTCCACATCTTTACAGGTGCAAAGAACAGGAATAAGTGTTATTTTGCAGATGGGATAGATGATGTGCCAAGAGGTTAAATGGCTTGAACCCCTAGGTCCAGTTCCTGTCTCTGTGGCTGCAAAACACAGTCCTCTCTACTGTCTGACCAGGCCAGTTGCTAGTGCTAGTTGCCCAGAGTCTTGAAAGTCCAGCTGAAGAGCTGGATCTTGATCCTTGTAGGCTTTGAGGAAACTTTGGACGGATCCAGTGGAATACATTTCTAGGAGGGTGCACGGGCACAGGCATGCAGAATTGGGGATAAGAGTCGGACACTTGGTTAAGGGGCGGCTTCAGTAATCTGGGTCCTGCAGTGATGACGTGCTTGTTCTGGGGCTGGTGGTGGGAAATCTATCTTTTAGGATGCTTTTGGCTGCAAGTGACAGCCCCAGCTTAAATTGGCTTAACCAATAAAGCCACAGAAGTGGAAGTTCACTAGGAGGCAGGCTTTGGGTGTAGTTCATCCAGTTTCTCAGGAAGTCATTAAGGAGCCAGGATTTTTATTTTTTTGTTCTGCCAGTCAAGGCCGCTTCCTTTTATGCCCCTAAGATGTCTGCTGGTAGCAGCTGGGGCTCAAAGAAAGGCTAAAACCTTCCTGTTAACCATGCAAGTCCTTCTCTTCCATCCAGTGAAGTCACTTACCCCTGGGCTAACAACACAGGTCAGAATCTGTCATCTCAAATTGGGGTGGGGCCAATGTCCTTGGAAGAACTCAGCTGGCGGGTTGAATGCAGAGCCAATCCACAGCTCTGTTAGGAAGTGGGAAGGGCAAGATGGTTGTTGGGGAGGGGACCGGCATCACCTGCCTCTGAGAACAAAGGATTGGGCTGTCAGAAGGCAGGAGGCAGTGACAGAGTGGACTGAGAAGGAGGGATTTTTTTTAAAGTATCAAAAATAACTCCCCATTTTCTAGTCACCATGCTTGGGAAGATATCATCCCATTGACCAAACTCAAGGCAATGGAGGGAAGTTCAGGAGTGTGCTTTGGGGTAATTTGAGTTCAGTGTGATAGGGGATATCCAGACCATACTGTTTTGCAACAGCTGAAAACAATAGGTCTCTGAGCTTGGGCTCATGGTCATGCAGGATGGAGCCCAGGAGAGAGGGCCATGGAGATGATGACATGGCTGCTGGCCACCGAGAAGTGGAAGGTGGAGTCAGTGGTGCGTGGGGAGCCGGTGGGGCAGAGGCTGAGAAGGCACGGCTGGTGGGAACTGTGAAGGCAGGACTCTCCCCAGCACAGCCACTTCTGGGGATTTATCTGATGGGGTTACTCTATCAGATAACCCCATCAGTGCCCTTGTGCACAGTGATAGAGTACAAAGGTGGTCACCTCACCATTGTTTGAAATATTAGGAGGCTGGAGACAACCTAAATGCCCATCACTATGCACCTGGTTGATTAATTATGCTACATCTGGTACACAGAACCCCAAGCAGCTGTCAAAAAAGGAGGATGCAAGAGCTGCATGGGCTGTGAAGGAGAAACCTCTCAGATATATTGTTAGACGAAAAAGCGAGATGCAAAGGTATACAGAGAATACTCCCATTTGTGTTTCAAAAAGAACATATGCTATCCAAATGCATGCTTGTGCATCCATAAACTTTCTGGAAGGTATCAGAAGAGACTTTGAATAGCAGCGACTCTGGGTGGGGGGTCTCGGAACCCGGGAGACTTCACGTTTACCTTGCTGGCTGTTAGGGTTCCTTTCACCATGTGCATTTAGTACATTCAAAAATGGGAGATCATAAAAATAAATACAGAAGAAACTGGGTCTTGGGTGTCAGATGTGGGCGAGACTGAGCACTGACAGGAGCCACTGTGGGTGCCAGAGAGTCCAGTCATCAGTGGGGCAAATGCCCGGGGGAAGGGCTACGGGAGACACCATGGCACAGACTGAGAATCGGGGAGAATAAAAGGAAATGGGGGTAGCTAATTGGGTTGATCGAGCAGCCCTGTAGAAGCTTGGGGTGGAACTGAGGGCTCCCTGCGAGATCTGCACAGAAAGTTCTGCTAAGGCTCTGCTGTGCTTTGGATTGGGTCCCTTTCTTTAGTCACCAAAGCTGGAGTGAGGTCTAAGCAGATCTCTGGGAATCGCCCCAGAGCTTTGCTGTCTGTTATGAGATCTGGTCTATACAAGGGCTCCCTTCAGACAAGTGATTCTTGGCAATTCCAGGCCCAGAAGCTGATAGAAAGGCTGTGGGCAAGGGGCACGAGCCTGGTACTGAGCCCTCCCCAGACCACTGAGTCCAAGGGCTGCTGACCTGCACTCCAGCCCCCCTTAGAACGTCCATGCACATGAGGGTGTAACAGCCCCTGTAGAGTTCTGCAGTAAGAGAACCTGTCTCACTTCGTTTAACTAGCTTTTCCCAAATGTATGTGGTCACAGAAGCCCCAGTCCCCTTTTATAGTGTGCCCCCCCCCTGCCCCGAGCATGCTTTGGGAAGTGTTTCTTTGGTTTTGTAATAGATGTGGTAACTAAGTCTTCAAGGCCACGTGGCCAGTTGGTGACATAGTGGGGGGGAGAACCTCAGTCTTCTGCCGGTGATCCAGAGGGCTGTCTATTTACCTGTGCTGCTCACGATGAATTGAGATGCTAGATCATTATCTCTCAAACTGTGTGCTGTGGAACCCCACTCTCATGAGATGTTAATGAGTATTAAACTAGGGACACATATTCTGGTCACATAAATGTAGGACACACAGAATTAAAGAAAGCTGAACAGGTTGATTGGCTGTGGGGTTTCTCAGAATCTTTAATAATGGTGATGTCTCTGTGAATCACCAAGCAGGTTCCCCAACTTATATAGCCAGGGGAAACTGCTTCATGGACACAAATTTAGGAATTCAAGTCTAGATTGATGAGATTTATGCTGATTTCTGCAGCCTTCCCCACCTGACCTCACCCCAAGCATTCCTGCCCTTGCTGTATTGAAAAGGAAATTTAATGCAACCAGCCACCTTCTCCCCTCTGACATCTGCTCTTTCATCTTCCAGAGCAAGGAGATTGGCCTGCAGATGCACGAGGAGCTCCTGAAGGTCACCAATGAGCTCTACACAGTAAGTCCTGCTCAGCCTCTGCTGCCATTGAGATGGAGCCCCCTTTCTTCAGTGCCCAGGGCTGGAGGGCAGCTAACCAGAGGTCTGGGAGGACCCTGGGCCTCTTTGCTGTGTCATATACCCCAGTGACAGTGGGTCATTGTGGGGGGATATAATGATTTGCAACCCCAGCTTCTCATTCTGTACATCGGTGCTGGGACCCTGGACATGTCTACTCTATAAAAGTTCCAGCTGTGGGAATGTGTTACCTGCCAAAGCAGAAGACACAAACTTGGGGTGGTGGGATCATGGACACAGAAGCTCCCGAGGAAGGAGTGTGGGTTTGGAGTCAGGACAGGTGGAAGCCGGGGCCTGCTCCTTGCTGACTGGGATCTCAGGTGCACACGTAGCTCGTGTGTGCTCAGCAATCTCATCTGCAATATGGGGCGCGGTTCCGAGGATCACGTGAGGTGATGGGGGTGAGCATGCCCTGCTGTCACCAGGAAATAATTTCAGAACACCACAGTTTGGCCAAGAACTGACCTTGCTATCTGCTTGGAGGCAAAATCTGACTGGACTTGGGATGAGTGTTAGAATCCAAGGAGGTGAGCGAATGGAGAACACTGGTTATGGTGCAGGCACTTACTTGGTGGGTGGTGCAGCAGGACTTCAGACCAGATTTGTCTGTGATCAGTTTGCTCTGCTGGGATCTACGTTACCTCTCCTATTGAGAATTCTCTTTCTCTTCCTCTCTTCCCCTCTGCTTCTTAAATTCCTGCCCATCCAAAGTGCCAGGCTCAAAACTCACCCTTGATCACAGAATCTCACCTGGAGACATCACTTCTCTGAACTCTTAATTAATCTCTCTTACATGCACACACTCCCCTTCTCATTTCTTCACTCAGCAAATGTGTACTGATGGCCGGCTGCAGCCCCCACAGGCTCTTGGTCGAGGCACCTGCTCTCTCTCCCAGGCTACATATCCAGCATACACGATGCTCTGTCTTAGGCTGCTGTATCATCCTTTCACACGCTTTACTCTCGTCTCCCTGCCCAGATTCTAAACTCCTTGTGGGTAAAACCAGTTTCTTTCTTTTATTCATATATCCCTCCCTCCCTTCTCTGCTTCAGTGAGCACCCTGGGAACACCAGGGATGTACAAGACACTTCAAAGACCATCTCTTGAAATGTTCACAGCCTGCCACTGTGCCTCTTGCAGCTCTGGGTCCACAGCAGGCAGCTCCACATGCTTGAATTTAAATGAATTTCTGGGCAACTACTGAAGACGCAGTGTGCAGTCAACAAATGACCTGGGGAGGGGGTGCTGTTGGCACCCCAGTGCTCTCACTCTTGCGCGGTACGCGGCACCTCCAAAATACCAGATCAAAGGCAATAGAACAGCACCTCCCCTCTTTTATTTTATTGCCTCCCTCACTTTTCCTCCCTCCTTCATTTCCTCCTGCCTTCTTTCCATCTGTCTGTCCACCCCCCTATCCATCTACTCTGGAAGTCAGCCTGTCTCCCTCCTTTGGTTTTGTTTTCCTCTGTGCTGCTTTCATGATCAGGCAGGCTTCTCCCAGGTGGTCACAAAGATGATCTCCCCACCCCACTGCTGCACTCACTTCCTAGCCGCTTAGTGCCCTCTAGTGGAAGGAGAACATGCCTTTCCCGGGGTTTCCAGCCAAGCCCAGGGCTGTCTCTATTAGGCCTGGCTGGACTCCTGAGATCCAGTCCCTGTGGCCAGATTAACATAGTGTTACTAATTGGCCAGGCCTGGATCTCACACCCACCCCCAGGATTGGAGACTGGTGTCAGTTTCCCACCAACCACATGGACTGAGAATGATGAGGGGAATTTGGGGGACTTCCTCAAAGAAAATCAGGAAGCTGTTCTAGAAGGAGGACTAGATGATCCTAGGCAGAGAAAAACAACAGATGTCCACTGAGGAGTAGCTGGGGGAGAAGAAGGAAACCGCTCCACACTGGCTAGTGCTCAAACCCCTGTTCCTCAAACCTGTTTGGCTCCTGCTCCGGGGCTTAATACTCACATGCGCCCTTTGTCTGGAGTACGCCACCCCTCACCCCCACTCCATGCTCTGTTCACCCAGCTAACTGCTTCCCTTCTTCAAGGTTCAGTTTAGATGTCAGTTCCTCCAGGAAGCCTTTCTTTAGTGCCCTGTACTTCCTTCATCATAGCATTTATCACACCGTATGATAATTGCCTGTCCAATTGTGTCCCTGCTGGAAGGTATATTCTGTGAGGGCAGAAACCCTATCTGTCTTCCACACTGAGGTATTTCCTGGCATAGTACCTAGCACATGATAACCTGTTCACTACAAATGTGGTGACTGAGGGTATAGCTGTGCCCCAACCTGACCATATTTACCAGATTGAAGGCAGCAGAACTGTACTTCCCCTACTTTATTCTCCCTCCTTCCCTCCCTCTCTCCCTTCCATCCATCTACCCACCTATTTATTCATTCATGCAAACATATATTGATACTTACTGGGTACAAATTTCCACTTTAATATAAGGAATATGATCATGAACAAGGTCCTGGCCCTCATGCACTTTAACTTTAGTTGTGATGAGACTGTTATAAACCTGCAAAATGAATAAATAGGATAGTGTCGATAAGTTCTATCTAGAATGTGGAAGCTGCACAGTGTGGGTGGTTGGACTGAAATTTGGGGGCTTCTCCTTTTCTTAAACGTTGTCTATGGCGTGCCCCTGCCCCCCTCCCGTCTCACCCACTTACCTCTCTTGAATGGCCCAGGGCTGGCCAGCCCGGGGGCAGAGAAAGTGCACACGGACTGCACTGTGGAAAACCTGTTTTCTCACAACTGATCCTTATCCTGCCCCAGCATGTCCTTTTATGGATATCGTCAACTTCCAGGCTGCTTTTGCCTTCTTTTGCATTTAAACCACTATCTGAAGGGCTATGCAGATAGTGCTTTCCTGTTTTTAAGAGCTGAGGATTTGGAAAAATGTAAAGGCAAAGGTACACAGCAGAAGGCAGTGTGATTACCAGAAAAGACAACGTCCACAGCTAAGAAGGCCTGGCTGTCTGCCTTGCTGTGTGAGTTTGGACAACACATGTGCTAGTTCTGGGTCTTAAGTTTCCTTCAGCGATGGGTTAACACACCAAGATTCCTGGAGGGCCTCTGGAGCACCTATGAAATGAATCTGGGTCCAAGAACAGTGGTCTCAATTTCTGTGTTCCTATGCAGTGCTAGACTTGTTCTGAGGGACCCTCCTGATAGGCTCTGGAGGGCTGGAAAGGGCACCCCCGTCTGGCATGAAGCTGGGTGGGTGCCTCTGAGGGGCCCTTTACTGATCCTAGGTTGGAGACTAGACCTCAGCTAAAATCCTGCATCCATCTCTGCTCCCTTCCCAGCCCAACAGAGCTGTCAGCCAGTGACTGTACAGTCACAATTTATGGAGCACCTTCCTATCTACCTCCCATGCAGTCTTCACCAGGCAGCACAGAGAGGGCAAGCCTCTGCCATGGGCACCCCGCAAGTGGTGGGAGTGTTGGGTCTCAAAGCCAGGTCTCCTGGGTCCCTGTGGGGTAGAGGATCCTTTCATCCCTATTTTGTGGTTTCCTCATCTCTAAAGCAGGGATCACATGGTATCCACATCATAGGGTTTAAAAAAAAATGTGTTAATTGATTTTAGAGAGAGAGGAAGGGAGAGACAGAAACATCGATCAGTTGCCTCTCCTATGCGCCCTGACCAGGGATTGAACCCACAACCTAGGTGTGTGCCCTGGCCGGGAATTGAACCCTCAATCTTTTGGTGAACGGCATCACACTCCAACAAGCTGAGCCACACCGGCCAGGGCCTTACAGGATTGTTTTTGTGTGTGAGAAATAAATGAGTTCCTATATGTGAAGAGTTACTGTATGTAGGCAGGTAGCATGTGCTCTGTAAATGTTAGCTGCTATTGTTGTTGTTATTGCTATCACACTGCCTCCCAGGACTGGGATGAGGATAACTGAAATTCCCCTTGGGGATAATTAAAAGAGAGATTTGTGAAGTCTGAAGTAATAGATGAGTTTAAATGTTATTTAACCTGTCCTGGCCTGGCAAAATTGAGCAGACTGTTCTAGGCTATTGAACTAAGGACCTTTCATTCTGACTCCTATGTTTTAGTTAATCAAATAAAATACATTTATTTATCTAGAGGATTCTAGGTATAAGTAGTTAGGCTCCTTTCAGAGAGGTCCCCAAGTAAATTCTTTTGTGGCAGCTGTGGGACGTAAGTCACCCTGGGTGATCAAGTTCACTGATGTTCTTGGGATCAGGAATTGCCAACTGAATCACAGACCATGTGGCCTCAGCATTGTCAGGACTATGTTCTCCAAACATGGGGTTTCTGGAATGCAGTTTGGAGACTGCTCTGGAAGTTTGGCTAGTCGGAGAGCAGGAAGAGCGTTCCATGGATCAAGAAGAGTAGAAAACTGGGCAAAGGAAAATGTGAGAACACCCTGCTGGGATGTGGGCCTTGAGTGAGTAGAGGGATGCATGCATGGATGATTGGACAGGAAGGCCTAGCTCCAAACAGAATGCTCTCTCTTCCTCTAACTACCTCATGCAGATGATAGATTTAGTGGTGAGACAAACAGACCTCCACAGCTGAAGCAGAAAAAAATGGATGCAGCACAAATGATTGAACCCAGAAAGGGTGGAGTCCAGAAATGAACTTCACCTGCATCATGGTGGAGAAGCAAAGGGACTGGTGGAGCCTGTGAATGTGGAGGGATATATAGAGAAAAGCTTCAAGAAGGGGAAAGACAGGAGCCATGGAGGCAGACCTGAGCAGGCATTTCCAACTCTCAGCCACATTATGTTCCTGGAGCCATAGCATAAAGGAGATGGTTGAAAATAAGCAACTGCTTTGGTTCTCTATGCCTGCAGTCCTTCCTTTTGGCCACTAGATGTCGAGAACGCATGGGTCCAGCATGCTTTCTGGTCCCTTGAGTTTGGAAATATGCTGAGTGTAACTGACGAAACGAGTGGATGAAATTAGCAAGAATTTTAGGGCAACTGCAAATATGCAAAATATTGGGTGGAATGCTGAGAAGTCTTTTCACCAAGACCGACAAAGAAAAATTGATATCATTTATTATTCATTTATTGTTTTGAAATTTTGGGAGGTTTTCAGGTTGAAAGAAGGAGGGAGAAGCATGGTGTAGAATGACTTTTTCACAATAGTTGATGTTCTGTACAGTTTGCAGACATTTTTTTTTTGAAGTCAGGTGAGTTCAAGGTTCTCAAACTCTCAGCCCAAACAGGAGGATGATGACGATGGTGATGATAATGGTAACATGGCTCTTACTATGTGGTAGGCATGTTCTCAGAACTTTACAAAAATTAGCTCATTAAGTCCTCACAACAAACCTATGAGGTAGGTGCCATTATCCTCATTTTCCAGATGAGGAAGGAGCAGTCAGAGGGGTTATCACTTGCCCAAGGTCACACAGCCTGTAAGTGGCAGCATCAGGATTCAGCCCAGACATTTGGGCCCAGAGTCCATACTCTTACCTGCCATGCTCTGCAACAGATGTTGCCCCTGTTGACTCCTGACCTCTGGCAAAGGGAACTTTCTGAACCACAGATCAATGCTGTGATTTAATAAGAGTCACAGAAGAAATCCTCATTCTAATAAACTTACTTCACAAGACTTTAAATGAGAGTAACTAAGGTTATAATGTTGGCCAGTAATTCATTCCAAGTTCCCTGACTTTAAAGGGCCTAGTTAGGCAGGCAAACAGCACCCCCAGGTGGAAGCCGCTGCTCCATTAGCTGCTGTAATTATCCAAACAACAGGAGAAGAGGATAACGAGGCTCAGGAGCCATGGATTCTGGGAATTGTTGTGTGTTTTAACATAGCAAGTCAATCATAAATTTGATATTGCAAAGGAAAAGTGTACTTTTAGTTGGGGACCAGGAATCAGGATATTGCTCTAAGGCTGCCAAGAATATTCAACTACTGAGAAAATTGTAATAAATTAAGGAAACAGTATTATATGGTAGAAAAATGGTGGATTAAAAGTCAGAGACCAGGTTTCTAACTTGGCTAAATATACGCTTATCATGTGACTCTCCACTCTGCTCCTAGCTATTTACCTAAGAGAAATGAAAACATACGTTCATGCAAAGAATTGTATGTGGATATTCATAGCAGCTTTACAAAACTGTAAACAGTCCATATAACTATCAACATATGAATAGATAAATTGTGGTATAGTAATACAGTAGAATACTACTCAGCAATAAAAAAGAACTTCTGATACCAGCAACAACATGGGAGAATCTCTGAAAATTATGCCAAATGAAAGAGGGCAGACCCAAAAGAGTTCATTTTCTGTGGACCCATATACATGATGTGCTACAGTGACAGAGAGCAAATCAATGAATGCCTGGGCCTGGGCTCAGGGTGGGGATCGGCAGCAGAGAAGCACGAGGGATCTTTTCGGTGCTTCTGATTGTGGGGTTGGCCATAAGGATGTAAAGTCTGGAGACTATGCTGATAGTACCGTATGATCTTAGAGAGGTCACTTTGCTCTTCTGGGCCTCAGTTTCCCTATTTATAAAATTCGGTGGTGGATTAGATGACATCCAGGATTTCCTATTATAACAATATACAACTTTTATTGTGGATACAGAGTAGCAGAGAGCAATGTGCTTTAGAGTCATTTTATAGTCAACGATGAGTTTAGTTCAGAGAGCAAAGAATATGTATTCAGTTTCCCAGTGGTACTCCTTTTGGAGACAGAGCCATTTGTAGGCCAGTTTTACTTAAGGAAATAGCAGAGAAAATAGTTTGTATGTGAGTAAGAAGGATATTCCCATGGGAGCTCCATGAGTATTGGAGGAGGGGCTTTCCCGATGACCCTGCAGGAGGGGGCAAGCTAGAGAGGTCAACTGCAGAAGAGCCAGCTTTGCCTTATCACCTCTGAGACCTCAAATGTGTGGGGACTATGTTTGCCCTTTTAAATTTTTACTTGTCCATTCCTGGCACTTAGTAAGGACTTAATGATGGTGGTGATGATGATGATGATGAAGAAGAAGCTGCTAGTGATGATCATCATCATTTCCGGTCCTCAGAGAGTTTGTGCAGAAGTAAAGAGCTGCGGGAGCTCAGAGTATGTCATGGGAAGAGGCAGGGCTGAGGAAACTAGCACAGAACTTTGGGGGCCCAGGCTGGGCACTCATAACCTTCTGATTCCCCCACTCATGTGTCCTCAGGTCATGAAAACCTACCACATGTACCATGCGGAGAGTATCAGTGCAGAGAGTAAGCTGAAGGAGGCTGAGAAACAGGAGGAGAAGCAGTTCAACAAGGCTGGAGAGCTCAGCATGAACCTGCTCCGCCATGAGGACCGGCCCCAGCGCCGCAGCTCTGTGAAGAAGATTGAGAAGATGAAGGAGAAGGTGAGTGAGGGCCCTGGAGCAGGAAGAGGAGGGCCAGGCCCCCTGACAGCCTCAGACTCCCCCTCTGCACCCTGGGGGGTGTGAGGGCAGAATAATGCTGCCTGCATCTGATCCTTTTGCCTAGGTCAGCAGGCGGGAGAAGTGCTCAGCTGAAAAGAGAGCTGAACTGTGACAAGACTCATGCCCCTTGAGTGCATTCTCTGATGGGCAGGAGTCACCAGGCATTAGTGGTGACAGGAGCTTGCCCCAGCTGGGGGCCAGCTGGGACTGAATGTGTCCCAACCAAAGGGAACAGCACTAGGCTACCAATCAGCACCGGGGAACTTGGTAAAGAACCATTCCAAAATTGCCACTGCCAAGGCAAAAAAGCACCTGATACACAGTGATTCTAACATATTCTAAGTGTTAGAATCACTGTGTATCAGGGCTGGCAGGTGCTTTAGTAGGATATGGTGAAGGACATGCTGGTTTGGGAGGTGGATAGGCTGAGTTTGAAAATGCCACATTTTTAACGCCTCCCTGAACTTCAGTTTTAAAATCTGACGGTGATGGCAAATAAATCTCCCATCCATGTCAACTCTGATCTGTCGGTAGTGGCTGCCCAGAGCTCTGTGTTGTGGATCATGAGCCCTCTCCAGGCTTCAGCTGAAAACGGTGCTGAGGTCGAGTAAATTCTGCCATGGCCAGAATTTAGAGGGACAGTGCACAGGTTGCTTTTCTGTCATCCTAGGCTAGGTGACTTCTAAGGTTCATTTCTTCCCAAAATGCTATGATTTCTTGTCGAAGTCTCTCCATTCATTCATTCATTCATTCATCCATTCATTCCGTGGAATCAGCAAACATTTCCTGAGCTCTACCTATGTGTCAGACATTGTACTGGATGTTTATTTGGGCTTAAATGAGATGAATTCTATGATGATATGATCCTATAGCTCTTAAAAATTATAGGAGATTGAGTGGGAACAAGATCCAACAGGGCCTGGTTAAGCTGGAAAAGTAACCAGAGGCAAATAAAATAAGACTTCTGGGTAATTGCCAAATGCAAAGAAAAATAGGCTCTACAATACGCAGGCAGAGACTCGAATTAAAAATGGACAAAGAATTTGAATAGACATTTCCCTAAAGAACATGTACGAGTGGCCAATAAGCACATGAAGAGATGCTCAGCACCGTCAGTCATTAAGGAAATGGAAATCAGATCCACAGGGAGACACCACTTCATACCCATTCGGATGGCTAAAATAAAAAAGGCCGACAATGTCAAATACAGATAAAGATGTCGAGAAAGTGGAACCCGCGCACACTGCTGGGGGCAGTATACGACTCAGCCACTTTGGAGATTTTGGCAATCCCTCCAAATGTTAAATGTAGACTAAGTTACCATATGATTCAACAATTCCACTCCTAGGTATCTACTCAAGGGAAATTTAAACATATGAGGTCCGTCCAGATGGTATCCAGCCATGTAATATGAAAAATAGAGACATTTACTGAAGAAGATACAAGATGCAAGAAACATTATATGTAGGACAATGACTCCTCAGTCCCCTTCAAAGTAGGCACCTTAGGACCTCACACAGTTCTCCCAATCGCCATCAGCTGCCCCATTGTGTTTTCCTGAATCTTATTGATGGACTGAAATCTCTTCCCCTTTAAAGATGATTTTAGTTTTGGGAAAAGGCAGAAGTCATAGGGCATCACATCTAGGCTGTAGGGGGGCTGAGTCGCCTGGGTGATTTGATGTTTCACCAAAAAACTCTGCACGAGACGTGATGCACGAGTGGACGTGTTATTGTGATGAAGCTGCCAGTCACCGGTTGCCCATAGCTGCAGCTTTCTAAATCATCTGAATAGTTTCCATGGAGGAATGTTCAAGGTTAATGCAAAATTTGATGCAGATTCATTGCTCTACTTGCTCAGTCATTTTGAATGTGAGGGACACACAGTACACTTGCTCACTCAATGGCATCTACCACGCCCACTGACTAACTAGTACAGTGAAGTCGTCATTGTTCACACATGCACATTCCAGTCCTCTCCCCTTGGCTGCCAGGTTACATTGATGTTGCGCAAACTGTTCTCATTATATTAAACAATGGCTGGACTTTTTCCAGACAGACCTCAGATGTCTGTATAAAAACTGGCACATGAATGTTCATAGGAGTGTTATTTATAATAGCCCAAAAGTGGAAACGACCCAAATGCCTGTCACTGGTGAACAGAGAAATAACATGTGGCCTACCCATACAATGGAATGTTACTTAGTCCTAAAAGCAATGGAGCACTGATTCATGCTGCAGCATAGATGAATTTGGAAACAGTATGCTAAGTGAAAGAAGCCAGTCACAAAAGGTCACCTATTGTAGGATTCTACTTATATGAAGTGTCCAGAATAGACAAATTCATAAAAACAGAAAGTAGATTAGTTTTTACGGGGCTGGGGCAGAGGAGATTAGGGAGTGACCGCTAATGGGTGCAGGGTTTCTTTGGGGTGATGAAGATTCTCTAAATTTAGATAGTGGTGGTACTTGTGTAACTCTGTGGGTAAAAAAAAGATGATCAGGGAATTAAAGAACTACAATGTAGGGAGATATATAGAAGGGTAGAGAGAATACTGTCTGGGACTCTAGAGTCTAATTTTTGTTCGGAGTTGTATGCTAATTAGCCATTTGGCTCTTGGACAAACTACTTCTCCTCTCAGTTCTCATTTCTTTACCTATAAAATGGACAAATTAAACTAAGATACCTATAATATCCTTCCCAGGTATAAAATTATATGAGTCCATAAAGGGCTGGAAATGGTCTTGGGGTCAGAGTGGCCCCCTGCAGATTGGTCAGGAGTATCAAAGTGCTCTGTGGGGGGTTGGGTGCATGGTTGATGTAGGGTGTTACTGTCAGAGGTCTGTTTCCGGAATTTTCCAGAGTAAATGGACCCTGGAGAAAGGTCAGAGAAGATCTCTGGGGACACCTCTGCTAAAAAGCTAGAAGACTCAGTCTGGAATAAGGAAGGTTTAAGAATGTCTAGGTGAAGGAGGAAACCCTGTTTCTTTAAGGAGAGCTGCCTTTTTACCCAACAGTGGGACTCACTAGTCTGAAAGGGGTGAGGGCACAGCTCTCATGTACTCTGTACCCCTTCCTGCCCAGCTGGCCCACAACAGAAGCAGCTTCCAGGGAGGCAGTCCAGCTCCTCGCCAAGACTGGCCCCTCTGGCCGCCCCACTCTGCCTCTCCCACCACTCACATCCGGACAACCAGGGAAAATCATTTAATGACTGCCTCATGCAGGGGTTGTTCGGGGTGCGACAGGTGCAGCGATGAACAAGGCAGATCACGTCCCTGACTTCATAGAGCCTACTTTCTGGTGGGGGACACTGAAATTCAGCAAGTGCACAAAGAAGTAAAAATATAACTTTGGGTTGGAAAAAGTGCTTTTGAAGAAAAATAGAGCAATCAAGATGTCCTTCAGTAGATGAATGGATAAGTAGACTGTGGTAAATCCAGACAATGGAGTATTCACTAAATATTTAAGATCCAAAAAGAAGTGAGATAGTAAGCCATGAAGGGACCTTAAAATGCACATGACTAAGTGAAAGAGGCCAAATTGAAAAGGCTACATACATACTGTATGACTCCGACTCTATGACATTCTAGAAAAGGCAAAACTATGGAGACCATGAAAAGATGAGAGGTTGCCAGGGGATGGAGGGAGGAAGGAATCAAAAGGCAGAGCACAGCAGGTGTTGAGGGCAGGAAGACTATTCTGTGTGACACTGATGACATCTACACCCATAGAATGTACGACACCAAGAGTGAACTCTAAGGCACACTGTGAACTATGGGTCACAATTATTAATGAGTGTACCACTCCGGTGGGGATGGTGGTGATGGGGGAGGTTGTGCAAATGTGGGGGCAGAGGCATATGGGAAGTCTCTGTACCTTCCTCTCGATTTTGCCATAGACCTAAAACTGCACTACAAAAGAAAGTCTTAAAAAATTAAATAAAAATGAAAATCACTAACAATTGAATGAAGATTAAATAAGTGAAAAAATAGAACAGGGCAAGGGGATAGAGGGTGGAGGGAAGGATAGTGGAGAGTCGGGCAGCGCATTTTGTGCAAGGCTGCCATCAGAGTCCCACCTGACCATGTCACCTTGGGACCTGGATGACTTGAAGGACCAGCCACATAGAGACTTGGAA